>NW_027362974.1:0-320000 GCF_046119375.1 Phyllobates terribilis | reverse complement strand
TCTACTGTAAATTCTACAATAGCTCAGAAGCCGGAGAATCCTCGCAGCACACAGTGCAGACCGGACAATATAGTCCTCCATACAGTATTATGGGCACCACTAAGTCCTCCATACAGTTTTATGGGCCCCATTATATATTGCTCCATACAGAATAATGACCCCACATAGTCCTCGTACAGTATAATGGGCACCACATATCTCCATACAGAATACTGGCCCCCATATAAGGCCGCATACGGAATACTGGCCCCCATATAAGGCTCCATAAAGGAATACTGGCCCCCATGTAAGGCCCCATACGGAATACTGGCCCCCATATAAGGCCCCATATGGAATACTGGCCCCCATATAAGGCCCCATACGGAATACTGGCCCCCATACGAAATACTGGCCCCCATATAAGGCCCCATACGGAATACTTGCCCCCATATAAGGCCCCATAAAGGAATACTGGCCCCCATATAAGACCCCATGAAGGAATACTGGCCCCCATATAAGGCCCCATACGGAATACTGGCCCCCATATAAGGCCCCATACGGAATACTGGCCCCCATGTAAGGCCCCATACGGAATACTGGCCCCCATATAAGGCTCCATACGGAATACTGGCCCCCATATAACGCTCCATACGGAATACTGGCCCCCATATAAGGCTCCATACGGAATACTGCCCCCCATATAAGGCTCCATACAGAATACTGGCCCCCATATAACGCTCCATACAGGATACTGGTCCTCTTATAAAGCTCCATACAGGATACTGGCCCCCATATAACGCTCCATACAGGATACTGGTCCCCTTATAACGCTCCATACAGGATACTGGCCTCCATATAATGCTCCATGCAGGCTGTTACCCCCCACATAATGCCCCATACAGGCTGTCTCCCCCCTTATAATGCTCCATGCAAGCTGTTACCCCCCACATAATGCCCCATACAGGCTGTCCCCCCACCGTATAATGCTCCATGCAGGCTGTTCCCCCCACATAATGCACTAAGCAGGCTGTCCCCCCCCCTTATAATGCCCCATGCAGGCTGTTCCCCCCTTATATTGCCCCATGCAGGCTGTCACCCCTCCTCTTTATAATGCCCCATGCAAGATGTCACCCCCTCTCTCTATAATGCCCCAAACAGGATGTCACCCCCCCTCTTTATAATCCCCAATCAGGATGTCACCCCCCCTCTTTATAATGCCCCATTCAGGATGTCACCCCCTCTCTTCATAATGCCCCATGCAGGATGTCACTCCCCTCTGTTTATAATGCCCCATGCAGGATGTCACCCCCTCTCTTTATAATGCCCCATGCAGGATGTCACCCCCTCTCTTTATAATGCCCCATGCAGGATGTCACCCCCTCTCTTTACAATGTCCTATGCAGGATGTCACCCCCCTCTCTTTATAATGCCCCATGCAGGATGTCAGCCCCCCTCTCTTTATAATGCCCCATGCAGGATGTCACCCCCTCTCTTTATAATGCCCCATGCAAGATGTCACCCCCCTCTCTTTATAATGCCCCATGCAGGATGTCACCCCCTCTCTCTATAATGCCCCATGCAGGCTGTCACCCCCTCTCTCTATAATGCCCCATGCAGGATGTCACCCCCCCTCTCTTTATAATGCCCCATGCAGGATGTCACCCCCCCTCTCTTTATAATGCCCCATGCAGGATGTCACCCCCCCTCTCTTTATAATGCCCCATGCAGGATGTCACCCCCCCATATTATGCCCCATGCAGGATGTCACCCCCCCCCCCCATATTATGCCCCATGCCTCCATACATTAAAAAAAAAATCAAATACTCACCTCCCTCCTCACCTGCTGCAGCTGCTCGGGTCGGGACTCCAGCGTTGGCGGCGTCTTTCCGCTCTGTGCTCCCTGTGACAGCTCAGGGGGAGGGCGCGGTGGAAAGACTTCACCGCACCCTCTGACCTGAGACGTCACAGAGAGTGCAGAGCAGGAAGACGGCGGATCTGCAGAGGCACGGGGAGAGGTAAGTATCCGGCTGCCGGGGCCCTGAGCAAGCGGGGGAGAAGGGCGGGCGCTGACACCGCTCTCCTCCGCCCATAGCCCAACGGGGTGCGCGACCGCCAGTGGGCCCCCCTGCCTGCTCAGGGCCCCGGCACTTGCCCGGGTGCGCCGGGTGCTGACGCCGGCCCTACTTATATCCTACCTGCCTTTTCAATCATAGGGGCGTGCTTGTCATATTCAGTCAAGGGCGAGCGCAGCATTCACTCACTGCTGGCGCCGTCCATGTATTTGAATCCTGTTCCTGACCAGCGCTGATATTGTGGGACGCAGGCGCACTTGTAGATGTCCGGCCGCCTGCGCAGTGAGGCTCTGTGATTACCAGATTCACTGCGCATGCTCTGGGAACATAGCGCGTTAAAGCGCATGCGCAGTGAGGCTGTGTGATTATGACTTTTTCTTCACTTTGAAAATTGTTTAAGTTGGCTGAGGGACTGGGTGGTTTACCTAGGACAAGGAATGGCCATGTGTAAGAAAAACCGCTACTGATTGTAAATTACAGATTCTGTTAACTACAATAAATAAGTTGGTTAACAAGAAACACTTTGATATAGTGCACTACACAATACAGTTCTCTTTTACACACTGTATAGTTTGCTAAAAGGCACACGTTTTAGTGGGAGAGGCCGAAAAATGAACGAGTAATACAACCGTTTATGGATGCTGTAGTGTGGACCCCTAGAGTCAATTCTCCTGGTGGGCCCTAGGCACCCCAGTCCGACCCTGTATGAGGCCTTTACATGGTATCAACGCCTGCGATGAGAACGCCACATCATAGTAATAGCAGAATCACAAATATAAGATTATATGAACAGATTAAAGCAAGATTTCTATTGCTGGCTGCAGAATGAGTTAACTGGGATATCATCAGTGAGTTTGATCTGACTGGAGAAGTAACTACTCTTGTTTTTATTCTTTTGAGCTCCATTCAGCTAATTTATGATTTATCACCTTCCCTGAGCATACATGGAAATCATGGGGTCCCATAGCAGAAGTAATAATTAAGCCCCCACAAAAAAACATTAATATTCAGCGGGGTCACAGAAGAGCATACCTCACAAGTTTGCAACCCTTCCATAGTAATTTTGCCCCAATTGAAGCCCCCTAGTGTTCCCACGTACTAAGATACTCCTTTAATGGCCAAAAATGTGCCCCCAAACACAGTAAGATACCCCCACAGTGAATTTCTCCACTGTACCCTCCACACATACAGTATGATGACTCTACAGTACCCCCGCAAAGTATGATAAACCCCAGTGACCTCTACACAGTATGATGGCCCCCGCATAACCCTCCACACAGTATAATGGACCCCGCACAGCCCTCCACACTGTATAATGGTCCTCATACAGTGTAATGGCCCCCACTATCCACCCAAGCAGTATAATGACCCCCATCAGCCACTTATACAGTATAATGCCCCTCACCACACAGCCCTCCAAATAGTATAATGGCCCAAACACAACGCTCCAAATAAAATAATAGTCCTCACATAAGCCTCTAAACAATATAATAGTCCCCACCCAGCCCTCCAAATAATATAATGGACCCCACATAGGCCTCCAAATAGTATAATAGTCCCCATACAGCTCTTCAAATAATAGAACGGTCCCCACATAGCCCTCCAAATAGTATGATAGCCTGACACATAGCCATTCAAATAGTAGTATAATGGCCCCCACAGAGCACTACAAATAGTATGATGCTCCCCACATAATCCTCCAAATAGTAGAATGATGGCCCCCACATAGTTCTCCAAATAGTATGATGGTCCCCAAGACAGCCCTAAAATTAGTATTTTAGCACCCCAAATATGATGATGCCCCCCAAATAACCCTTCAAATAATATGATGGCCTCCAAGTAGCCCTACAAATAGTATCATGGCCTTCCAGTTTGCCCTCCAAATAATATGATGGCCCTCACAAACTACTTATTAATTAAAAAAAAAATACTCACCTCTCCCCATTCCCCTGCTGTTCTGGTCTTTGCAGCATGTGGTTTGAAACTATGCTCAGCTCGGCACAGTGGACGCGATTTTGGGACGTTATCACGTCCACTGAGCTGAGACATCAGAAGCACAGAGGAGAATGATGGAGGAGGGAGCAGACGGTTCCCTCCTCCATCATTCCTTTCAATTGTATCTGCATCCAGAATGTGGATACAGTTGAAAGTGTGATGCTGGATGCGGGGGGCCCGATGCCTGTGCTGACATCGCCACCTGTCTCACAGTTGCAAAGCAGCTGCGGGGTCTGCCGTTATTAGCGGTATGCCAGTGCCATTGTTATGTGACATGAGCCCCGGGAGAGCCAGTGCCGAGACAGCTGGTACAACACCAACACCGAAGGTGAATATAAGTGTTATTTTACTGGGGAGAAACATAGGGATTTAGAAGGGGTTGTCTGATTAGTGGACATCCCCTTTAAGTAATCAAGTTCATTAAAGGGGTTGTCCACTACTGCACATCCCCAGCTTATTACATTTAGGACTTCAGCACCGCTTTTTCCGGACATTGCTATGACTTGTTATGTCCTCTGCAGCCAATTAGCAGATGTTGGTCAATAGTCTGTCAGGACGGACATCTGCTCTGAAGAAATAGAGTTTTTGAGACTTGTAGACATTATGGAATAACGTCCATAAAAATATCCCAAGCCGGTATTGGTCCTCCAAGAAGCATGAAGCCCTCGCTGCTACTAACTTACTCCCATACCTGGATCTACCTAGATGATGAAAACACTTGGACTGTAAGGTACAAATCAGGTGAAATTATGAAACCTGGAGGGAATGTCACTTCAGGTTGTGCGTAGATATCCGTAGATAGAAGTCGTTATTTATCCGCCATTAATGAAATGTTTTGTCCATTTTTGCTCCACAAATCTGAGGCCGATGAATGGGGGAATGGCACCAATGCTATGGAGAATGCCTTGAAAATTGAAAAGGGCGTAAATAAGGCTCTGCTGGACCTCCACAAGATTGCTATGGACCATGCGGACCCTCATGTAAGTGACTCCCCCATAGCGTATAGATACCGCGTGTTCATTTTATAAAATATCCTCCATGAAGGAACAGTTCATGTATCTTCTGTGACCTCCATATTGTGCTGTTCCTGGAAATGTAATACCACCTGACTACTAGATGTCACGTTCCCCTTTATAATGGGGGGTGTTCCAACACAAGCTGCATATTATGGCACTGTTATAAAGCTATGGGACAATTCATTAGTGTATTTGCACCTTTTTTTTCTAGTTTTTAGTGTTTTTCATTTGCGCCTTGTTCTTCTTTTAATTTGCGCCTTTTTGAAGTCTGCAGCGTTCCCTTTTTTTTCATTGATCATTATGGGGTTTCCGGCTAATTATCTAATTGTGACTTTTTAAAAAGTTGTCACATTTTTACTCAAATATATTTCAAGTGATTTTGTGTTCTGTAGTCCGGGAGGTTTTTTTGCACAAACTTTGCAACATTTTAGCATGCCACTTTTTTGCGATACAAAGACACAAAAAGGTTTAAAGACAAAAAAAATACAGTTTTGATTTTGGGCAAAATCCATGAACCAGGTGCGCCACTTTCAGGAATTTGGCACAAAAAAATCAAATGATACAAAAGAGAAAAGGGACTTGAAAAAATACAATGTTGTATTGGGCCCTATGACGGCACAGCACAGATTTTAGTAAAGGTTTTGCAGGATTACTAAGAGGGGTTCACATGCTATCAATTGTTAAAAAAACAAGCAAAATGATGACTCGGACCCTCTGATTTTCGAGGTATAAGGCTACGTCCCCACAATGAGCTTCTAGTGAGTTTTAGATATAGCAGATTTTCTGCCCCATTAAGTAAAATAGGTTACTTGAATTTTTTTCGAAAATATACAGCATAAAAAACTCACCCAAAACTCATTGTGAGAACGTAGCCTAAGGGTATGTGCACATCATTTAGACGCCGGTGAGTTGTCCTTGGTGAAGCTCTGCCACCGGTGGTTTTCACTCTATACTTTAAAGGGAACCTGTCATGTCCCTAAACGCTATTAACCTGCAGATATGGGGTTAATCTGCAGGTTTATAAAGCTGCCGGGCGTCTTACTGAAAGGCCGGCTACCGGGAGGAAATGCACTTTATTCCCCACGGCAGCCTCCAGCTTTCAGTCATAGAGGCGCGGCCGGCGTGGCTTCAGTCATTGTTCAGTACATAGTGAGCGGCGGCTATAACCGCACCCTGGCACTGACTGACAGCCGGCTAAGCGGCCCCTGTAACCGCTCCCTGTAAAGACTGACAGCCGGATCTGTACTGATGTACTGCTGAGCTGTCAGTCAGTGCCGGGGCGTTGTTACAGCTGCCGATCACTGTATATTGAGCGGTGTCTGAAGTTGCGCCGGAAGCTTTAACCCCTTTCTGACATTGTGCATAATAATACGTCCCTGTGCCCTGGGCCTTATGGACCAGGTACGTATTATTACGACACAGGCTGTGCGGGATCAATCGCCACCGGTTGTCAGCTGATTTTGACAGCTGACACCCGGCACTTTAACCCCCTAAATGCTGCGATCGCAGCATTTAGCAAGTGAGTGGAGGGACAGAAGCACCTCTGCTCTTGGATCGGAGACCCTGCGCTGTCCTCACGGGGTCCCGATCGTTGCCATGGTGACACGATGTCATCATGACGACACCTGTGTCACCAGGCACCAGCAAGTTAGTTTGACCATGCGCAGTGCATGATCAAACCAGCTTGTGTCTGCAGCACTGACAGTTTACAAGGTATAGCAGTGATCCTGCACTGCTATACCTTAGAACTGCGATCAGCCTGCTGAAAGTGAAAGTCCCATAGTGGGACCAAGTAAAAAAAGTGAAAAAAAAGTTGTAAAAATATTTTTTTAAAAATAAAAAAATAATAAAAAAATAAAATATTATTATGAAGAAAAACAATAAGAGTACACATATTTAGTATCGCCGCATCCGGAACGACCTGATCTATAAAACTGTCCCACTAGTTAACCCCTTTACTGAACACAGTAAAAAAAAAAGAATCAAAAAACGGTGCTTTATCATCATACCAACGAACAAAAAGTGGAATAAAACGCGATCAAAGAGACGAATATAAATAAAAATTATACCACTGAAAACATCATCTTGTCCCGCAAAAAGCAAGCCACCATACAGCTCCATCAGCCAAAAAATAAAAAAGTTATAGCTCTTAGAATAAAGCGATTTTTTCTATGAAATAGTTTTTATTGTGTAAAAGCGCCAAAACATAAAAAAAGATATAAATGCAGTATGGCTGTAAATGTACTGACCCGAAGAATAAAGCTGCCTTATTAATTTTACCACACGCAGAACTGCATAAAAAAAACTAAAAAAACAATTACTGAATTGTTGGTTTTTGTTTATTCTGCCTCCCAAAAATCAGAATAGAAAGCGATCAAAAAATGTCACATGCCCGAAAATGGTACCAATAAAAACATCAACTTGTCCGCAAAATACAAGCTATCACATAACTCTGTCGACCGAAATATGGAAAAATTATAGCTCTCAAAATATGGCGATGCAAAAACTAGTCTTTGCAAAAAAAAAAGTTTAGTGTGTGACAGCTGCCAAATGTAAAAACCCGATATGAATCTGGTATCACTGTAATCGCACCGACCCGAAGAATAAAGTCATCTAATCACTTAAACCGCACGAGGAACGGTGTAAATAAATAAATAAAACCAATTCTTCACCTGCTGTTGGTTTGTTCATTCAGCCTCCCAGAGTTCGCAATATGGCTCTGCCCACATTTATCCTGTGCTCTACGCTCAGCGCTTACACCGGGGTTTCCATGTAAATCTCTGAAATACGTGATCCAGACGGAGCCTCCGGCGGAAGATTCCCTGTAATGAGGCAGATGGAGGCACCGTCTGGACTGTGATCCCACGGTGTCCGTCTTTTTATTAGGCGTGAATAAAAGTGCCGTCGGCCACAGTTTTGCGAGCCTCTGATAAAAAGAACACCGCTGAACAGAGGCCACACAGAGTCCAGAGTAATTAACAAATAAAGTAGCACACTGCAAGGCTAAGTATGTAAACATGAAATATGGAATATGAATAGCATTACTGCTGTAGAAAATAGAAATAAATGAGAAATCTTAGCACATAAATTGGCCAATTCATGTGTATCTGGCAGCCGCGGTAAGGCGTTTCTCAGTGCCAGGACCCTACCAATGTGAATACCTCTCTAAGGGACAGGTACACATGAATTGGCCAATTTATGCGCTAAGATTTCTCATTTATTTCTATTTTCTATAGCAGTAATGCTATTTATATTCCATATTTCATGCTTACATACTTAGCATTGCAGTTTGCTACTTTATTTGTTAATTGTATATGGAGGTAGCTTCTCCTAGTAAGCACCTGTTCACACCTATTTCTCGTATTAGAAGTGCCATCAGTTTTTTCTGTTTACAGAGTCCAGAGTTAGGCCGGTTTCACATGTCCTGATATTTCCAGTATCGGAAAAACCGGTACGGGAGATATACGTGTCCATGTGCACCTGTGTGGCAACCGTGTGCCGCATCAGGAGCGCACATTCCGCCACCTGGGAATCAGCAGTACAGTTACCGCTGTTCCCAATCACCGGGTGCTGAATGCTGCCCTCATCATTGTAACCTGCTGGCGCTGTGATCAGCACAACCAAGGGACAATGATGAGAGTAGTAGTCTGCTCCCGCTGTGTCCTAGTGTAAAAATAAGAATAAAATTAAAAAATCCTTATACTCACCTGCCTATCAAAGTAAAAGTGAAGTACCCATAGCTCTTTCTTACATTCAAGCATCTGATGCTGATGCTCAGTCTATGTAGATGGCATCTTAGCTGTTGCTAGGCAACTTCCTTATAAGGTGAGATGCACCTGTAAGATTCCATCACAAGATTCCATCATGACATCACTGCTATTATGACATCATAATTCACAACCACTACTTATACAAGCGTTTACACTTCAGTGTCACTTTGATACCCCGGTGTCATTGTTGTCAGTGTTTAGCTACTTATCTAGTGATATACTGATTGCGCATTTCATTGAAATGTCTGGAATTTCTCCAGACAGACTTCAGGAGTTGGCACTACTCCAGGGGATTCTTACCACCTATACCCCTAACTGTGTGCTACCACTACCCGATGGCGTCCTCAGCTTCACTTACCGGCTGGTTATGGAGCTTGTACGGGACTGCTTGACCAAATACTACCAAGGTCGTATTACCTCAGAATATCTTCAGCATTTACAGCAGAACATCAGGACATTAGTACAACAGGTAAATAGCAGACAATCTGCACAAATTATTATTATTATGTCTAGTTGGTCTCCCTTACTGTATAGTGGTATTATTGGTAGTAATAAAATTTAGACTTTCTTCAGTGTCAGGCAGGGTCATATTTGTAATAGAGATCCCCATTTTGGGAAGAGGGTGTAAAAGTGCAGCATGAGCCTGTATGATTCAAATGTCAGGGCTAGATTTCATTCCTAGTCCAGTCCTTGTCCCTTAGTAAAGACACTTCATTTAGCACCTTAATCCGGATTTCTTATAAATATGTAATTATGATTTTTATTGTGTATAACAAATATTAATAATTTATCTCAGACCATAGAACTAGCCTCACTGATTAGAAATGTAAAGTACCCACAGTTCTTTCTTACATTCAAGCATCTGGTACTGATGCACAAACTATGGTTTTGCCACCTTAACTATTGCTAGGAAACTTCCTTTCACGGTGAGATGCCCCGTTAAGATTCCATCACAAGATTCCATCACGACATCACTGCTATTATGACATCATAATTCACCACCACTAATTATACAAGTGTTTTTATGCTGTATAAAAAATAATAATAATAATAATACAAATCAAATAATAATAATGGAATACAAGTTTATTTACAGAAAATTGTTCTTTAGATCGACACCAATATAATATATAAAATGTACCAAATGTGTAGTAATTGTAGCTGCAGATAGACAGGAGTAAAATGGTGACATAAATGGCCTCCTCCATTCTGCACTTTCTCTCATGATTTTCCTTTTGTATTTATTTCCATCTTTATAGGCTGAAGAAAAAGCCCAAAGTGGAAAATTGGCCTTTTTTAAACAACTGGCCCAAAATGTCCTGAATATACTGGAGAGTCCGGCCCGCTCACTGGAGCACCTGGTAAGGAGCCATCATCTTCTATATCACATGTCCTTGTCCCCTCCAGGCAGGCACAGGATATTTCATGACCGCCTGTCCCTGCGGCTCCATCATCTGTGATGGCAGTCTGTACTCAGCGGTGGGAGTTTGTATTTCTGCCTCTGTTTTGCTCGATCATCACAATCTTCCTTCTTGTAAATGCTGCAATTCTGATAACAGAGATCAGTTGTATATACAAGTACCTTATATATTATTGTTGATTTACTGGAGGGAGTGGCTGTGTATAGTCCATCCAATACTGAAATTACCAGTAAATCCAATGTTTAGTCCTTCCTATCTATTGTATATGATAATTTAGTATTTGTGAAATGTTATACTAATTGTACATATTATAACCATCAGGAAACATCCGAAGGTGACTCCGAAGAGGGGCAAACCGTGAACATGCCTGACCCTAATATTAGTCAGTTAGAGCTAAAAACTGATCTGATTGAAGGTAAGCCGATCATCTAATATTTTACATTCAAATATCCAGATATTATAGAGAATGGCAGAGAATATGTAGATTTACTCTTCATTCCCTGTAATGGAGAGGGATCATGTAATTCTACTTCACGCCTGTGTGGTCTTCTCGGCTCCAAAATGAGGGTCATAGATCCCCAATCATGTAATTGTTCAAAAATACCATATTTTGAAGACTATAAGATGCACCGGACCATAAGAAGCAGGTGAAATTTTGGAGCGGAAAATAGGAAAAACATTTTTTTAATAAAATGGTGGAGCAACTTATAATCCAATTTTGTGGTAACTTTTCTAGGGGAAAGGCGGCGGAAAGATGGCAGCAGCAGGAGTGGGGCGATGCTGCACTGAAGTCCCTGCACTTCCATGGTTTTCAATCTGGTGGACCTTGGGAAAATCTCCACCGGAGGTGGCGCATGCACAGATTGAGATCTCGGGAGACAAGATCTCAATCTGCATGCGCCATCTCCAGAATCCATTTTTCCGAAGTCCACCACACTGAAAATCATGGAAGTGCGGAGTCTCCGGCGACATTTTCTGAAAGCCCAGGGGCCGCTGCATCCTTGCACCGCCGAACACCCCCTCCTCCCAGCCTGGGGCCCACAGCATCGCCCCACTCCTGCCGCCGCCAGCTTCCTGCAGCAGTGACCCTGCGTCCTGGGGCCTCGCTTCACCGCAACCCCCCCCCCCTCAGTAAGCTACGTTGGGATAAGACGCACCCCCATTTTACAGAAAAAAGTGTGTCTTATAACTTGAAAAATACGGTAATCAGATCCTGAACAATCGCCCAGTGTATCTATCTCTGGATGTGCCATAAATACTGTATATTTAGTATGTGCAGAATACCAGATATCTAGTTTTTATATCATTTACAGAGATCTTGTCATGTCCTTCATTATATGGATGTGTTATATATTAAGTACTGATATAGACTGATACATGACATCTTTTCATTATTTTATCATTATTTTAGAAATAACTGTGTCGACGGCCAGTACTGATGGTGGAATATGTGAGACACCAGAGATCCACGAATCTGCCAGTGTAAGTATCAGAGGAGACGTCTGTTTATCATCAGATAACGGGGTATGAATTACACATATAATATTATACCCCAGATGACAATGGGATATCTTTGCTTTTATGTAGATCAGATCTATTGTGAGTAATGATGGCATTGTTATTCTGCCTCTTCTGTGTGATGCCCCTTATCATACCCTGCAGTACAGTGATATCTATGCATGGGGAATATCCCCTTAAAATATAATACTGTCTGTGGAGGGTCCGGCTTGCATCATGTCCTCTACATCTGCTGCAATGTAATCAGCGTGGACATAATATAGAGGAGAAGTTCCTGCATCTGGAGCTTTTATTTTCCTGCAGATTCTATGTCTTAATGTCATTTCTTATTATTTCTAGGCCTTGACCGGATCATTGAACTTGGAGACAAGTCCTAGTAAGACCGACTTTAAACCAATCAAACTGATCAGCAGTGGAGCTTATGGGTGAGCTTTATGTTTGCATAATATACATTTCCTAGTGTTCCTTATGACAATGCTTCTGTCTCTGTGCCCAGCCCGTACAACAGAGAAATGCTCTGAGTCCATACTGTCCACAAGAGATGAGCGAATCAGGCAAAATTCTAATTTGCTTGTTCACGTGGACTTGTGAAAATACGATTCAAGGAGAAATTAATGTCCCTTATTATGCTCTGGGGCCTCACCAGGCCCCAGAACATAATAAGCATAAGAAACATACTTATACTCCCCTTACTGCTCAATTCTCTAGCCCCTCCACTTCTCACCGTCACCCGTCCGGTCCTCACTGCCTCTTCAGTTTGCCACCGCTCACGCTATGCAAGGACTTCAGGCTTTGAGAAGGTCTGAGAGAGTTCTATGCAAGAGCATAAAAAGTCACAACATTGTGACACCGTGACTGTTCTTGCGCTTGTGCATAATCCTCCCAGATCTCATCAATGTTGGAAGTCCCGTCCCAGTATGAGAGGCATTTGGATTTCAGCATTAGCAGCAGAGATTTGAGGATGCGGCAAGGAACGGACGGTTGAGGCGGAGGGGCCGTAGAAGTGAGTATAAAAATTTGTTTATTTTTAAACTTTTTTATGGCCTTTCAAGATTTTGAAAATGGTGGCCAACGCTTGACATTTTGCTAAATCCATGAGTAAGCAAATTACAAAAAACAAAACAAACAAAAAAACAAAACGCCATTTTGGTGAATGCAGAATTTTGCAAAATCTGAGTAGAATTTAATTCCACTCAAATGTGTTAGCTCATGTCTACTGGCCACATCTATATGTCATTATTTAGGTCAGTTAGGACGTGACATAGATGAGGACCTCGCATAGGTCATCATTTATGTTGTGTAACTTGATGGATTTCTACATGGATTTCTAGTGACATCTAGTAGTAACCAGACAATCATGTGATGAGGTTTATAGACAAAATGTTAGTAAGAATTCATTATAAATCATGGATTTTCCTTCTCTCCAGAGCCGTCCACTTAGTGCGACACAAATACACAAGCCAGCTATTCGCTATGAAGAAGCTGGACAAGGAGAACGTGAATATTCCAAGAAGACTTGAACGTGCCTTTCTAGAGAGGGACATCCTAACATTTGCTGATTGTCCATTTGTGGCCTCCATGTTGTGCTCCTTTCCAACTCCTCATCATCTGTGTATGGTCATGGAGTATGCAGCAGGTAAGTCATATCCATTGTGCCTATATCCAGCCTCAATCTGCTTATCTCTAGCATCTTCTCCATAATCTGAATGTGACCACATGGACGGTTACATGTCCATACTGCATTTACTATAAGTTATCTGTTACCAAGATGCCAGGAAAATCATTATCTCTGTGAAAGTCTCTGGTGAATGTCCTCACTGAGAATGGCAAAAATATCCACTGAGGATAAAAGGAGGATTTGACTCAATTCTAACAGTTTGTATAGATGAGCATTTCACAGAGTAATGAATAAGAGGCTTGCAGATGAGGCACGGCTCTGTCTTTTTATATTGGGTCACTCTGCTTTATACGCTCTACATTAGGCCTCTTTCACGCTTCAGTATTTCTGGTACGTGAGGTGACAGTTTACCACACGTACTGGAGACACTGACACATGTGCGCACATGTCAGTGTTTCCACGGACCGTGTGTCCATGTGATCCACACGTAGACATGTCTGTTTTTGGCCAGCAGGACGGATCACACAGACCCATTCAAGTCAATGGTTCAGTGTAAACACATACCGCACACGGATGCCATCCGTGTGACATGTGTCGGCACCTGGGAATTAGCGATAAAGTTAGCGCCGGGTGCTAAACGCTGCCCTCATCATTGTCCCCTGCCGGCGCTGCGATCAGAACCAGCAGGGGTTAATGATGAGGGTTGTCTTCTCCCAGTGTATTTCTACCTGTAAAAATAAGAATAAAAAAAAAATCTATACCCTCACCTGTCCTAAATGTCCCCCACTGTAATCCATGAGACCGCTCAGCAGAGGAGCCGGGGAGAATGACTCCTGCAGCGAGCGGCCCCGAATCTGCGCTGAGCTCAGCGAGCGGTGTCCTGTCACTCACTGAGCTCAGCTGAGGTCTGGCGTCGCTCGCTGCAGGAGTCATTCTCCCCAGCTCCTCTGCTGAGTAGTCGCATGGATTACAGCAGGAGATACTTAGGACAGGTAGGTGAGTATAAGGGTTTTTTTTTATTTTATTCTTATTTTTACAGGTGGAGACACCGGGAGCAGACTACAACTCTCATTATTAACTCCTGCTGGTGCTGATCGCAGTGCCGGCAGGGGAAAATGATGAGCGCAGCGTTCAGTACCCGGCTTTTGGGAATAACGCTAACTGTACACTGATTCCCAAACGCCGGTACGTGTGCTCCTGATGCGGCACACGGACATCTCCGACACAGGTTTTTCCGGTACCAGAAATATCCGGACGTGTGAAACCGGCCTTATACAGTATATAAAGCAAAACCACAAATGAGACTGCTAACACCTTTAACTAATTATATATTTATTTATTGCAAGATACATAGTATATATAGCTCATACTTTTTTGGCCAGAATAGTGTCTCTTTTTTGTATGAGTTACCTTGTTATTTTTAAATATTTATTCCACGTGACTAATAAAGATTCATGCTTTTATATGGGATGTTGCTTCATTGCACTTATTTGTGCAGCTCTTGCACCTTTGTGGTTTTGCTTCATAGACATTTAGTGCAGTCCTAGTTACTATTCGGGTATGCTCCAATGGAGGGTTTTTTGCATTATTATACAGTATATCTCTGTGTATGACGTCCTGCCCCAATGTCTCCGCTCATTTCTCATTCACACTCCTCATGTGTCATTTACATTGTAACAAACCCTCTCCTGTCATATTTGCTTTCTGCTGTAGGAGGAGACTGTGGCAGTTTTATGAAGAACTATGGGTGTTTACCTGTCCCCTTGGCTCGTCTGTACATTGCAGAAACGGTTCTAGCTGTGGAATATCTGCACAGCTATGGTGTAATGCACAGAGACCTGAAGCCTGAAAAGTAAGTGACACTTGTAGTATAAGAAAGGGGTAAAAAGATATCGTTTATTATACAAACTATTTGCAACTTGGGGCTGACATCCTCTTTTTTTCACAGCCTCCTGATAACGTCAACTGGTCATATTCAAGTTACAGATTTTGGGCTTTCCAAACTCTGCCTCATGAGACCAACATCAGAGATCTACAAGGCTCCAATTGAGGACATCACCAGAGAGTTCCATGATAAGGAGGTAGGCAGGAACTTGTTCTTTACTCATCTCCTCCATTTCTCCTTCTCTTATACTTTCTCATCTAGAAAACGTTTCCACTGATGTTATTTGTCACAATTATGTTCTCTGATCATTATCTCATTCCTCTGTTTTTTCCAGATTGCTGGCTCCCCTCATTACATAGCCCCAGAAGTTATCTTAAAGGAAGGCTATGGAAGGCCAGCTGACTGGTGGTCAATTGGGATCATCCTATATACATTTCTTGTAGGACGTGTACCATTTTATGGGCCTTCCAAATATGACATTTACAGCCATATTGTCAGGGGTAAGTAAAATAATCTGATTGCTGTGTAATGTCATTGTTATTTGAATAGATTAGTTGTGTGATTTAGTTACTTTTGTTAATATAAAAGATTTTTGTTTTGATAAAATAAATTAAGATGTTTCATTTTCTGTAATATTTGCTTTTTACATAACAGATGACATATATTGGAAACTTACTAATTCGGCTTTTCCAGCCACAGCTCGGGATATCATCATTGAGCTGCTCAGAAAAGATCCAGCACAAAGACTTGGGACAGGTAATGTATATAATACTATTATTAATGACTTATTACACCTCTGTGAACAGAAAATGAATAATGAGGATCAGCACTGAGGTTTTGTTCTCTACCAGCTTGGCCATTCCCCATTCTTCATGCTAAGACTTTCAGTACATCTACTTCACTTCGGCTCTGTTACGTCAACCGTTCAGATTAACGCCCCCTTCACACGTCCGTATAAAATCAGTACTGAAACCAGTACCGGAAAAAAACAGTACTAGTGTCATCAGTGTTTTGAATCAGTGTGCCATCAGTGTGCCATCAGTGTTTTTCCGGTACGGCAAAGAAAAAGAAATGATAAAGTATCTCTTATACTTTGTAATGTTAAACAGATACAGCGTAAGGAAGGCACACAAATGGCACACGGATGCCATCTGTGTGATGTACGTGTTTTTCAGGGTCCCATAGACTTGTATTGGCACTTGTCATCT
The DNA here is from genome assembly GCF_046119375.1 of Phyllobates terribilis. Classification (NCBI taxonomy): domain Eukaryota; kingdom Metazoa; phylum Chordata; class Amphibia; order Anura; family Dendrobatidae; genus Phyllobates; species Phyllobates terribilis. The sequence continues at coordinate 303,518 of NW_027362974.1, read as the reverse complement.
GTGCTGCCACAAAAAAACAGCAGCATAGATGATAATGGGTACGGGTGGCATACGTGAAAGAAAAATGGATGCCACATGTAGTGCAAACACGGATATGTGTAGGAGGCCTAAGAAACTTGTCTCTTTGACAATAACTATATCACTATTCATTGTTTTCCTTTTCAAGGAGGAGCAAATGAGATCAAATTTCATCCATTCCTGCGTAACTTAGATTTTGACAACCTTCTAAGTCAGAAGTCGCTGTTCATTCCTGATCTTGAGTCAGAAGAGGATACCATCTACTTTGACAGTAAGTAGAATGAGACATCATCTGCAGAAAGCTGCTGTGTGTCTTGTATTTCATTTTAAGTGAGAATCAGTCCCCACCTTGATTCATGATCAAATGGTGACTGTTCAGGACAAAGTATTATGCTAATAATCTCGATTAACTCTTGTACTTTTCAGCTCGATGTAGCAGACATCAACATATTGATTCAGATGAGGGGGACACAAGTGAAGATAATGACTGGCCGGAAAGCCAAAACTTTCTATCATCTTCGCATAGGCTTTCTAAAGTAAGTATGTGACCAATAAGATCCATACAACCTGTAATTAAAATAAAATTGTAAAATATTAAAATATTTTTTTTTCCTCTTTGTATTAGCTCTGTTCCATCCATACCAAGATGATGAACAATGAAGAACCCAAGTCACCTCCAGGGTATTCACCAGAAAGTGCAAAACAGTCAGACATGTGAGCAAATTATTTTTATGGGGTCCATTCTGATATGTGTTCACAACACCAAATTCAAGACGAGTGTAAGTCGATACTAAATCCAGTATCGATGACCACATGATTGCTGATCACCATGTTTCTGACTTGTGATAACGCTGGTGATGAAAGTTGATAACTATGACCAGCTTTAATTTCCAGTTCATTACAGGAAAATAAATATTGCTAGTGATTCTCCATTCTTGCTGGTAGAAGAGGGTCTTGAGCACAGCATCCCCTTCATGTTATTCAGATGTCCTAATGGGCTTTGCAGACAGGTGTTGTATCCGTATCTATTGTTTTCACTTGTAATTTATATGTTTTTCTTCTACCAAACAGACAGAAAGATTCTCCCCCCTCTAAGTCTGAAGACAACCAGACGCAGAAAGATTCTCCCCCTTCTAAATCTGATGACAACCAGACACAGAGAGATTCTCCCCCCTCTAAGTCTGATGACAACCAGACGCAGAAAGATTCTCCCCCTTCTAAATCTGAGGATGACAACCAGACACAGAGAGATTCTCCCCCCTCTAAGTCTGATGACAACCAGACGCAGAAAGATTCTCCCCCCTCTAAATCTGATGACAACCAGACGCAGAAAGATTCTCCCCCCTCTAAGTCTGATGACAACCAGACGCAGAAAGATTCTCCCCCCTCTAAATCTGATGACAACCAGATGCAGAAAGATTCTCCCCCCTCTAAATCTGATGACAACCAGACGCAGAAAGATTCTCCCCCCTCTAAATCTGATGACAACCAGATGCAGAAAGATTCTCCCCCCTCTAAATCTGATGATGATAAGCAGAGGCAGAAAGATTCTTCCCCCTCTAAATCTGATGACAACCAGACGCAGAAAGATTCTTCCCCCTCTAAATCTGATGACAACCAGACGCAGAAAGATTCTCCCCCCTCTAAATCTGATGACAACCAGACGCAGAAAGATTCTTCCCCCTCTAAATCTGATGACAACCAGACGCAGAAAGATTCTCCCCCCTCTAAATCTGATGATGATAAGCAGAGGCAGAAAGATTCTTCCCCCTCTAAATCTGATGACAACCAGACGCAGAAAGATTCTTCCCCCTCTAAGTCTGATGATGACAAGCAGTGTTTCACTGCTGAAGGCAGACAGTCATCCATATTGTCAGGTATGTATAGCTCTATAGGTCATTCTATTGCAGCCTGTGTCAAAAAGTGTAATGTGAAAACAGCCCAACATTTCATTTTATAAAAATCCTCACTCTTAGGCTGTGTGCCCATGATGCGTTTTTCAAGCGTTTACGCTGCGGAATTTCTACAGCGTAAACACTTGGGAAACGCTTGGTAAACCTTCCCCCATGGTCTCCAATGCAATTCCGCACTTTCAATGCCCATGCTGCGTATTTTTCCGCAGCGTTTATGCTGCGCTCAAAAATACGCAGCATGTCCATTAATTTTGCGGACGCGCAGCGTAATCGCCGCCATTGACTTGCATTAGAACGCGCTAATTCCGCAAGACTGCATCTGTACTTGCGTAATTGGCGCTTTCTAATGTGCGGATGGTACCCAAGTCTGGAGGAGAGGAGACTCTCATCCAGACCTGGGTACCATAGAATCTGTAAAGAAAAGAATTTAAAATAAAAAATAAAGCTTATAATCACCTTCCGATGTCCTCCCAGTGTTTTGTCCACGCCGTCCGGTCTCTTGCAATGCTCGCGCTGTTGTGAAGGACCTGTCATGACGTCACTGAGTCATGTGACCCATCACATGACTCAATGACGTCACCGCAGGTCCTTCACAGCACCGCGAGCATTGCAAGAGACCGGACGCAGCAGAGATGACACCGGGAAGACACCGGAAGGTGAGTATAATCTTTTTTTTTTCATTTTTTACCATTCTTATTCTTTTTTTTAACTATTACTCGGTCACACTATATAAATCCATGCCGGTTGCATGGATTTAAATAGTGTGACCAACTTGTCAAGCACTTTTCCAAGTGATGCTCAAAATCGTTTGGAAAACTTCTTGAAAAAACGCATGCGAAAGCGCATGTAAAAATGCTGAAAAAACGCTTCTCTCTGGCAGAAAAAACGCATGTAAATCTGCATGTAAATCTGCATACATTTTTTTCTGCCAGAGAGAGGCAAAAACGCTCTGCATCAAATCTGCTACGTGGGCACATAGCCTCATAGGTTATAATTTTTAATGCATAAGAAGCCATTCAGTCTTCTGCCAAACTGATTCTGAATACCGCACCCATGGCTCCATCTAGGCCTATACTGATCCTTATCACCTTAAGAATGCACTGAGGTTTTAGCTAACTTATTTTAAGATATTACTTGCAGGATGCCGCAGTGTTATCATGTTAATAAGGGGACATAGTTCCCTGGCTAGACACCACATATCGGAAAACCTACAGGTTTCATATTAATCAGTTCACAAGGCAATCTAATTCTCAGACCCTCAGGTGGTTTTATGTATATATGACATATTCTCTCTATTATGGTGCAATAATCAATTACCGGGACTACAGGGTACAAGAATAACAGAATTCTATATAAAGATACAAAGCTAATCTTTTAGGAGTTTATAATATACATCTTTTTCTTGTTTTTTTTATCAGAATCACCAGTTCAGGGGAAAAGAAAATCTGCATCGAAAGATCGACAAAAAACAGAGAAGGTAGAAGAGAGAAGAAGTAGAAGAGGTAAGTGTAACAATAAGCTCCATGTTGCATGATGTCAGTCAGTGAGAAGGAGTCATGTGGAGCAGATATTATCTGTAGGATTACTGACAATGACCCCGTACATCTGTATGGATACGACTCCTCTATCATCCTGTCACAGTGACACTACAGTAGTATCCTCTAATACATACATGTCAAACTCTGGCCCGTGGACCAAACCTGGCCCGCAGGGTGGTTATATTTGACCCACGACAACAGAACCACCACCACTATTTGGGGCCATTATTCTGTATGGAGGACAATGTGGGGCCCATTATACTGTACGGAGGACTATGTGGGGCCATTATTCTGTATGTAGGATTATGTGGGGTCCAAGTTTTTCATTTTGGCCCTCTGTGTGTTTGAGTGTGACATCCCTGCTCTAATATGTAGTCCCATTACTTACATTAGTTATGTCTCTTTGTCTCCTCTCACAGGTTCCACCTTCTGCCGGCTGATATCATCTTGCCGGCGTGGATTATCCAGGGTTGCTCGCTCCATCAGACAAAGCTGCATATTTGCTCCCTGTCATCGGAGCAACACAAACATCTCAATGTGAAAAACCCTTCATGTCTAATGCCTAGTACAGCATGTCCACCATTAAAGATGCACCTGTGTGGAAGGACTTGTACCATCTACCTGTGGCCTTCTGACCAGCAAGTAACATCTGCAGAAGAAGGCCCTCCAAGAACATCTCTTCATTCTTCCATGTAATTCCTAATAAAAAAAAAACTAAAAAGAATAATTTCAAATTGATTAATGTCCCTTTGCATTTAATGTAATACTACTGACATTTATGGCATATCAGTACTAAACATCATATATGTCTGATGAGAGAATATCGTTTCCATGTTTCATGTTAATCCTCTAATCCTCAGCCAAAAGTGGAAGAGAAGACCAGTGATTCTGTTACATCTACGAATGACAGTCAATCCAGGGAAAAACACCTTCTGATCCATACATTTTTCAGGCACTCTGATCCTTTTACCTTCATGTGGCTCTACTTAAGGTTTATGTATAAGAACCAGTTGGATTCAGTACTGGGCATCCTGGGGGTCCCAGCAGCCACATCCCAATTGTTCAACTAAAAAAGACATACTGTATTATAGTGTGATATATATATATATATACACACTGTGTGCAGAATTATTAGGCAAATGAGTATTTTGATCACATGATACTTTTTATACATGTTGTCCTACTCCAAGCTGCATAGGCTTGAGAGCCAACTACCAATTAAGTAAATCTGGTGATGTGCATCTCTGTAATGAGGAGGGGTGTTGGCTAATGACATCAACAACCTATATTATAAGGTGTGCTTAATTATTAGGCAACTTCCTTTCCTTTGGCAAAATGGGTCAGAAGAGAGATTTGACGGGCTCTGAAAAGTCCAAAATTGTGAGATGTCTTGCAGAGGGATGCAGCAGTCTTGAAATTTCCAAACTTTTGAAGCGTGATCACCGAACAATCAAGCGTTTCATGGCAAATAGTCAACAGGGTCGCAAGAAGCGTGTTGGCCAAAAAAGGCGCAAAATAACTGCCCATGAATTGAGGAAAATCAAGCGTGAAGCTGCCAAGATGCCATTCACCACCAGTTTTGCCATATTTCAGAGCTGCAATGCTACTGGAGTATCAAAAAGCACAAGGTGTGCGATACTCAGGGACATGGCCAAGGTAAGGAAGGCTGAAAAACGACCACCTTTGAACAAGAAGCATAAGATAAAACGTCAAGAATGGGCCAAGAAATATCTTAAGACTGATTTTTCAAAGGTTTTATGGACTGATGAAATGAGAGTGACTCTTGATGGGCCAGATGGATGGGCCAGAGGCTGGATCAGTAAACGGCAGAGAGCTCCACTCCGACTCAGATGCCAGCAAGGTGGAAGTGGGGTACTGGTATGGGCTGGTATCATCAAAGATGAACTTGTGGGACCTTTTCGGGTTGAGGATGAAGTGAAGCTCAACTCCCAGACCTACTGCCAGTTTCTGGAAGACAACTTCTTCAAGAAGTGGTACAGGAAGAAGTTGGTATCGTTCAAGAAAAACATGATTTTCATGCAGGACAACTCTCCATCACATGCATCCAACTACTCCACAGCGTGGCTGGCCAGTAAAGGTCTAAAAGAAGAAAAAATAATGACATGGGCCCCTTGATCACCTGATCTGAACCCCATAGAGAACCTGTGGTCCATCATAAAATGTGAGATCTACAGGGAGGGAAAACAGTACACCTCTCGGAACAGGGTCTGGGAGGCTGTGGTGGCTGCTGCACGCAATGTTGATCGAAAACAGATCAAGCAACTGACAGAATCTATGGATGGAAGGCTGTTGAGTGTCATCATAAAGAAAGGTGGCTATACTGATCACTAATTTTTTGGGTTTTTGTCTTTGCATGTCAGAAATGTTTATTTCTATATTTTGTGCACTGATATTGGTTTACCTGGTGAAAATAAACAAGTGAGATGGGATTATATTTGGTTTTTATTAAATTGTCTAATAATTCTGCACAGTAATAGTTACCTGCACAAACAAATATCCTCCTAAGATAGCCAAATCTTAAAAAAAACCACTCCAACTTCCAAAAATATTAAGCTTGGATATTTATGAGTCTTGTGGGTTGATTGAGAACATAGTTGTTGATCAACAATAAAAATAATCCTCTAAAATACAATTTGCCTAATAATTCTGCACACCGCGTATATCTATATATATAATCGTCTTATCCCGTCTGTCTGTCTGTCTGTCGGGGAAATCCCGCGTCACTGATTGGTCCAGCAGCGGCCAATCAGCGACGCGGGATTTCAGAAAAAAGATGGCGGCCGTTAGAGGCTCATCTGCGGGACGGAGCTCAGCGGCGATGCAGCCGGGAGATGACTGGCGCGAGGCTCTCATCTCCCGGCCGCTAGCAGCAGAAGAACCCCGACCGGCGAGCAGCCGCTCATCTCCCGGCTTCTCGCAGCGGAAGTAGCCGCACAGGCAGTGGCGTTGACCTCCATGCGGCTAGGGTGTCAAGGGAGGACCGGGGAGCGGCGCTGCGGGTCGGGATACTTCTGCTGCGAGAAGCCGCTCATCTCCCGGCTTCTCGCAGCGGAAGTAGCCACACAGGCAGCGGCGCTCCCCGGTCCTCACCAATACGATTCTGCTCCCCGGTCCTCACCTATACGATTCGCTGATTGGTCGCGGTCTCTGGCCGCGACCAATCAGTGATCTTGGCGCAAAAGTTAAACACCGCTGTGCTGATTGGTCGCGGCCGCTGCCCGCGACCAATCACCGATTTGGACGCCACATTTAAATAGCGGCCACGACCAATCACCGATCTTGGCGCAACATTTAAACACTGCTGTGCTGATTGGTCACAGACGCTGCCCGCGACCAATCAGCGATTTTGGCGCCAAATTTAAACACTGCTGTGCTGATTGGTCGCGGACGCTGCCCGCGACCAATCAGCGATTTTGGCGCCAAATTTAAACAATGCTCTGCTGACTGGTCGCGGATGCCAGCCACGACCAATCAGCGAGATTGGCGCCAAATTTATACAACGCTCTGCTAATTGGTCGCGGACACCAGCCACGACCAATCAGCGAGATTGGCGCCAAATTTAAACAATGCTCTGGCGCCAAATTTAAACAACGCTCTGCTGATTGGTCGCGGCCGCCAGCCGACCGCGACCAATAAGCGAGATTGGCGCCAAATTTAAACACCACTCTGCTGATTGCGCCCAGTCGGCCGCATACATATTCTAGAATACCCGATGCGTTAGAATTGGGACACCATCTAGTATATATATAAATATATTCACTTGTGGAAAACCCTTTTAACTAGGGCTGTGGTGTCAGTAAGTCAAATTTCCAACTATAATAATTACTAATACCAAATATACTGCAACAAATAATAGTAAATATTCAGCAATTTATGCATGAAAATAATTTATAATATACAATATTAACACTATATAAGTATTTACATTTTTTTCTACCTGCAGTTGGAGTTGGTACGTTCTTCTGATACTAACTCCACAGCTCGGCTTTTCCTTCTTTCCTGCTCCTCTAACATAAAAGTACAGCAATTAATTACGACAAGTTAATCATTTAAATGCTGCTGTCAATCTCTGACAGCAGCACGTAAATGTAACCAGTGCCACTGCTTCCATTTACCAGCTCCCATCTGTGCCCTGTGACATGATCTCGGGGGCTGATGGGTCACTAGGACAGTGAGGGCCCTGTGCCCGCTGTCTTGGTGCTCCTCTGGAGCTCATCTATATGCTGAGCTTCAAAGGAGACCGAGATTTAGGTTACCGTCCCACTATCAGTATTTGGTCCAATTTCACCACAAATGGATTTTTTTCCCCATTTTTAGTACATTGAATAGTAAAATGAATCATTCAAAACTACAAGTAACCCCAAAGTCATGCCAGTTTCCATGGCCCAGAAGATTCTCTGAAGGAAGAGTGTCATTGGGTGACTGCTTCTTTGGTAAATACCATAAACATTAGCACTTAAAAAGGTCCATATGTCTGGAACCGTATAGATGATTTCGAAAGAAGCAAAAAAAAGCTCAGTGATAAGAAACAGATGATGGTTATTAATGAAACACACTAACTGGGTCACATTTAAAAGTGGTGTACCCCAGGAGTCAGTATTGGGACTTCTATTTAATACAATTATTAATGACCTTTTGGGGGGTATACAGAGTAAAATTTCAATATTTTCAGATGATCGTAAACTCTGCAAGGTTATCAGTACATAGGAGGATAATGTAATATTACAGAGGGATTTATGTAAGCTTGAGGTTTGGGCTGAAAAATGGCAATTGAAGTTTAATGTAGATAAATGTTCTTGCTTGGGACAAATTACAATGTACAATTATGTACTAAACACTGGGAAAACCATCACTGGAAAAGACTTGGGTGTATGGGTGGACAGCAAACTCAACTTTAATAACCAGTGCTAGGCCGCTGCTGCCAAGGCAAATAGAACCATGGAAGCATTAAAAGAGGCATAGATGCTTATGATAAGAACATAGTTTTGTCTGTATACAAGTCACTAATTCAGCCACATTTAGAATACTGTGTATAATTTTGGTCTTTGGTGTATAAGACGGACATAGTTGAACTAGGACGTATGCAGACAAATGCAACCAAGGTTATTAAGGGAATTGGTGCACTGCAATTCCAAGACAGGTTATCAAAGTTAGGGTTATTCAGTTTGGAATAATGAAGGTTTAAGGGCGATCTTATTACAATGTACAAATATAAGAAGAAACAGTATAGAGATCTTATTAAGGAACTTTTTACATATAGACCTTCAACGATGACAAGGAGGCACCCTCTCCTACTAGAAGAAAGATGGTTTCTCAGTCATCATAGATGGCGATTCTTTACTCTAAGAATAGTGAAATTACGGGACTTTCGGGAACATAAACATCACAGTAAAAGATAATGCCTTACCAACACCAGGTCAGATTACCAGTGCACCGCAGGATGCAGCAAGCCTCCATGATAAAGGCGGGGGCAGCACATGTGCAAAATACTAATGCCGACAGCCACTCACTAACCTACCAATTCTTGGAGGGGGTGGCTGTGTAGTATTATACATGCACACCGATGGAGTTGTGAGCTTGCGTATTTTGGCCAAAATATCGTCCAATACCTCATGTGGTGTACTTATCTTATATACTATTTTTCATCTTTTTTGCACATCTTTTTGCAGGATGCAGCCAGGCCTCTTTAGTGCTGGCTGGGTGAATTGGGGCGTCTGTCCTGTGGGGGTGCATGTATATAGTTCTGGGCAACCCGCCTGATCTAATACTATGGGCGTCATCAATACGCTGCAAGCAAGACATCAATAGGCTGCAAGCCAGACACTGTGTATCACACATATCTGTGTGACTGGCGCCCTATGCAGACTCCATCGGTGTGCATGTATAATACTACACAGCCACCCCCTCCATGAATTGGTAGGTTAGTGAGTGGCTGTCTGCATCAGTATTTTGCACATGTGCTGCCCCCGCCTTTATCATGGAGGCTTGCTGCATCCTGCAGTGCATTGGTAATCTGACCTGGTGTTGGTAAGGCATTATCTTTTACTGTGATGTTTTTTGAAATTATGTCCAATGTTCACCATTTTTAATATTCAGACTTTCGAGAACATCATATTGTAATTGTTGATTTACTAGACAAGTTCAAGTATGGCCCGGATGCTTTTGTTGAAAAATATATTACAGGTTATGGGAACTAGATTCTGTGATAGAACGTTCATCCAGGGAACTAGTCTAATTGCCATTAGTGGAGTTGGGAAGGATTTTTTCGTTAATAGGGGGCAATTAGCATCTGCCTCATGGGTCTTTTGCCTTCCTTTGTATCAACATGTTAGGTTATAGGTAGAACACAATGGATGTCTTCTTTCAATGTACTGTGTGGGGAAATGTATTGTCAGGGGGAATCATACTGTACATCATGCTGTGTGTAATAGGACCGTGGGGGCATCATATTGAGTGTGATAGCCACTGTGGGGCCATGAAAGTGGTATCATACTGTGTGTAGGCATATATGAGGAATTGGACTAGATTAGAATACTGGCATTCGAGAAAGAATGTCACACCGATTGTACTCCCGGGATTATGGTGTGCTGTGTAATAATATATGGTAGCAGGACCCCTCTAGTCTTCATTCCAGGTATACTAACTGCTCAGTGTTACATTGATTTGGTCGTGGAACCAGTGATATGGACATTTCTTAAACGTGCCTCAGTAACTATTTTTCAACATGGAAATGTTAAGCTACATGTTGCAGGTGCTACTGTGAGCAGCATGCTTGACTTAAACATGATACCATGGCCAGAAGCATCTCCGGATTTGACTCCCATCAAGCACTTCATTGGTCGAGCATTGCAAAAGGAGTTGCCGTCAGCAGATCTTGATGATTTGTGTGCCCAAGTGCATTCATTATTCCTCTCTGCTCTGCCTTGCTCACCGCTCCGGCGGTTCCTCTCTGCTCTGCCTTGTCCACCGCTCTGGCGGTTTCGCCCTGCTCTGCCTTGCTCACCGCTCTGGCGGTTCCTCCTGCTCTGCCTTGCCCACCGCTCCGGCGGTTTCGCCCTGCTCTGCCTTGCTCACCGCTCCGGCGGTATCTCTCTGCTCTGCCTTGCCTACCGCTCCAGCGGTTCCTCTCTGCTCTGCTTGTCTACCGCATCTGCGGTTCTGTTCCTGAATCCCAGTTTGTACTGGACCCTATCCAGCCTGCGCTCCAACCTGCTAGTGCCTCCCTGTCTGCACTCCAGCCGTGTTTGCCAGTACCCCCCTGTCTGCATACCAGCCGTGCCTTGCCAGTGCCCTCCTGTCTGCATACCAGCCGTGCTTGCCAGTATCCTCTTGTCTGCACTCCAGCCATGCCTGCCAATACCCACCTGTCTGTGTGCCAGCCTAACCTGCCCGTTCCTGCATTCCCCGGTGTGGGTCAACAGCTGTGACCGGGGTCTAACCTGGAGTAGCACCTGGTCCCTCTGCTCGGTTCCTCCTTGGTTCACGAAGTCATTAGCCTCCGTGCGACCTTGGTCGGATCGGGTAGATACTTAGTTATGCCCCTCCAGGCACTCCTCGGTTCATGGTACAGTGGGATCACTAATCACGCTCACGCCAGTCAGTCCAGGCACGAGTGTAACAGTTTTATTTATGTTGTATCGTGTTTGAAGGTTGCCTTTTCCTGATGGCAGGTTTCAGCTCTTTCCAAAGATGCTCAATAGGATTTAGGTCAGGGCTCATAGAAGGCCACTTCAGAATAGTTGAAAGTTTTCCTCTTAGCCGTTCTTGGGTGTTATAAGCTGTGTGTTTTGGGTCATTATCCTGTTGCAAGACCCATGACTGAGACCAAGCTTTCTGACAATGGGTAGCACATTTCTCTCTAGAATCCCTTGATAGTCTTGAGATTACATTTTACCCTGCACAGATTCAAGACACCCTGTGCCAGATGCAGCAAAGCAGCCCGAGAACATAACAGAGCTCCTCCATGTTTCACAGTAGGGACAGTGTTCTTTTCTTGATATGCTTCACTTTTCCATCTGTGAACATAGTGCTGATGTGCCTTGCCAAAAACTTCAATGTTTGTCTCATCTGTCCATAGGACATTCTCCCAGAAGCTTTGTGGCTTGTCAACATGTAGTTTGGCAAATTCCAGTTTGGCTTTTTTATGAAATTTTTTTCAACAATGGTGTTCTCCTTGGTCGTCTCCCATGAAGTCCACTTTGGATCAAACAACAACGGATGGTGCGATCTGACACTGATGTTCCTTGAGCATGAAGCTCACCTTTAATCTCTTTAGAAGTTATCCTGGGCTCTTTTGTTACCATTCGAATTATCCGTCTCTTTGATTTGTCATCAATTTTCCTCCTGCTGCCACGTCCAGGGAGGTTGGCTACAGTCCCATGGATCTTAAATTTCTAAATAATATGTGCAACTGTAGTCACAGGAACATCAAGCTACTTGGAGATGGTCTTATAACCTTTACCCTTAACTTGCTTGTCTATAATTTTCTTTCTAATCTCCTGAGACAACTCTTTCCTTTGCTTCCTCTGGTCCATGTTGAGTGTGGTACACACCATGTCACCAAACAGCACAGTGAGTATCTGTAGCCCTATATACAGGCCCACTGACTGATTACAAGATTGTAGACACTTGTGATGCTAATTAGTGGACACAACTTGATTTAACATGTATCTGTTGTCACATTATTTTCAGGGGTACCATCATTTTTGTCCAGGCCTATATCATGAGTTACATTTTTTAAAAACTTCTGTGGAAGCAGGGTTGAAAAGCAATGTCTGACTTCCATTTGTTCATTTTCATAGATTTTTAATTTATTATTACTTTTGTCAGATTCAAATTATTTCTGTGACCATTGTGGGTTTTTCCTTTCATTAAACGAGGAGTACCAACAATTTTGACCACGTATGTATGTATGTACAAACACACACACACACACATATGTATATATATATATATATATATATATATATATATATATATATATACACATACACACATACATACATATATATATATATATACACACACATATATATACACACACACATATATATACACACATACATATACATACATACACATATATATACACACACATACATATATATATAGTGATGTAGCAGACATCCCTTTAATGGTTTGGTGTGTTTTTGAATGACCATGTACCTTCCTCTTTAACGGACTGGTCACATGACTGTGACATCACACAGGTCCTTATGCACACAGAGGGTGTGGACACATGACTCTGACATCAGTTAAGGTCCTATCTGTGTGTGTGCTGCAGTATATATAAACCCTGTGTGATTTGTGACAGGTGTGTTCCGGTGTGTAGGAGTTCCTGGGTGTTGGGAGCTCCTGTGTGGGCACCGTGTGAGCGGCACGAGGCTGTTCCCTGTGTGTGGGGAACACCGCTCGTGGGAAGCCTGGTGAGGCCTGGTGGACTCCGGTGGAAGTGAAGCCTGGATCCCTGTGAGAGTGTGGGGGATGCCAGTAAGCCTCGGAGTGCCACACAAGCACCGCTCGTGTGAGGCCTGGTGAGGCCTGGTGGACTCCTGTGGAGGTGAAGCCTGGATCCCTGTGTGTGTGTGTGGGATGCCAGTAAGCCTCGGAGTGCCACACAAGCGTCCTGGAGGACAGAGCCTGGATCTGTGTGTGAGAGATGCCAGTGGTCTTGGACGGGTGGAGGTCTGGAGACCACGTGTGGTCAAGCCTTAGAGTCACAGTGGTGAAATGGACTAAAAGCAGCTGAAAGCCGATAAAGGTAATACTCTTTATGTTATGGACATTTTCATGGACATTGTTTTATTACCTTGCGGAAGGCTGTAATTAGAGCCAAGTGGGCCGGTGTGCCACTTGGGCTCGTGGACATTATGTATGTGAAATACGGTTTATGAAGTGTAATAAACTGTGGATTGTGAAACACGGCAAAGTAGTTGCTGGTGTGCAGTGATTGACGCAGCAAAGCGAGTATCCCCCAGGATAATAAGTAGTGCTGCCTTACAATATATATACACACACATATACATACATGTGTGTATATATATATATATATATATATATATATGTGACACCCCAGGGGTCTGGTTGCCACAGTAATAGAGATATTATGTCTGAGAGCAAGTGGGAGGTTTCTCTGGTCAGGATCCCTAAACATGCAACACGGTCCGCCCAGACCTGGGAGGGGAGGAATCTGCCCTTTTAAACTGGGTCTGGGGCGGGATTAGAGTAGTCAGAGTGAAGCTGCAGACAGAGTCAGAGTCTGGAGAGGGAAAGTGAGATCAGGAGCTCTGGAGGAGCAGTAGCTGAAGTCCAGGGGCTGGAGCTGAGCAGAGCTCGCCCTGGACGAAGACACTAAAACCGGACACAGGAGTCCGAGGCTGTGGGGACTGATATACACCCAGCAGCAGAAACCAGCCGGCAGGGGATTCCAGGTCCTCTGGCCATAGAAGCCCGGAGGCTCAGTCACAAAGAAGGGACCAGCGCCGCCATCCAGGAGCGGAGGCTAACAGAAGGCCCCAAGTCACCAGCCATACGGGTGAGCACCACACGGTATACTCAGGGACGTGGGCTACTTGTAACCGCTGACAGCAAGGTAGCCAGGAAGAGTGCAGATAAACGGGGAGGCCTACAACTCCACCTGGCCAGGGGAACTCCTGCTTGCTCGCAGACTGACCAGGCCCCTTATACTAGCCAGTACTCCCGGGAGGGTCTGCCTTGTACCATCAGTAAAGACCCTAAACTGCACCTCCCGTCTCTGTGATTCCTTGCCGCTCCTGCACCATTAGCACTGGGACCCTCAGACCATCACTCCCATCATCTTCCACATTAGCTGCCCTGAGGCAATACTTCTCCCGTAGGGAGTCATCCCATACTCGGCTGCGCAAACAACATCAGCCTCAGCGGTCTGCAGCGCAGCGGCGGTCCCCAATGACCGCAATCCACGGGTGGCGTAGTCGGACACTTATTACAATACAAAAAGACTGCCACTGGTTTGACCACCCTGGGCACGGACCGGGTCACCGCCACACGGAGACTACAACCCCCAGCATTCTACAACAGGCCCGGTTCCGGGTTCCCCTGCACAACACAGGCCCAGGGGGTGCGTCAACTTTGGCATAGTCGGCAGGATTTCGTGCCCGCAACCACCGGGTACTGCGTGCCTGAAAAAGAGACTTTTATACTTACCTGTGGTGAAGTTTCCCACCGTCCGGAGTCGTTTCCCGCCATCCGGAGCCGATTCCCGCCATCGGACGCCATCTTGGACTGTTTCCCGCCGTCTTCTGCCTTCTTCCCGCCATCCGCAGCTGCTTCCCGCCTTCGGACGCCATCTTCGGGACGCCGCACGGGAAGAAGAGGGGCGTGGACGCCGAAAGCGCGCGAGATCCGAAGCTCCGCACCACGCTCTGACGCTGCGCAAGGTCCTGGAAGGGAGGAAGAGCGACGCTGACGTCATCGGAGCGCGACGCCAGGTCCTCAACCCCGACGATCGACTGCGGAGCCGCGGCCTACGGAAGAAGAGCATTGCAAGGTAGGCCACGGTCCACTAGGGGGGAGGAGGATGCCGGACACCGAGGGGAGCTCCACTGCCACAGCCACCGCCAGCGCAACCGCTGCAGCAGTCATGCCATTCACCATGCCCTATATCCCGGGGGCAACCTGGCTACCCCAGTACTCAGGGGAGTCACATACTCTAAATGACTTTAGAGAAAGACTGGATAGCCTCTTCCAGGTGTACCCCCTTACAGAAGAGCAAAAAGTGAGCATCCTGGTGGCCCAATTAATCGGGGCAGCCCAAAGGGAGGTAAAGTCCTGGCCACCTGGGAGGAAGAGGACTGTCAGAGAAATACTAGCCCGGCTGAAAGACACATTTGACACCCGCACCTCAGCCGAAATAAAACTAAGATTTTATGGGTGCAAACAACGGGCACATGAGAGTATAAGAGACTATGCTCTAAACCTACAAGAGGCCCTGAGAGCCATTAAGCAGGCAGACCCTGACAGCGTGGGAAATGAAGATAAGCTGTTGACTGAACAATTTATTGAGGGTCTACTGTGCAATGCCCACCGAACCCAGTTGCGGGCAATGGCCTTACAGGACCCTGACCTGGACTTTGCACAGTTCAAGGACAGAGCCATCCGGGTGCTCCGAGAACCGGCACCAGGTGGCGCTGTGACCCACAGGCGCCCTGCTATCACTTACCACCAGGAGACGGCGCCCTTGTCTGCAGGGCCTGTGGGAGCTGATGCGCAGGCTTTAAACAGTGACCCGGCTACTGACCTGCACCATCAGGTCCAAGAGCTGACTAAAAGCGTTGCCGCGCTAACCAGAACTGTGCAGTCTTTACAGGTCTCTTCTCCAGGAAAGATCCAGCTGGCATCCGGACCGGAGGACGTAACGTGGCGCCGACTGAGGAGGACCCCACCGGCCAGAGGAAGACCCAGCGACAGATACAACGAGGAAGGACGACCCATCTGCCGCCGCTGCAATCAACCCAGACATGTGGCAAGGTACTGTCATTTAAACGGGCACAACCTGGGGTAGAGGGCCAACCCCCAGGCATAAGACCATCAGGCCCATCAAACTGGCGTGATAAATACGTAGGGGGACGTCCAATCTTGCCTGTTGTACTGGATGGCATTCCTATAAGTGCCCTACTAGACACTGGGTCACAGGTGACTACCATCCCGTACGTGCTCTTTAAACAGTACTGGAATGACTCGGACATAACCCGCTACCCAGATGACGACCTGAGTATCATCGCCAGCAATGGTCAGCCCGTGCCGCAGGTGGGATTCAAAGAGGTGACCATTAAGATCGGTAAAGTCGAACTGGCGGCACAAGGACTGATTATAGTGGACATAGACCGTCATGAGAGTCACCCTAGAATAACCTTGGGAACTAATGTGATTGAAAATTGTCTTGCAGAGGTGATTCTCATTTTACAGCAGGTTGCCAAGAACGCCAGTTCCGGCCAGCAGCGTGTGCTCCAAAAAGAGATCCGGGCACTGATGAAGCGGCAACAGGTGGAACTATCTGGTGGTGAGATAGGTAGCGTGAGAATGTGTGACCCGTTCCCTATTGCCATGCCCCCAAAAAGTGAGATGATGATTTGGTGCCGGGCAGCTATTGGTCTAAGAGGTAGAGACTACCAAGCAATGGTAGAACCCGTCTACTCAGACAGTAGGCCCACCATTTTGACAGCACGGGGGGTGGTCGATGTACGCCATGGGAGGGTGCCCGTTCGCATCATAAATATCGGGGAGAGAGAAGTACACCTGCCCCGGTATGCCACGCTAGCCAAATTGTTCACCATAAACCAGAATTCTGTACAGGCCGTGGAACCCTTGCCTCCATCTCAACCAGAGGAAGGTAACGGCTCTAAGAAACCAATGGAGGACTGGTGTCAGCAACTGCATTTGGGTACTGACTCCACTCCCTCACACCAGAAACAGGGAGTCTATCGGGTGGTTCGAGAGTACGAGAGAGTGTTTAGTAAACACCCGCTAGACTTCGGGCGAGTAAAGGGGGTAGAACACCACATCCCCACGGGAGACCATCCTCCCATAAAGGAGAGATACCGACCCGTACCCCCGGCACACTACCAACACGCCAAGGGGATGCTTAGAGACATGAAGGAGGCTGGGGTAATCAGGGACAGCTGTAGCCCCTGGGCAGCTCCACTAGTCTTAGTGAAAAAGAAAGACAACACCTTGAGAATGTGTGTAGACTACAGGAAGGTCAACCGTATCACACACAAAGATGCGTACCCGTTACCAAGGATAGAAGAGTCCTTAGCTGCATTAAAATCTGCTAACTTCTTCTCTACTTTGGATCTCACTAGCGGGTACTGGCAGGTTCCTGTAGCAGAGGCGGACCGGGAGAAGACCGCATTCACCACCCCGATGGGTCTCAGTGAATTTAACTGTATGCCGTTCGGGCTCTGCAACGCACCAGGAACCTTCCAACGGTTGATGGAATGCTGTCTAGGACACCGGAACTTCGAGACGGTCCTGTTATACCTGGACGATTTCATCGTCTATTCCAAGACCTACGAGGACCACCTGAAACACCTGGCAGAAGTGTTTGAAGCTCTGGCAAACTACGGCCTAAAGGTGAAACCCTCCAAGTGTCACCTCCTGAAACCAAAGGTGCAGTACCTGGGGCACGTGGTGAGTGCTGACGGAGTGGCTCCCGACCCTGATAAGATCACCGTAATTAAGGACTGGCCAAGACCCTCCAGCATAAAGGAAGTGCGGCAGTTCCTCGGGTTGGTAGGCTACTACCGAAGATTCATTCCCGGTTTCACCAAAATGGCAGCCCCTATGCAGGACCTCCTGATAGGTCAATCTCGGAAAGCCAAAAACCAGAAGCCGCCCTTCAGGTGGGAAAAGCTGGAAGAGGAGTCCTTTTGCCAGCTGAAGATGGCCCTCACGGGGGATGAAATCCTGGCATATCCAGACTACAGCCAGCCCTTTATCCTCCACACGGACGCAAGCAACATCGGGCTAGGAGCCGTACTGTCCCAGATCCAGCAAGGGAAAGAACGGGTAATCGCTTATGCCAGCCGAAAGCTACGGCCCACGGAGCGGAACCCTGAGAATTATAGCTCATTCAAGCTGGAGTTCCTGGCAGTAGTGTGGGCAGTGACCGAACGTTTCAAGCATTACCTTGCCTCCTCCAAATTCACCGTGTACACGGATAACAACCCGTTGACACACCTGGACACTGCAAGGCTCGGTGCCCTGGAACAGAGATGGATGGCCCGCCTGTCCAACTTTGAATTCACCATCAAATACCGGGCAGGACGATCAAATGCCAACGCGGATGCCCTGTCTAGAATGCCGAACTTACCGGACGTAGGGGAAGATCCAGAAGATCTGGAAGAAGTTGAGCTCCCTGCGTTCCACCGTCATGGGATTACCCTGTATTCCCACCGTGTGAAGGACAGGCGCTCCGTGACGTTCAATCCCTTGCCCCACTACAACTGGGCGGAGACGCAAGACAGTGATCCCGCAGTCCATTTGGTGAAGGAAATGCTGACCCAGGCCGATGCCCGTCTTGACCCAGATGCTCCGGAGGAGACCAAGCAACTGTGGAAGGAGAAAAGTAAGCTGTTCCTCTACAGGGAGAAGCTGTGCCGGAGAATGGTTAACTCTCGAACGCATGAGTTGACCTGGCAGGTAGTGGTCCCAAGACGAGACGCGGCTATGGTTCTGGAGGCATACCACAACGGAGCAGGGCATTTCGGATGGAAGAAGCTGGAGTTCTTGTTGCGTGAACGGTTCGACTGGGTAGGCATGAGAGGAGCCATCGAGAGGTGGTGCAGAGACTGTGGCCCGTGCCACCTGAGAAGAAAGGACCGTGCTAGCCAGAAGACTCCCTTGCAGCCCATCATCACCAGACAGCCACTGGAACTGGTAGCCCTGGACCATGTGAAACTGGCTCCAAGCAGATCTGGGTATGTCTACGCCCTCACAATCGTAGATCATTACTCCCGGTTCCTGATGGTAGTCCCGGTCAAGGACTTAACGGCTCAAACAGCAGCTAGAGCCTTCCAGCAGCACTTCTGCCATCCACACGGGTACCCGGACCAAGTGTTGACAGACCAAGGACCAGCCTTCGAAGCGGAGGTCTTCCAGGAGTTCTGCAACCTGTATGGCTGCAAGAAGATAAGAACAACGCCCTATCACCCTCAAACCAATGGACTCTGCGAGAAGATGAACCAGGTGGTGATAGATCTGCTAAAAACATTGCCCCTGGAAGAACGCAGTCTGTGGCCTGAGAAACTGCCCGATCTGGTGGACCTGTATAACCACATCCCTGTAGGTTCCACCAACTGTACCCCGGCTTACTTAATGAGAGCAAGACCTGGTAAGCTGCCTATCGACCTGGATATGGGAGTCCTGACGCCTGAGGACACCTCGCCAGAGGCAGACTGGGATACAGAACGGCAGCAGCAGTATCGGAAAGTACAGGAGAGCGTCGAGCGAAGTCTGTCTCAAGCTAGAGAAAGGCAAGAGAAGGCTTATAACCAGTATGCTCCCGCTGTTCCCCTGGTACCTGGAGAGCAGGTCTTGAAGAGGAAGAGGCGGCTCCACAAGTTGGACGACCAGTGGGAGAAGGACCCGTACACCGTACTGCCATCAAGCCATGAGAACCCAAAAATCTGCGTAATCAGTAAGGATGGAGGAGAAACCACAGCCATTGTCTCCAGAGACCACCTGAAGAAGTGTCCCGAGCAGCTGCAAAGCCCTGAAGAAGATCAAGAAAACCCTCAACCCGCAGAGGAAAGGGAAGAAATGATCAGTACAGTACTCGGAGACTTCCCCCGGTCTTGGACACAAGTAAACGGCGCTGTCGTAGTACCCGTCCTCACCTTTCTCCAGCCAGCCCCGCAAGTGCCTACAGAGGAACCGGTGGAGCTGGAAGAGCAGCCTGCCCAAGGGGCAGAAGAGTCCACACCAGCAGTACAGGAGGATCAACACTCTGCTAGTAGTGAGCCTGCTGTGTCCCTAGTGAGCCAAAGAGTGCGCAGAAAGCTGCCCAGCTTGCCCATAACACCTCCTACACCCTGTAGTGCAGAACCAGTTAGTGAGCTCCGTAGGTCCACTAGAGTCACTAGAGGTCAGATGCCCGCTCGCTGGAGAATCTAAACCAATGCACTGTAAAGTTGACTGTTTATTGAAAAATGTTTATGGTTTATGTTTGTTGCCTGTTACTAATTATGTTTCTCAGTTACCCTGCAGATTTATTTGGACTAACAGGTTATGGACACTGGATAACCGGAACAGTTTTGTAGATAGTTGCACGTTGGTGCCTCTTGCGAAAACGGTCGCAGAAGAGAAAACCTGTCTGGCGTGGCCTCCTTGCGGCCCAAAGTAGTTAGTATACCCTTGCAGCCACGCCCAAGGACAACGCAAGGGGTTTGCTTTGGACAGGTCCCCTATTCTGTGCCAAGACTTCGCCTTGTTGGGTGAAATGGACAGCCCCTTTGTTTCATAAATTTCACCTTGGGTGATATGGACACCCGGTCACGGAAACGCCGTGACCTCTACAGACTAAAGCTTCTTGTAAATATGTTGTCTTATTATTGTTATACCTTGTATTTATGTTTCTTTAAAAATGTGTTTAGTCCCGGAGTACTAAAATTTACTAGGGGGGAATGTGACACCCCAGGGGTCTGGTTGCCACAGTAATAGAGATATTATGTCTGAGAGCAAGTGGGAGGTTTCTCTGGTCAGGATCCCTAAACATGCAACACGGTCCGCCTAGACCTGGGAGGGGAGGAATCTGCCCTTTTAAACTGGGTCTGGGGCGGGATTAGAGTAGTCAGAGTGAAGCTGCAGACAGAGTCAGAGTCTGGAGAGGGAAAGTGAGATCAGGAGCTCTGGAGGAGCAGTAGCTGAAGTCCAGGGGCTGGAGCTGAGCAGAGCTCGCCCTGGACGAAGACACTAAAACCGGACACAGGAGTCCGAGGCTGTGGGGACTGATATACACCCAGCAGCAGAAACCAGCCGGCAGGGGATTCCAGGTCCTCTGGCCATAGAAGCCCGGAGGCTCAGTCACAAAGAAGGGACCAGCGCCGCCATCCAGGAGCGGAGGCTAACAGAAGGCCCCAAGTCACCAGCCATACGGGTGAGCACCACACGGTATACTCAGGGACGTGGGCTACTTGTAACCGCTGACAGCAAGGTAGCCAGGAAGAGTGCAGATAAACGGGGAGGCCTACAACTCCACCTGGCCAGGGGAACTCCTGCTTGCTCGCAGACTGACCAGGCCCCTTATACTAGCCAGTACTCCCGGGAGGGTCTGCCTTGTACCATCAGTAAAGACCCTAAACTGCACCTCCCGTCTCTGTGATTCCTTGCCGCTCCTGCACCATTAGCACTGGGACCCTCAGACCATCACTCCCATCATCTTCCACATTAGCTGCCCTGAGGCAATACTTCTCCCGTGGGGAGTCATCCCATACTCGGCTGCGCAAACAACATCAGCCTCAGCGGTCTGCAGCGCAGCGGCGGTCCCCACTGACCGCAATCCACGGGTGGCGTAGTCGGACACTTATTACAATGCAAATAGACTGCCACTGGTTTGACCACCCTGGGCACGGACCGGGTCACCGCCACACGGAGACTACAACCCCCAGCATTCTACAACAGGCCCGGTTCCGGGTTCCCCTGCACAACACAGGCCCAGGGGGTGCGTCATATATATATATATATTACACTACCGTTCAAAAGTTTGGGGGTCACCCCCAAAATTTTGTGTTTTCTATAATAACTCATACGTTTATTTATCAAATGAGTTGCAAAATGAATAGAAAATATTGTCCAGACATTGACAAGGTTAGAAATAATAATTTTTATTTGAAAGAATAATTTTCTCCTTCAAACTTTGCTTTTGTCAAAGAATGCTCCCTTTGCAGCAATTACAGCATTGCAGACCTGGCATTCTAGCTGTTAATTTGCTGAGGTAATCTTGAGAAATTTCCCCCCATGCTTCCTGAAGCCCCTCCCACAAGTTGGATTGGCTTGATGGGCACTTTTTGCGCACCATACGGTTAAGCTGCTCCCACAACACCTCAATGGGGTTGAGATCTGGTGACTGCGCTGGCCACTCCATTACAGATAGAAGACCAGCTGCCTGCTTCTTCCCTAAATAGGTCATGCATAATTTGGAGGTGTGCTGTTATAGGAAGAAATTGGCTCCAATCAAGCGCTGTCCACAGGGTATGTCATGGCGTTGCAAAATGGAGTGATAGCCTTCCTTATTCAAAATCCCATTTACCTTGTACAAATCTCCCACTTTACCAGCACCAAAGCAGCCCCAGACAAACACATTACCTCCACCAGGCTTGACAGATGGCGTCAGGCACTCTTCCAGAATCTTTTCAGTTGTTCTGCATCTCACAAATGTTCTTTTGTGTGATCCAAACACCTCAAACTTTGATGCGTCTGTCCATAAAACTTTTTTCCAATCTTCCTCTGTCCAATGTCTGTGTTCTTTTGCCCATATTAATCTTTTCCTTTTATTAGTCAGTCTCAGATATGGCTTTTTCTTTGCCACTTTGCCCTGAAGGCCAGTATACTCTTACATGCCAAGAGTGTGCAAAGCAGTCATCAAAGCAAAAGGTGGCTACTTTGAAGAACCTAGAATATAAGACATATTTTCAGTTGTTTCACACTTTTTTGTTAAGTATATAATTCCACATGTGTTAATTCATCGTTTTGATGCCTTCAGTGTGAATGTACAATTTTCAAAGTCATGAAAATACAGAAAAATCTTTAAATGAGAAGGTGTGTCCAAACTTTTGGTCTGTACTGTATATGTCCAGGAAGACATGCACATTTTCTCTTAATTTTTTCTTTTTCCTTTAAAAATGTATTCTTTTGATCTAAAGTAATGGACGGTATAGAGCCTGATGTTTTTTCATATACTGCTGAGGAAGAAGAACGGATCCTAGGTGCGCTGAAGGATGATGGGACTTTTTTAAGTACACCTTCCCTAGTGGATCTTAAACGTAAATATGAAAGTGATTCTAAAAGGATGATTATTCTACAACTGCATTTGGTTACTTTGGGACAGTATTATAAAGCTCGGAAAATACCACGGGGTTTACGTTCAAATATAAGACCCAATCTTTTTGGAAATAATGTGACTTTTTGCTCCCGTTTTTGTCAAATCTCCAATAGATATGCCTTGGATATAATTTTGTTGAATATTGACTTTTTACAACAGGAAATATTGAAAATGACAACTTACATTGTGAATACTGAGGAAAAATTGAAATCATTGCTCAAAATTGAGGAATGGGATTCCTTCAAGGATTTAATAATGACTAAGGTGCAGGGTTTGCGCATGGAATTTGAGGATGTAAAACGTCGTAAATGGAATCGAGATATGGAGGATTAGCAAACTGGTCACATTTATAACTGGCAGAAGGGTGGATCTAATTCATCATGGAGTAAAAGAGGTTATTTAAGGACTGATAAAAGGCCTAACAAGCATGATATAAAAGGACATTTACAATTGTGTGATAATTTCTCCTTTAGACCTAGATCAGGAGCAACAGAGAGGATCCAACGGAAAAGAAGAGGGGGCAAACGGCACCGAAGACAACAGAAAAAAACAGGACAAAATCAAACCACGGCAGCAGAGACAAGTGATGACACGGAAAAAAGAAATGAACTCGTGGTAAATATCTCTAAAAAAAATTTGACCATATCACAGATGACTGTCTTGAATAAGGGTTTGTCATTTAGTATGAGCAAACATGTGGACTGGTTTCAGCTGGAGCTAGATCTCCAGAGATTTTTTTAGAAATGTCAAATTGAGAAATTGGTTTTCTGGTAGTGTGATTGTCCCTAAATGTATAACTAGTGAACTTAGTCTACAACAGGTTCAGGTGGCCAAAAGGGGTACCTTTACGCCACCTGTGAATCCTCCGGTAATTAATGCATTTATGGAAGCGGTACAGAGGGATGTGAAAGCATTGAGAGGGAACTCAAATAAAAGACTGAAATCTCCAAATTTGAGTACAGAGGAGATACGGGCTTTGCAGGACCATGTCCATGACAGCGACATCATTATAAAACCTGCCGATAAAGGTGGGGCTGTCGTCGTCATGGACAGGGTCATGTATATTGAAGAAATTAGAAGACAGTTGAGTGACAGTGAAGTTTATGTCAAGTTGGAAAAGGATCCAAAATTTCTATTTTTAAATTATTTGAAAGTTATTTTGGATGGGGATTTGGAAAATAATATAATTGATAAAGATCTTTATGATTATTTATACAGTATGTGGAGAATCCTACCACCCCTGTGATATATGTACTTCCTAAAATACATAAAAATCTTAATCATCCCCCGGGACGACCCATAGTCTCCGGGGTAAATTCATTAACGAGTAAAATTGGAATTTATCTTGATAGAATATTAAATCCATTGGCGAAAAATACTAAATCCTTTGTGAGAGATACCATGGATTTTTTATTAAAAATACAGGAAGTTGAATTAAAAAGTGAGGTCATTTTGGCCTCATTTGATGTGGTATCTCTATACACCTCCATTGATAATGGTAGGGGGGTGGAGGCGATTGAACGGAGACTGTTTTATACGGATCTTAGTGAAAATAATAGGAAATTTATTATTGAATTATTAGAGTCCATATTATATCATAATTATTTCCTATTTGGTGATGAATATTTCCTCCAGAAATGTGGAACCGCGATGGGGGCCAATATGGCCCCTGCTTCTGCAAATATTGTTATGGCTACATTGGAGGAGAACTTTGTCTATGTGTCCCACCACTTTAGACATGTCATGGCGTGGTGGCGATACATAGATGACGTCTTCCTCCTCTGGACAGGTACACAAGGGGAACTGGAGGATTTTTATGGATATTTGAATCAGGTCGATAGGACTGTCAAATTTACATTGGTGAGTTCATGTAAATCTATTCAGTTTTTGGATGTTTTTATCACACAGGAAAATGGAAAATTATTGACCTCCCTCTTCATTAAACCGACGGATCGAAATGATTTCCTGAGGTATAACAGTCACCACCCAAAACGCATGATAGAATCATTACCTTTTAGCCAATATTTAAGAATTAAAAGAATAAAGAGTAGTGAGGAGGGCCTGTATAAGAGTGCACAGAAACTTACGAAAAAACTTAGGTCAAGAGGTTACCCTCAGAGACTGTTAAATAAACAGGAAAAAAAAGTCAGTGGATTAAATAGGGATATTATTCTGAATAAAATGACCAAAAATAATAAGGATGATAGAATACCTATGGTATCGACATATGGTGAAGAGAGTGAACAGGTGGCAAATATAGACAGGAGTCATTGGAAAATGTTAAATAGATGTTTCCCGGATGTGCCAGAATTTAAAAATCCCCCTCTTTTTTCTTATAGAAGAAATAAAAATATTAAAGATGTACTAGTACATTCAGATATTGGCCCCTCTAAAACTGTGACTCAGACATTCATTAAGGGTAGAGGTAGAAAGGGTTGTTATCCATGTCTTTCATGTGTCAACTGCCCGTTTATGTTAAAAGGTGATCGGTTTCTTCATCCAAAAACTCAAAAAGTATACAACATAAAAATTTTTTTACATGTGATTCTGACTATATAATATATCTGTTAGAGTGCCCCTGCTCACTTTGGTATATAGGAGAAACTATGTGCGATTTTAAAACTCGCATGAATAATCATAGACATTCCATTAGAAAAAAGAGGATGGACTTACCTGTATCAAAGCATTTTGTGGAGGCGGGACATACTGTGATACAATTAAGATTTAGAATTATAGATGCGGTCCCTTTACAAAGACGGGGTGGAGATAGAATACGATTATTAAAAAGAAAGGAACTTGAGTGGATCCATAACTTGAATACGTTGAAGCCAAATGGACTGAATGCTGAATTTATTACAGCAGGTATCACCTGAGGAGTATGTTCAGACATCAGCAGTGTATGAAATTTGGGGTATTTTAAATATAATTGGATTTTTATATTTTAATATATTTATATATGGATATTTTTGGTTTCTTGCAGATCAATCACTCTCACTATGATATTTTGTGGAGTCGACGCGACCTGCTGCAACATGCGTATAAAGAAAGGGAGACTTCCTCTGGGAATGGATTTTTTCTTAAAAAAATGTTTTCTTTATATATATAGTAGTTGAAAATATTCAAGTTTCCACCTAATGAAGTTATAAAAATATATTTCTACATTATGAAATGGTATTCCTGTTTATGGAGAGAATTGAACTATAATGTATTCCCAATTATCGCCTGAGATTGGGAAAGGGGTGGGGACCTGAGGAAGGTTCCTCCTCTGACCTCTTAATTTCACTCCATGGATGAACCTAGGGATAGGGAATTCCATGGAAGGGTGTTTGGGTTATGTATTAATATATTATCTCTCCGTTCATTTATGGACATAGGAATTACCGTATGGATACTGTTATTATAATATAAATAAATTGAGAAATTATGAATAGGATGGTGTCCCTGATAATGAAAAGTGGGCGCGTTCTTGCAGTTAATAGAGGATAGGATTAATTATTTGAGTGCACATTTTGTTCATATTTGAAAATAATCTTCTGGTGGAGTTTGCCAATTAAAAAGATAGCGACCGTAGTGTTAGAAGTGTAAAGCGCTTGCCCGGTGATGTCACGATATGGGCGGACTAGGTTTGCCCCGGTCATGTGACAAAACAATGTGGGTCCCATGGGAGACATGCGCAGATTGGATTCTGAGACGCCGAGAACAGCGTGGAGGAAGTAGGATGTGTGGTTATGCATGATTGCTGCGGGGTGAGTCGCACCCTCATATGTATTATTTACAATGTACACCTGGCACTAATAATTATCAATCAAAGCACTTGTCACTTTATGAGAGTTATGGATCATGATATTGATGATAATAATGTATCTGTTTAAAATGTATCACTATGTATGTAATTTTAATATTATTTTGAGATATGCACTTTTGCACTTTCTTTGTGAAATCATGGTTTTGTATAAATTAATTGTAATTATGGAATCACTGTTTGTAACTATATATATTGCACCATATGCATTTGAACTCTGCTTGAAAAAGGTTCTATGAACCGAAACGTTGCTTCTTGGGCTCATTAAAGTCCATTTTTTCTAACGAATTTTTGGAGTGCTGCCTTTTGATATACTTTCCATTGATATGCAACAGTTTGGACAGACTGCTTGGAGGCCTGGCACCTGCTAGTGAGTAATGATTAAATAGTGCTGTCTTATATATATATATATATACAGTACAGACCAAAAGTTTGGACGCACCTTCTCATTTAAAGATTTTTCTGTATTTTCATGACTTTGAAAACTGTACATTCACACTGAAGGCATCAAAACTATGAAATAACACATGTGGAATTATATACTTAACAAAAAAGTGTCAAACAACTGAAAATATGTCTTATATTCTAGGTTCTTCAAAGTAGCCACCTTTTGCTTTGATGACAGCTTTGCACACTCTTGGCATTCTCTTGATGAGCTTCAAGAGGTTGTCTAGATTTAAAAATCTTTAAATGAGAAGGTGTGTCCAAACTTTTGGTCTGCACTATATATATATATATATATATATATATATATATATATATATGTATATTATATACACACACATACACACTTGCATATTTTATTTATATAAGTAAATATAAAAATCTATATATATGTAACTATTTATATATTGTGACAGGATTAGAGAATAAGTTCAAGCGATCACCGTCCCCTGGACCAGACATGTGCTTCAGGTATTCCAAGGCACAATTCATACGAGGCAGGTTTGGTACTACTGATTACAACCAATTTTACAAAGTCCTGACTCACCAGAGCTCGGCCTCGTTCACAGCTCTTAACCCAAACAATTGCTTTACTCACAGCAGTTTTCCCAGGAGCAGAGAGAGCCTCTTCTTGTGGACTCTCAGCCCTATTATACCAGACCTGAACATTGCAGGTGATTAGCCAGAAAATACACTGTTCTCATGAGCGGATCGAAGGTGACATGCACACACCACACGTTTCCTCCGCTCATGTTACATATCCTCCCATCTGTTTCTGTGGCACCCCAGGGGTCTGGTTTCCACAGTAACAGCAATGTTATGTCTGAGAGCAGGTGGGAGGTCTCTTGGTCAGGAATCCTATGCATGCCGCACCTCCTGCCCAGTCCTGGGAGGGGAAGAACTTCCCCTATATAAACCTGGGGCTGAGGCAGGGTTAGTGAGTAGAGAAGAAGTAGAGACAGAGAAGCAGATATAGGAAAAGAACATCAGGAGCTCTGTGGGAGCAGTGCTACAAGGAGTCAGGGGCTGGCAGCTGCAGAGCTCGCCCTGACTGAGAAGTTATCACCGGACCCGGAGTCCGAGGCTGTGGGGACTAACTCCTATCCAGCAGCAGAAACCGACCGGCAGGGGATTGCAGGTCCTCTGGCCCAGAAACCCGAAGGCACGGTCACACGCGTGGGACCAGCACCGCCGTCGTGGAGCGGAAGCTACTAGAAGGCCCCGAGTCACCGGCCATACGGGTGAGCACCACACGGTACACTCAGGGACGTGGGCTACTTATACCCGCCTCTAGCAAGGTAGCCAGAAGAGTATCGTTAGTTTGGGAGGCCTACAACTCCGCCTGGCCAGGGGAGATCCCATCTGCTCAAGGACTGACCAGGCCCCAATCGCTAGCCAGTACTCCGGGAGGGTCTATCTTTGTCACCAGTAAAGACCCTGAACTACACCGTACCGTCTCCGAGTGGTTCCTGCTACCCCCATCATCCACGTCGGCTGCCCTGAGGCCATACCCCTCCCGTTGGGGGTTATACTATCACGCTGCACAATCCTACCACCGGCCTCAGCGGTCTGCCCTGCAGCAGCAGCTCCTTAGCTGTACTCAACGGGTGGCGTAGTCGTCCAACATCTACCGCTAATACAGCGCCACTTAGTCTGACTCCCTAGGCACGGACCGGATCACCGCCACGAGACTACAACCCTCAACAGATCCGGCTCCGGGTAAGCTCCCGCGTGCGCAACGCTGCGCGACACAGGCCCAGGGGCGCGTCAACTTTTGGCGTAGTCGGCAGGATTTCGTGCCCGCAACCACCGGGTACTGCGTGCCTGAAAAAGACTGTTCAAACTTACCTGTGGTGAAGATTCCCGCCATCCGGCGCCATCTTCCGCTTCCTTCCCGCCATCGGTGGAGTTTTCCCGCCATCCGGCGCCATCTTCAGCCTTCTTCCCGCCATACATGGAGTTTTCCCGCCATTGGACGCCATCTTGAGGACGCCGCGCGGGAAGAAGAGGGGCGTGGACTCCGAAAGCGCGCGAGAACTGAGGCCCCGCCTCACGTCCGGACGTTGTGTAAGGTCCTGGAAGGAGCCCAGCAGACGCCGACGTCACAGGAGCGCGACGGAAGGTCCTCAACCCTGACGATCCACTGCGGAGCCGCGGCCTACGGAAGAGGATCAGCGCAAGGTAGGCCACGGTCCACTAGGGGGGAGAAGGATGTCGGATACGGAGGAGAGCTTCACCGCTTCAACCCCCGCCAGCGCCACCGCTGTTGCGGTCATGCCTTTCACCATGCCCTATATCCCGGGGGCAGCCTGGCTACCCCGGTACTCAGGGGAGTCACATACCCTGCATGACTTTAGAGAAAAGCTGGATAGCCTCTTCCAGGTGTACCCCCTCACAGAGGAGCAAAAAGTGAGCATCCTGGTGGCCCAATTAACCGGGGCAGCCCAAAGGGAGGTAAAGTCCTGGCCACCTGGGGGGAGGACTGTCGCAGGGATACTAACCCGGCTGAGGGACACCTTTGATACCCACACCTCAGCCGAGATCAAGCTTAGATTCTACGGGTGCAAACAGCGGGCACATGAGAGTATAAGGGACTATGCCCTGAACCTACAAGAGGCCCTGAGAGCCATTAAGCAGACCGACCCTGACGGCGTGGGAGACGAGGACAGGCTGTTGACTGAACAATTTATAGAGGGTTTATATTGCAATGCCCACCGAACCCAGTTGCGGGCAATGGCCTTACAGGACCCTCATCTGGGATTTGCACAGTTCAAGGACAGAGCCATCCGGGTGCTTCGAGAACCGGCACCAGGTGGCGTTGTGACCCCCAGACGCCCCACTACCACTTACCACCAGGAGGCGGCGCCCTTGTCGGCAGGGCCTGTGGGAGCTGATGCGCAGGCTTTGAACAATGACCCGGCTCCAGACCTGCACCATCAGGTCCAAGAGCTAGCTAAAAGCGTTGCTGCGCTAACCCGAACTGTGCAGTCTTTACAGGTTTCCACTCCAGGGAAGATCCAGCTGGCATCCGGACCGGAGGACATCCCGTGGCGTCGACCAAGGAGGACCCCACCGGCCAGAGGAAGACCCAGCGACCGATACAACGAGGACGGACGACCCATCTGCCGCCGCTGCAATCAACCCGGACATATGGCAAGGTACTGTCCTTTAAACTGGCACAACCTGGGGTAGAGGGCCAACCCCCAGGAAAAAGATCACCAGGCCCATCGAACTGGCGCGACAAATATGTGGGAGGACGTCCAGTCTTACCCGTGGTACTGGATGGCATTCCTATGAGTGCCCTACTGGACACCGGGTCACAGGTCACCACCATCCCGTACGTGCTCTTCAAGCAGTACTGGAATGACTCGGATATCACCCGCTACCTTGACGACGACTTGAGTATCATCGCCAGCAATGGTCAGCCCGTGCCACAGATTGGATTTAAAGAGGTGACCATTAAAATCGGTAGAGTCGAACTGGCAGCACAGGGACTGATCATTGTAGACATTGACAAACACGAGAGTCACCCAAAGATAACTCTAGGAACTAATGTAATTGAAAATTGTCTTGCAGAGGTGATTTTCCTTTTACAGCAGGTTGCCAAGAACGCCAGCTCCGGCCAGCAGCGAGTGCTCCAGAAAGAGATCCGGGCACTGATGCGACGGCAACAGCTAGAACTCTCCGGTGGTGAGATTGGTAGCGTGCGAATGTGTGACCCTTTCCCTATTGCCATGCCCCCGAAAAGTGAAATGATGATTTGGTGCCGGGCAGCTATTGGTCTGAGAGGTAGAGATTACCAGGCAATGGTAAAACCAGTTTACTCAGACAGTAGGCCCACCATTTTGACAGCACGGGGGGTGGTCAATGTACGCCATGGGAGGGTGCCCGTTCGCATAATAAATATCGGGAAGAGGGAAGTGTACCTGCCCCGGTATGCCACGCTAGCCAAATTGTATACCATCAATCAAGATTCCATACAGTCCGTAGAACCCTTGCCTCCATCTTCCCCGGAGGAAGGTAACGGCTCTAAGAAAACAATGGAGGACTGGTGTCAGCAACTACATTTGGGTACTGACTCCACTCCCTCACACCAGAAACAGGGAGTCTATCGGGTGGTTTAAGAGTACGAGAGAGTGTTTAGTAAACACCCGTTAGACTTCGGGCGAGTCAAGGGGGTAGAACACCACATCCCCACGGGAGACCATCCTCCCATAAAAGAGAGGTATCGACCCGTACCCCCTGCACACTACCAACACGCCAAGGGGATGCTTAGAGACATGAAGGAGGCTGGGGTGATCAGGGATAGCTGTAGCCCCTGGGCAGCTCCACTAGTCTTAGTCAAAAAGAAAGACAACACCATGAGGATGTGTGTAGATTACCGGAAAATCAACCGTATCACACACAAGGATGCGTACCCCTTACCAAGGATAGAGGAGTCTTTGGCTGCTTTAAGATCTGCTAACTTCTTCTCTACCTTGGATCTCACTAGTGGGTACTGGCAGGTTCCTGTAGCAGAGGCGGACCGGGAGAAGACCGCATTCACCACCCCGATGGGACTTAGCGAGTTTACCTGCATGCCGTTCGGACTCTGCAACGCACCAGGAACCTTCCAACGATTAATGGAGTGCTGTCTGGGCCACAGAAACTTCGAGACGGTCCTGTTGTACCTGGACGATGTCATCGTATATTCCAAGACGTATGAGGACCACCTGAAACACCTGGCGGAAGTGTTCGAACCTCTGGCAAGCTACGGCCTAAAGGTGAAACCCTCCAAGTGTCACCTCCTGAAACCAAAGGTGCAGTACCTGGGACACGTGGTGAGCGCTGATGGAGTGGCTCCCGACCCTGATAAGATCACCGCAATTAAGGAATGGCCAAGTCCCTCCAGTGTAAAGGAAGTGCGGCAGTTCCTCGGGTTGGTAGGCTATTACCGCAGATTCATCCCCGGTTTCACCAAAAAGGCAGCTCCTATGCAGGACCTCCTGATAGGCCAGTCCCGGAAGGCCAAGAACCAGAAGCCACCCTTCAGATGGGAGAAGTTAGAAGAAGAGTCCTTCCGCCAGCTGAAGATGGCCCTCACGGGGGATGAAATCCTGGCGTACCCTGATTACAGCCAGCCCTTTATCCTCTACACCGACGCAAGTAACATCGGGCTAGGAGCCGTGCTGTCCCAGATCCAGCAGGGGAAAGAACGAGTAATCGCTTACGCCAGCCGAAAACTGCGACCCACCGAGAGAAACCCTGAGAATTACAGCTCATTTAAGCTAGAGTTCCTGGCAGTGGTGTGGGCAGTCACCGAACGCTTTAAGCACTACCTCGCTTCCCCCCGGTTCACCGTGTACACGGATAACAACCCGTTGACACACCTGGACAAAGCAAGACTCGGTGCCCTAGAGCAGAGATGGATGGCCCGTCTGTCCAACTACGAGTTCACAATCAAATACCGGGCAGGACGCTCCAATACCAACGCGGACGCCCTGTCCAGGATGCCAAACCTACCGGACGTAGGAGAAGATCCAGAGGGACTGGAAGAAGTCGAACTCCCCGCGTTCCACCGTCATGGGACTATCCAGTATTCCCACCGGGTAAGGAGTAAGCAAGCTGCTACGTTTAATCCCTTGCCTCACTACAACTGGGCGGAAACGCAAGACAGTGACCCTGCCGTCCGACTGGTGAAGGAGATGCTGACTCGGCCAGAGGCTCGCCTTGACCCAGACGCTCCGGAGGAAGCCAAGCAACTGTGGGCTGAGAAGAGTCGACTGTTCCTTTATAAGGGGAAGTTGTGCCGCCGAATGGTTAACTCCCGGACGCATGAACTAATTTGGCAAGTAGTGGTGCCACGAAGAGACGCAGCCATGGTGATGGAGGCATACCACGACGGGGCTGGACACTTCGGATGGAAGAAGCTGGAGTTCCTGCTGCGCGGGCAGTTCCACTGGGTAGGCATGAGGGGAACCATCGAGAGGTGGTGCAGAGACTGTGGCCCGTGCAACCTAAGACGGAAGGACCGTGCCAGCCAGAAGACTCCCCTGCAGTCCATCGTCACCCGGCAGCCGTTGGAACTGGTAGCCTTGGATCATGTAAAACTGACCCCAAGCAGAAGTGGCTACGTCTACGCACTAACCATCGTGGATCACTACTCCCGGTTCTTGGTTGTCGTCCCCGTCAAGGACTTAACAGCTCGAACAGCAGCTAGAGCCTTCCAGCAGCATTTCTGCCGTCCACACGGGTACCCGGACCAAGTTTTGACAGACCAGGGACCTGCCTTTGAAGCGGAGGTCTTCCAAGAATTCTGCACTCTGTATGGCTGCCGGAAGATAAGGACGACACCCTATCATCCGCAAACTAATGGACTTTGTGAGAAAATGAACCAGGTGGTGATAGATCTTCTGAAAACATTGCCCCTGGAAGAATGCAGTCTGTGGCCCGAGAGGCTGCCCGACCTAGTGGACCTATACAACCACATCCCGGTAGGTTCCACCAACTGTACCCCGGCTTACCTGATGAGGGCAAGACCTGGTAAGCTACCTGTTGACCTGGAGATGGGAGTCCTGACACCCGAGGACACTTCACCAGAAGCAGACTGGGACACAGAGAGGCAGCAGCAGTACCGGAAAGTACAGGAGAGCGTGGAGCGAAGTCTCTGTCAAGCTAGGGAAAGACAAGAGAAAACTTACAACCAGTATGCTCCCGCTGTTCCCCTGGTACCCGGAGAGCAGGTCTTGAAGAGGAAAAGGCGGCTCCACAAGTTGGACGACCAGTGGGAGAAGGACCCGTACATCGTACTGCCCTCAAGCCACGACAACCCAAAGGTCTGTACCATCACTAAAGACGGAGGGGAAACCACAACCATTGTATCCCGGGATCACCTGAAGAAGTGTCCCGAACAGCTACGGAACCCTGAAGAGGAACAAGAAGACCCTCGACCCGTAGAGGAAAGGGAAGACATGGTTAGTACTGTGTTCGGAGACTTCCCTCGGTCTTGGACTCAAGTCAATGGCGCAGTTGTGGTACCTGTACTCACCTTCCTCCAACCAGCATCCCAAGCACCTACGGAGCAACAGGTAGAGCTGGAAGAACAGCCGGTCCAGGAGGCAGAAGACCCCACACAGGCAGACCAGGAGGATCAACCCTCTGCTTATAGTGAACCTGCCATACCTCTAGTGAGCCAAAGGGCCCGTGGACAGCTGCCCAGTTTACCCTTGACAGCTCCTACACCCTGTAGTTCAGGGCTAGACAGTCAGCTCCGTAGGTCCACTAGGGCCACTAGAGGCCAGTTACCCGCACGTTGGAGGATTTGAAGTGATTAAATTGTTTTATTTGTGGTCACCTGTCTGTTACTTGTGTATAATTATGTGTTTCTAGTTATTTATAGGAGTCCTTGGTGGATTTACCGGGAATCCTTTATACATGGTTGGAGCGTAACCTAGGGATGGACTAAAGACTGTTAAGGACTCGGGGCAGGACAGACCCCTACCTGGTTACGTCTCCCTGTTTTGGTGAAATGGACACCTTGCTTTTCTTCAAAAACTGCACCCGGTTGCGGACACGCCGTGACCATTCTAATATGTTTTTTTTTATTGTACCGTTTCTGTTTGTATTGGTTATGTTTTTCTAAAATATGTTTAGTCCCGGAGTACTAAATTTCACTAGGGGGGAATGTGGCACCCCAGGGGTCTGGTTTCCACAGTAACAGCAATGTTATGTCTGAGAGCAGGTGGGAGGTCTCTTGGTCAGGAATCCTATGCATGCCGCACCTCCTGCCCAGTCCTGGGAGGGGAACAACTTCCCCTATATAAACCTTGGGCTGAGGCAGGGTTAGTGAGTAGAGAAGAAGTAGAGACAGAGAAGCAGATATAGGAAAAGAACATCAGGAGCTCTGTGGGAGCAGTGCTACAAGGAGTCAGGGGCTGGCAGCTGCAGAGCTCGCCCTGACTGAGAAGTTATCACCGGACCCGGAGTCCGAGGCTGTGGGGACTAACTCCTATCCAGCAGCAGAAACCGACCGGCAGGGGATTGCAGGTCCTCTGGCCCAGAAACCCGAAGGCACGGTCACACGTGTGGGACCAGCACCGCCGTCGTGGAGCGGAAGCTACTAGAAGGCCCCGAGTCACCGGCCATACGGGTGAGCACCACACGGTACACTCAGGGACGTGGGCTACTTATACCCGCCTCTAGCAAGGTAGCCAGAAGAGTATCGTTAGTTTGGGAGGCCTACAACTCCGCCTGGCCAGGGGAGATCCCATCTGCTCAAGGACTGACCAGGCCCCAATCGCTAGCCAGTACTCCGGGAGGGTCTATCTTTGTCACCAGTAAAGACCCTGAACTACACCGTACCGTCTCCGAGTGGTTCCTGCTACCCCCATCATCCACGTCGGCTGCCCTGAGGCCATACCCCTCCCGTTGGGGGTTATACTATCACGCTGCACAGTCCTACCACCGGCCTCAGCGGTCTGCCCTGCAGCAGCAGCTCCTTAGCTGTACTCAACGGGTGGCGTAGTCGTTCAACATCTACCGCTAATACAGCGCCACTTAGTCTGACTCCCTGGGCACGGACCGGATCACCGCCACGAGACTACAACCCTCAACAGATCCGGCTCCGGGTAAGCTCCCGCGTGCGCAACGCTGCGCGACACAGGCCCAGGGGCGCGTCATTTCTACCTCAGCACCGGAATATTCTTAGCTCTTAAATCATTAAACCAAAACTAGGACCCTGGACAGGGCACCTGTATTGGCCAGCTGACGTCCGGGTCTATGCTCTACAGAAAAACTAAAATATTTTATTACGTTTCTATGATCTGGGATCTCAGAAAACATATCCCTATTGTCATGGCCAGCTCCAGGTTTTTCTGGGCCCTGGGCAAAAGAGTCTCAGTGGGCCCCCTTAACACATACCACGATTCATATATATATATATATATATATATATATATATATATATATAATACAATGCAAAGATTTCACTTCTTACAGTACATGAGATATATCTATTGTAAATTCTACAAAAGCTCAAAAAACGGCGAATTGCTCCACACAGGATACTGGCCCCCATAAAATGCTCCATACAGAATACTGGCCCCCATATAAAGCTGCATACGGAATACTGGCCCCCATATAACGCTCCATACGGAATACTGACCCTCACATAACGATCCATACAGAATACTAGCCCCCATATAACGCTCCATACAGGATATTGGCCCCCATATAACGGTCCGTACAGGATACTGGTCCCCTTATAACGCTCTATACAGGATACTGGCCCCCTTATAACGCTCTATACAGGATACTGGCCCCCATATAATGCCCCATGCAGGATGTCCCTTTCCCACCCATATAATGCTCCATGCAGGATGTCCCTTTCCCCCCATATAATGCCCCATGCAGGATATCCCTCTTCCCCACCATATAATGCCCCATGCAGGATGTTATCCCCCCTCTTTATAATGCCCCATGCAGGATGTCTCCCCCCCCTATATAATGCCCCATGCAGGATGTCTCCCCCCCTCTTTATAATACCCCATGCAGGATGTCTCCCCCCTTATATAATGCCCCATGCAGGATGTCTCCCCCCCCTCTTTATAATGCCCCATGCAGGAAGTCTCCCCCCTATATAATGCCACATGCAGGATGTCACCCCCCCTCTTTATAATGCCCCATGCAGGATGTCACCCCCATATAATGCCCCATGCAGGATGTCACCCCCCCATATAATGCCCCATGCAGGATGTCACCCCCCCATATAATGCCCCATGCAGGATGTCACCCCCCCATATAATGCCCCATGCTTCTGTTATAGCAGAAGCTGGAGTCCCTCAAGTTTAAAGGCCCCATCTATGCTATATAAGTCTGACAGTTATTTTAGGTGAAAACAACAGCTATGAATGTTCCTTCTTGTATCAATAGCGTGTCCTTGGGAGAAGATAAAGTGATTCTCCCTGGCCAGATGTTTCTTCTAGTGTAGCAATAATGTGTTCTTGCAGAAAGATGAAATGACCTTGCTAACTAGATAAGTCTAATTAAATATTTTAAAGCATACAGAAACTAGCTTTTTTCGCTTGTTCAGCTAAACTGTATAATCGAACCATATGTGGCAAATCCGTTTCCTGCCTTTAGGGTGTATATTAGCCCTGTGTTTTGTAATAAAGTTTTTAGAGTATGTTTAGACACAAACATCCTGTCCTGTTTCTTCATTCTCTCCGAGCTCGTAATCCAAAGGATAGAAGACCCAAAATTCAGTGACGACAGCTGGCGCCTCGAACAGGGACCTTGAGTTAATCTGCCCAAGGGTGCTCGACCGGTCCGAGACGTGGGACGAGTGAAGCTCTCTGTTGGTGATATATACAATGCTGAGGTAAGAATAACTGTTATATTCTACCTAATTATATCACTGCATAGAAGAGACTCCCTCACCCCCGAGCGGTCGGCTCCCCAGGTAATTCAACAGATTGTTGTCTGGCTCAGGTCCCTTTGAACCAGTAGAATCCCTCAGATAAATTGACAGTCCTGCCTTCTATCCTTTGGAGAATTTAAGAATGAAAGTATGGATCCGATGATTGTGTTGTGGATGTGTCCCGGGATTGATGTTTTTGGTCTGTTTTTCTGGTTGGCGTATAAGTCCTAGAGAGGCTAGTAGTGGAATGGTTCAGAAACCTTTGTGGCCCATTGTCTAAGTGACCATTGTCTAAGTGACTGAGGAGTCTCTTCTAGGTGAGGAGAACCGAAAAAATGGGGAACCAAAATGCCAAGGAAGGCATTATAGCCAAAGACTTAGTGGTACGCAGAGAAGGGAAACAGGCACTGATTGGAATTGACAAAATATTGTGTAAAGCGGGAATGAATGAGAATGGAGAGATGAATGGAGAGAAATGGAAATCCTTCTTTAACTCCTATCATGGATGGCTGAAAGATAAGGGTCTGTTAGGGACAGTAGATGTATGGATGAATGCATGCGCTTATTTTGAAGGAGAGATTGAAGAATTAGGAGACGGACGTTACAGACTGACAAAAACTGGAATGACAGATTTTCCTCCCTGTCCGCTCCCGACGTCACCCCCACCCCAGTACCAGAATTCCCAGGAACCTAAATGTTGGGTTTGCCCCAGATGTGGACAGCAGAATCCCTTGACAGTAGACATCTGTGTGGCATGTGGAGGACCGAGACCCCACCCAGCTAGTCTATTCCCAATGAGGACGGTAGTTGTGCCAGGAGCACCAGCAGCAGCAGCAGCAGCAGGGGGGGATGCAGTGGTTCCAGGTCAGGAAGCTCGTACAATGTTAATGTATAGACCATGGAGCCCTTCAGAGCAGTTGGCACTGATCTCCCAGCTGCCAGATCCGTCCCAGTCCCCTATGGGTTTTGCTAGAATGATCACCACCATACAGGATACGTATCATGCCACTAGAATAGATCTGCAGGGGGTAATTAAGGGAAAATTGGCAGATGAAGCCCGCTATGATAGGTTGATAGATGAGACAAAAAAAACAGTATGCCAATAGGACCGGACCCGTAGATGCAGAATCTAATGATGCAGCAGCTGGAGTCCTATTCGCAGCAGCGTTGGTAAAAGCATGTCAAGACAGGCAAGCAGAAAAGCAAGTTACACTAGAAGCTAGAGTGCAGGGAAAGGAGGAAGATCCTAAGGATTATTTCTATGCACTAAAGAAAACCTGGTCAGAAATGGGGTTCAACCCCGGGAATAAGACTAGTGAGAGGGTATTAGCAAGTGCTTTCATGAATGGACTAAAGAAAGAGATTGCAGAGAAGGTAAAAGCAAGTAGACCGGACTGGAGATCAGTGAAGGCAGAAGATTTAGCTAGAATAGCTCAGGGGGCACAGCATGACATAGCGCAGGCAAAAAGAGCTGCCAGAATACATATAGTAGAGACGACCCCCAGAAACAACAGAGGCAGAGGACGGACTGAAGGAGGAGGACAGAAACTGTGTTACGGATGTAAAAAGCCAGGACATTTTAGAAAGAACTGTAGGACCAACCCGTATCCAAATGCTCAGAGTACGGGTCCTCCAGCCGACCAAACAACGCCCCCATAGGATGAGGGTAGCTTGCACATGAACCCCCTCATCTCCTTACCCCCAACTCCCAGTTGTATAGTGCAGGTGAACCTACCAGGGGGACATGAAATCGATTTCCAAATAGATACGGGGGCCGACAATTCAGTAATTACGCAAGGTGATTGGCCATATGTAGCGCCCCAAGGACTTGGTCACTACAGAGGTATTGCACCTCATCCAGAGGTGTGATATCCCACTCCCGGGTAAGGATGGAGTATGGATCAAGGCTCAGTAGGCTGCATACAGCACACACACCCCATTTCCGAGGGACAGCTCAACGGTGCTCCCACTAGACAGAAGTGCAGGCACGACAGCATCTGTCCCTGGCTGGAGTGGGGAGGGGGGTGGAATACCCAGTGCTATAGGGGCAGATAGGGGTTGGGTCCGGAGCATAGGAAGGAGCCCATTGGTTGCTAGTCACCTGGGCTCATGGTCAGAGGGAGGTATATAAGGTAGGCACTATCTTAGAACAGTGTTCAGTCTGAGAGAGGAAGTGACAGAGCAGGGCCTCTGTGGAGCTCTGCTCCGGAGGCGGGCCTAGCCTGTGAGGCCCAGCCAGCACTGAAAGAGAAAGAAGAAGAAGTTCAGTCTGTGAGGAGAAGTGGAGAAGGCAGGGAGCAGGGCTGCTGCATGGGCTCTGCTCCCTGGGCAAGCCTAGCACAGAGGCCGGGGCCAGAGAGAGAGAGAGGAGAAGGAACAGTGGAAAGGAAAAGGAAACAAGACCAGAACAGAAGTAACAAGTGAAACAGAAAGGCTCAGGAACGAGAAGGAAGAGAGAACCCTAAGGACCCAGGATATTGCGGGTGACGGGTTGGCAGAACAGGGTACCGGATCCCAAATTGGTGGAAGCGAATCATCTTCAGCCAAGAACCGGAGGTCGTGACCAGCCCTTGGTGCGACCCCTCGTTACACCTTGCTAGGAAGGCATACCATATAGGGTCAGGGACATGGGCACATAGCCCTCCCAAGAGAAGGCCCGCGGGAGCTGGACATAAGCTTGGTCACTGGTGGGGCACGAGCCAGAGAAAGGACGGAAGGGAGCTTTGAGACATACTCCAGAAAGACCTGGGAGTTGACCGAGTCCCTTGCCTGGTGGACGCAGCACGGCTTGGGGGGTCACTGCTTCGCGAGAGTGACCTGGAGAATACAAACTGTGAGTAAAGGACATTGGATTGCAACACGTTGTCTGTGACTTCTTGCTCCTCCGGCACTATTGGTACTGGTACTATCTCCACCATCACTCCCATCATCCACGCTAACTGCCCTGAGGCTGTACTCCTCCCGTGGGGAGTCATCCCATTCTTAGCTGCACATATAACACGGGCCTCAGCGGTCTGCCTTGCAGCGGCGGTCTCCATTGACCGCAATCCACGGGTGGCGTAGTCGGACACTTGTTATTACACTAAGACTGCCACTGAATTGACCACCCTGGGCACGGACCGGGTCACCGCCACGGAGACTACAACCCCCAGCGATCCGGCTCCGGGTATTCCCTGCACAACACAGGCCCAGGGGGCGCGTCAACTTTGGCGTAGTCGGCAGGATTCAAACCAACCCGCCACCAACGGGTATTGCGTGCCTGAAAAAGACTTTTGCACTTACCTGAGAGAAGTTTCCGGCCATCAGACGCCATTTTCGGGACGCCGCTCGGGAAGAAGAGGGGCGTGGACGCCGAAAGCGCGTGAGATCCGAAGCTCCGCCCCACGCACTGACGCTGCGTAAGGTCCTGGAAGGGAGAGGGAGTGACGCTGACGTCACAGGAGCGCGACGCAAGGTCCTCAACCCCGACGATCGACTGCGGAGCCGCGGCCTACGGAGGAAGATCATCGCAAGGTAGGCCACGGTCCGCCGGGGGGGGGGGGGAAGACATCGGGAACGGAGAGCAAAATGGCGGACCGGCAGCAGACTAAGCTGCCCAGCATCGGCAGTGCCCCAGTCGTCACAGGCCCCGACCAGCACCAGGAGAAGACGGGTGACGCAGGAGCGGTCGCGGGAGCAGGTAAGAGGAGTCTCCCTGTCCCGGACGCTGCCAGCGTCAGCCTGCTCCCGGGCCCCCTGGTGGAGCCGCCGATCCCGGGCGCTGCAGACACCGACCTGCTCCAGACCCCGCAACAAGCCCTGCAGCCGAGCCCTCCAGCCCTGGGCACCGCCACCACCAGCCCGCGCCCAGGCCCAAAG
This sequence comes from Phyllobates terribilis, assembly GCF_046119375.1. Taxonomy (NCBI): domain Eukaryota; kingdom Metazoa; phylum Chordata; class Amphibia; order Anura; family Dendrobatidae; genus Phyllobates; species Phyllobates terribilis. Next base: position 261,949 of record NW_027362974.1, on the reverse strand, counting down.
TCGCACCCTCTGACCCCGGGCGTCATCAACAGCGGCCTTCTCCAGACCCCGCCGCAAGGCCTACTGCACAAGGGTGCCAAGGGACAGTGCGCCCTCCACGTTCACCGGCTCACGGAGGAGAAGCTGCAGTACCACCAGTACGAGGAAAGCCAAGAGGACCCGGACGGGTCTGAAGACTGCCCTCAGGAGGGAGCTCAAGGAGGACATAACTATTAAAAGAAAGTAGCGTGAGTAAGGAACTGTACAAAGTTACCCGTCAGGGTACAAGGACTGTTTTTCTTTTGAACTGTTAATAAGTGTGGTCCCCGTTGGGACAGCTAAAAGACTGTTACCCGTTTCCAAGATACCCCCTTTCTTACCTGGCTGAGGACTGAGAGCAGCCATCCCCTTTCCAACCGGCCGAGGACTGGGAACGGCCAACCCCTGGTAAATAGTTGCGCTTCTTAAAGCGCCCCCTACTGGTTTTTTAAAAGAACTGCAACGTCTACCTCAGGACGAATTAAATGGACTGTTGCACCTTTGAGAGAGAAAGTGAACACCTGGTCGCAAGTTGTCCAGCGGCCAGAAGTCAAGAATGCGTTTTTGAAGAATGTTTTACTTGCAAAAGTTTTATAGTGTGTTTTATGGTAAAAGAGTTCCGGAAGTAATAACCAAAAGTGTTTCATCAGAGTGTTTCCCATGAAGGGAATTGTACAAGTGTGTCTGTTTCCTGATGTAAGCAGTTAATGAAAAAGTTTTTGCATACCCTGTGAATTGTTTTTGCTCTGTTCCAGCCCGAGGACGTGCTGTGCTTTACCAGGGGGGAATGTAGCGCCCCGAGGACTTGGTCACTACAGAGGTATTGCACCTCATCCAGAGGTGTGATATCCCACTCCCGGGTAAGGATGGAGTATGGATCAAGGCTCAGTAGGCTGCATACAGCACACACACCCCATTTCCGAGGGACAGCTCAACGGTGCTCCCACTAGACAGAAGTGCAGGCACGACAGCATCTGTCCCTGGCTGGAGTGGGGAGGGGGGTGGAATACCCAGTGCTATAGGGGCAGATAGGGGTTGTGTCCTGAGCATAGGAAGGAGCCCATTGGTTGCTAGTCACCTGGGCTCATGGTCAGAGGGAGGTATATAAGGTGGGCACCATCTTAGAACAGTGTTCAGTCTGAGAGAGGAAGTGACAGAGCAGGGCCTCTGTGGAGCTCTGCTCCGGAGGCGGGCCTAGCCTGTGAGGCCCAGCCAGCACTGAAAGAGAAAGAAGAAGAAGTTCAGTCTGTGAGGAGAAGTGGAGAAGGCAGGGAGCAGGGCTGCTGCATGGGCTCTGCTCCCTGGGCAGGCCTAGCACAGAGGCCGGGGCCAGAGAGAGAGAGAGGAGAAGGAACAGTGGAAAAGAAAAGGGAACAAGACCAGAACAGAAGTAACAAGTGAAACAGAAAGGCTCAGGAACGAGAAGGAAGAGAGAACCCTAAGGACCCAGGATATTGCGGGTGACGGGTTGGCAGAACAGGGTACCGGATCCCAAATTGGTGGAAGCGAATCATCTTCAGCCAAGAACCGGAGGTCGTGACCAGCCCTTGGTGCGACCCCTCGTTACACCTTGCTAGGAAGGCATACCATATAGGGTCAGGGACGTGGGCACGTAGCCCTCCCAAGAGAAGGCCCGCGGGAGCTGGACATAAGCTTGGTCACTGGTGGGGCACGAGCCAGAGAAAGGACGGAAGGGAGCTTTGAGACATACTCCAGAAAGACCTGGGAGTTGACCGAGTCCCTTGCCTGGTGGACGCAGCACGGCTTGTGTGGTCACTGCTTCGCGAGAGTGACCTGGAGAAAACAAACTGTGAGTAAAGGACATTGGATTGCAACACGTTGTCTGTGACTTCTTGCTCCTCCGGCACTATTGGTACTGGGACTATCTCCACCATCACTCCCATCATCCACGCTAACTGCCCTGAGGCTGTACTCCTCCCGTGGGGAGTCATCCCATTCTTAGCTGCACACATAACACCGGCCTCAGCGGTCTGCCTTGCAGCGGCGGTCTCCATTGACCGCAATCCACGGGTGGCGTAGTCGGACACTTGTTATTACACTAAGACTGCCACTGAATTGACCACCCTGGGCACGGACCGGGTCACCGCCACGGAGACTACAACCCCCAGCGATCCGGCTCCGGGTATTCCCTGCACAACACAGGCCCAGGGGGCGCGTCACATACATTGACACTGATTTTTCACATCATGTCATTGCCACCCCCTTCAATTCCCCGTCTGTCCTGCTTCCTGTCACTAAAAGAATTCCCCTGCAAATTCAAGGAGCTACTGTACATAGCAAGCTCATGGTATCGCCCCGAGGCCAATGTAACCTTTTGGGAAATGATGTGTTGTCCCAATTACAAGCACATATTGAGTATCATCCCGATGGCACTGTCACCATGACCCCAGGTTTAAAACCAAGTACCCTTTGCAAAATTATGTCACTAGATATTGCCAGCATAGAAGAGACAAATGAGTTTCCCCCGATATTGGAGCAGGCTGTACCACATGATTTTTGGGCCTCAGACAAAACAGATGTTGGTAGGTTAAGAGTTCAACCAGTAATGGTGAAATTAAAACCAGGAGCCATCTTGCCTCAACAGAGGCAGTATCCCCTTAGCTCGGCTCAGGAGAATGCCATAGCCCAGCAGGTCCAAAAATTACTACAGAGAGGAGTCCTAGTCAAAACCCAGTCCCCTTGCAACACTCCCCTGTTCCCAGTAAAGAAAAAGAGTGTGCCAGGACAACCAGCCGCATATAGAATTGTCCATGACCTCCGGTTGGTTAACAAAGCCACAGAACTTCTAACACCAGTTGTGCCCAACCCGCATACTCTTCTGTCACAGATACCTTCTAACTCTCTTTGTTTTTCAGTGGTCGATTTGGCAAATGCATTTTTCAGTGTACCATTACATCCTGACTGCCAGTACCTGTTTGCTTTCACATTCCAGGGCAGTCAATATACATGGACAGTGTTGCCACAGGGTGCCCAGAATTCACCCACAATGTACACTGCAAGTCTGCAGGAAATACTGGAGGGATGGTCTGAACCACATATCGTTGTTTTGCAATATGTCGATGACCTGCTCATTTGTGCCCCCTCCAGGAAACAATGTCATAGTGCAACTATATCGCTTATGTTGTTTCTCTATCACGCTGGCTGCAAGGCATCGAAAGATAAGCTTCAGTTTTGTAAATCTTCAGTCACCTTTTTGGGACATTGCATTACACCAGGAGCTCGTCATTTAACAAATGCACGTAAACTAGCAGTACAGGCATTCACCGTCCCCATTAATGTTGCAGCCCTCAGAACTTTTCTTGGACTTGTTTCCTATTGCAGACAGTGGATTCATGCCGCCTCTGTTTTAATGCAGCCCCTCTATGACTGTCTTACCCCAACACCTTTTGTACTAACATCAGAGGCAATAGACTGTTTTTATTCTCTCAAGAACCGTATTTTGGCTGCTCCAGCTTTGGGTACACCTAATTATGAGCTCCCATTTACTCTGTACCTTCATGAACAAGCTGGACATGCAGCAGGAGTTTTAACTCAAACACACGGTGATAATCAGAGACCTGTTGCCTATTTTAGTGTCAGATTGGATGCGGTAGCCAGAGGTGCACCATCCTGCGTACGTGCTCTGCATGCTGTTGGACTATTACTCCATAAATCCGCAGACATTGTTCTTGACCACCCGCTCACCGTTCTAACACCTCATGATGTCTACACTATATTGAATCAAGTGCAACCCGCTCACCTCTCAGCAGCACGTCATCTCAGGTTACAATGTGCACTGTTAATGCCTCCCAATGTTTCTTTACAGAGGTGTACTACCCTGAATCCAGCAACTTTGTTACCTCTCTCGGATCTAAAGGAGGAGTCAGGTACTGTGCTTTTTAAGGAAGATCCAAGAGAGGAAGTTCCTCATGACTGTGTACAAATGATGGCACAAGAAACGGCAGGTTTACCTACTGTATTTGAACATGAATTACAAAATGCAGATTTTGAATTTTTTGTAGATGGATCCCGTCATCAGGACGATTCAGGTACCTTCCATACTGGATATGCAGTTGTCTCCCTCAATGCAGTAATCAAGGCAGAACCAATGCTCCCACACCAGTCGGCTCAAGAAGCTGAACTTAGGGCCCTAACCGAGGCCTGTAAACTAGCGGAAGGTAGTATTGTTAACATTTACACAGATTCTAGGTACGCATTCGGTATATCGCATGATTTTGGTCCAATATGGAAGTCAAGAGGTTTCCTGACGGCAGCAGGACACCCCATTAAGAATGCTGATGCGGTCCAGCAGTTAATTAATTGATGCGCTACAACTACCTAAACAAGTAGCTGTCATAAAGGTAAGAGCACATACCAGACGCACCGACTAGGTAAGCAGAGGAAACGCGATGGCAGATGCAGCGGCAAAAACAGCAGCCTGTAAGCCGCAACAAGGGTCAACAGTACGTCAGTTAAGTGCCCCTAAAAACCCCTTTGTGTCGGAGGACATCTTATCCCAAATGCAGGCGCAGGCTCAAAAGGAGGAGGTTGATAAGTGGTTAAAGGAAGGTGCATGCCTGAATGAAGCAAATGGGGTATGGGGGAAAGGGACACGACGATGCCTTCCAAGGCACTGTACCCAGCAGCTGCCCAGATACTACATGGGCCGACACACCAATCTAAAACGGGTGTGATGAGTGTGATGCAGAAACATTGGGTGGCACCAGGATTCTCCACCTGTATTGAAAACCTGGTACAAGGGTGCATGATATGTGCTACACATAATCAGGGTAGAGTAGTTAAAACACCACCCAAACACACCCCCCGGCCCCTTTATCCATTCCAGAGACTGCAAATTGATTATATTCAGCTGCCAAAGTCAGGATCATGGGAATATGTGTTGGTCTGTATTGATTTGTTCTCAGGATGGCCAGAGGCTTTCCCGATTGCCAAAGCCACGGCTACGGCAACCGCAAAGAAACTGCTTGCGGAGGTGGTCTGCAGGTATGGGGTACCAGAGGTAATTGAGAGTGACAGAGGTACACACTTCACAGGTGAAATAATGAATGAAGTCATGTCAGCTCTAGGAATTCAACAAGCATTCCATACCCCATATCACCCACAAAGTAGTGGTACAGTGGAAAGACTGAATGGGACATTGAAATTAAAAATTCAGAAAGCCATGGCTGAGACAGGAAAACCATGGCCGGACTGTTTACCACTTGCTCTGTTTTCAGCAAGATACACGCCTAATAGAAAGACTGGACTCTCTCCATATGAGATATTGTTTGGCAACGTACCCGGCCTAGGGTGTTTCTATCCGCAAGCATTAGAAATGAACAACCATGTGCTAAGTTCCTATGTGAGGGCTTTACACAAAAAGATTAAGCAAGTACATGATAATGTCTTCAGTTCTCTTCCAGATCCAGATCAAGACTCTAGCAGCCATACGCTGCAACCTGGAGACTGGGTGGTTATAAAAAGACACGTGAGGAAAAGCCTAGATCCACGGTTTGACGGACCCTTTCAAGTTCTGCTGACCACAAGTACAGCCGTTAAGCTAGAGGGAAAAGAGACCTGGATCCACGCGTCCCATTGCAAAAAGATACTAGGAGAACCAGCGGACAAAGAATGATGACATTGTTTATACTTACCTGCATACTTGCGACCACAGGTGCATGGACTAGGTTAGGCACCATGGATGGAGACGACAATAGATTCATTAGACACCATCTTGCTCTAATCGATGGACTAAAGGAGCAAAACCAGACCATTGCTAATTGTTGGATATGTATACATGCCCCTGTGACGTCCACTAGCATACCCTTTCTCGCTGTCCCGGTCTCATGGGAAGAGATAAACTTTTGAGTGAACTGTTCAGATACTTTGGCCAATAATTCCACACAGAGATTTTCCTTTCTAAATCCCGCAAATTGGTTTAAAGGTATTGGTGGGTGGTTGGCTGGTATAGTACAAGCTATTTTACAGGTTTTGCTAATGTGTCTTGCGGTTTATTTGGTTTTTAAGTTTTTTTTAATGTGTATTCAGCGTTGTACTAAAAGAAAACATAGAAATTCGTATTGATAAATGAAGGAACAAAAGGATGGAATGTTATAGCAGAAGATGGAGTCCCTCAAGTTTAAAGGCCCCATCTATGCTATATAAGTCTGACAGTTATTTTAGGTGAAAACAACAGCTATGAATGTTCCTTCTTGTATCAATAGCGTGTCCTTTTGAGAAGATAAAGTGATTTTCCCTGGCCAGATGTTTCTTCTAGTGTAGCAATAATGTGTTCTTGCAGAAAGATGAAATGACCTTGCTAACTAGATAAGTCTAATTAAATATTTTAAAGCATACAGAAACTAGCTTTTTTCGCTTGTTCAGCTAAACTGTATAATCGAACCATATATGGCAAATCCGTTTCCTGCCTTTAGGGTGTATATTAGCCCTGTGTTTTGTAATAAAGTTTTTAGAGTATGTTTAGACACAAACATCCTGTCCTGTGTCTTCATTCTCTCCGAGCTCGTAATCCAAAGGATAGAAGACCCAAAATTCAGTGACGACACCTCCATACATTAAAAAAAAAAAGTCAAATACTCACCCTCACCTCACTCCTCCTCACCTGCTGCCGCTGCTCAGGTCCGGACTCCATTGCTGGCATCTTCCCGCTCTGCGCTGCCTGTGATGGCTCCTGGGAGGGTGCGGTGGAAAGACATCACCGCGCCCTCTAACCTGAGACATCACAGGGAGCGCAAAGCGGGAAGACAGCGGAGCTGCGGAGGCATGGGGAGAGGTAAGTATCCGGCTGCCGGGGCCCTGAGCAAGTGGGGGAGAAGGGCGGGCGCTGGCACCGCTCTCCTTCGCCCATAGCCCGGCGTGGTGCCCGACCGCAAGTGGGCCCTCTCGCCTGCTCAGGGCCCTGGCACTTGCCCGGGTGCTGACGCCGGCCCTGCCTATTGTTCTGTACAGACTCCTGTACTTCTAGCACCTGAGCACCTGACACGTCTGACATTTTTACCTCAGATCAAGCTGCGTTTTACAGTATCAGCAAAAGATATGAGATTTTAGAAATTTCACTCATATGCTTGATTTTTTTTCCTGACTGAATTTGACAAATGCAGCGTTTTTAAAATCCACAGCGTGTCAATTGTCTCAGTGTTTTTGTAGCTTTTTTTTTACAAAGAAATGAAAGGGGGAAAAAATGCTGTAAAAAATGCAAGTTTTTTACAGCGTTTTGACAGCGGTTGTGGTGAATGAAACTAACTTTATTAAAAATGTACTGTAGACAAAGCTCATATGTAATCCACACCCAAAAAAAGGCTACAAAAAAGTGACAAAAATGCAGGGAACATGAGGAAAACCAGGGGTTTTGAACACAGTGTTTTTACTGCCAAGACAAGTTTTTATTGTTGCAGTAAAAAACACAGAAAAACGCTATGTATGAGGGTCACTAACATGGGCCCTTCAAAGTTAAGCTTAAATAATATTCTAGATATGACTCTATTATACCAACTGAGCTAAACTGCAAGGGTCCCCGCAGGGCCTGACTGTCCATCTGGAAGTTCCAACAAATACCAGATGGGCCGGTGTGGACACTTGTTGACAGTATCCACTTTCTGAGGATGTGGATATCATTAATCATTAACAACTGAGGTGGAGCAGAGAGCCATGGACTCCCTGCTCTGCCACTTGCTCAGAAAAGCCGTAGACTGCTTATGTCTTATGAACTCAAAGAGGTCAGCACCACATGAGGGACATCAGGCGATGCAATGACCTCACTTCAACATCTGCTGCACCTAGACTGTAGTGAGGAGGAGAATATCACCCCTCAGCGTGGGAGAGAGGGGGTGATAAGTATTAGCATATGTTTCTGGTTTCCCAGGACACAATTATTACATAAGAAGGCCCGGGGGGCATTATAAGGATACACAGGGCACCACTGTCATGAGACATTATTATTATTATTATTAGTCAGTATAGGGGGCATTATTATTATAACGTAGCCCAGTGAATATAAGTATTATTATAAGGAAAAAGAGGACACCATTATTGATAGCAATAAATTTAGATTTTCTTCAAGTATTTGCAATTTGAGGAGATCTGAGTTGCTGCAAATCTATTTTTTTTAATTTGTCAAACTAGGTGAAAACATTGTCTGCTCTCTGTTACTGATAGAGGAGACTAGATTACTCCACGTGCTCTCCTCACACACTGAGCAGCACTTATGTCCATAAAATGGCCGCTGGGGGAGGAGCATGTGACCAGATCAGCCTATCGTATCAGCCTCCTCCAACAGACAAGCAGCTCTCCTATGTGAGGAGTTTTAGTATTGGAGGCTGAGGACAGGTCTGGTCACTGCTCCTCCACCAGCGGCCATTGTATGGACAGAATGCTGCTCAGTGTGTGAGGAAAGCTGCACTAATAAGTGTAAATGGCCGCCCCCTTTAATATACGTGCTTAAATATTTAAGGGGTGCAGTGAAAAATTTATATGCGAGCAAGTAAGGTGCAAATTTCGGTGTTAATTTCACTTAATATCATTGTGGCAGTGTAAAAAAAATGTTAATGCTCATTGATTAGTTGACGCCGACCCATGCACCAAAGAAGATGCCACATCTGTCGCTCACTAGATTGTTTTATGTTTAGGCTGCCCTCTACTGACAACTAGAGGAATCATTTGCAGGTCAAGTATGTAAATCTGCATGGTATAGCATTAGTACATGAAATTGGCCCACTAAGGGTCTTCTCTATGCAATTATAGCCTATTTTGAACTCCCATGCCCAATATATTTGAGTGTCGCTTGTACTATTTATTTGAGAAGCCTTATGAGTATAGTATGCCCTTATCAGAATGACAATGTTTGCAATAGGCATATAGATTGTATGATATGTCATGGAACGCACTCAGCTGTAAAGTTCCAGGATTGACTGTGCATTGAAATCTAGGTGACAGCGGCGAGGCGGCTTCACTGTGTCCATGATCACATGATCCCGGTGCTGGTCACATGCTCTGACTGGGAGAATGGCGGCCAGGTGGTTCCGGCGTGTGGAACGCATACTGACTCTCCGGTCACGTGCTTCCTGTCACGTGTTTCCGGTGACCACGGATATCCGGTTGTGCTTGGAGCACATGGGGCGTGCAAAAGAGACGGTTGCATCTAGTTTGGAGTTGATTATTTGTGGTCCTCAAACAATCAACTCCATTCTAGCTGATTCACCATTGAGCCGTCTAGTTTGGAGTTGATTTTTTGAGGGCTCATTTTATCAGCTCCACTCTAGACGGATCACTACTGAAGTGACTGGATCGGGGGGATATTTTGTGGATCTCATTCCAGCATCTCCACTCTAGCTGATTCACTGGTGAGGTGACTGGATCGGAGTGGATATTTTGAGGATCTCATTCCAGCATCTCCACTCTAGCTGATTCACTGGTGAGGTGACTGGATCGGAGTGGATATTTTGAGGATCTCATTCCAGCATCTCCACTCTAGCTGATTCACTGGTGAGGTGACTGGATCGGGGGGATATTTTGTGGTCCTCATTCCAGCATCTCCACTCTAGCTGATTCACTGGTGAGGTGACTGGATCGGAGTTGATCTTTTGATGATCTCTCTGCAGCTTCTCCATTCTAGACAGTTCAGTTTCTACACTGAAGTTCCTCAAAAAATCACCTCCAATGTCCAGAATGGAGCAGATTCCCGGATCCTCATAGCCTGCAATGTAGTGGAATTGGAATGTACACACATTGTAGATATATATCAGCCTTATAATTCTAATGATTTCATGTTTTTATTTTTTAAGTACTTGCTCAAACTGTTATATTTATTACGTATTTCCAAAGGGCAAAATTTTATTTTTTTCATGATTAATCAAACTTGCATTTTATTATCGCTTTTTGTAATATAAATAATCACACACAGCGCTGATCGTTCAGTTTTACGTGGGGAAAAACGTAACAAAGCGCAGCGACAGAGTCCTCATAATTTACAACATTGTATTGGAGTGGATTTTTTGAGGACCTCATTTTAGTAACTCCATTCTAGCTGATTCACCAGTGAGCCGTCTAGATAGGAGTAGATTTTTTGAGGACCTCATTTTAGTAACTCCATTCTAGCTGATTCACTAGTGAGCCGTCTAGATCGGAGTGGATTTTTTGAGGACCTCATTTTAGGAACTCCATTCTAGCTGATTCACTACTGAGCCGTCTAGATCGGAGTAGATTTTTTGAGGACCTTCCTATAGCCTTCACTCTGTACAGTTTGGTGCTGAGGTGACTGGAATCGAGTTTTCTCAAAGAGTGAGCGGAGCCTCGTGGGGAGTAACGTAACAAAGCGCAGCAACACAGTCCTCATAATTTACAACATTGTATTGGTGTGGATTTTTTGAGGACCTCATTTGAGCAACTCCATTCTAGCTGATTCACTAGTGAGCTGTCTAGATCGGAGTGGGTATGTTGAGGATCTCCCTGTAGCCTCCAAACTGTACAGGTGCTGAGGTGACTGGAATTGAGTTTTCTCAAAGAGTGAGCGGAGCCTCGTGGGGAGTAACGTAACAAAGCGCAGCAACACAGTCCTCATAATTTACAACATTGTATTGGTGTGGATTTTTTGAGGACCTCATTTGAGCAACTCCATTCTAGCTGATTCACTAGTGAGCCGTCTAGATCGGAGTGGGTATGTTGAGGATCTCCCTGTAGCCTCCAAACTGTACAGGTGCTGAGGTGACTGGAATCGAATTTTCTCAAAGAGTGAGCGGAGCCTCGTGGGGAGTAACGTAACAAAGCGCAGCAACACAGTCCTCATAATTTACAACATTGTATTGGTGTGGATTTTTTGAGGACCTCATTTGAGCAACTCCATTCTAGCTGATTCACTAGTGAGCCGTCTAGATCGGAGTGGGTATGTTGAGGATCTCCCTGTAGCCTCCAAACTGTACAGGTGCTGAGGTGACTGGAATTGAGTTTTTCAAAGAGAAGGTGTAGCCTCGCGGGGAAAAACATAGCAGAGTGCAGCCGACAGTCCTCATAATTTACAACATTGTATTGGAGTGGATTTTTTGAGGACCTCATTTGAGCAACTCCATTCTAGCTGATTCACTAGTGAGCCGTCTAGATCGGAGTGGGTATGTTGAGGATCTCCCTGTAGCCTCCAAACTGTACAGGTGCTGAAGTGACTGTGACTCGCCCCCTGGGCCGTGGGGCACTCGGATCCGGGCAATAGGGAACGATGGGGGTAGTAGTGGCAACCCGGTTCCGTGGCTCAGGGTGGTCAGGCCAGTGGTAGTCCGTTATGTGCTATTGATTATGTCCGACTACGCCACCCGTGGATTTGCGGTCATTAGGAACCGCCGCTGCAGGGCAGACCGCTGGGGCTGATGATATATGCAGCTGGGATGGTGTGACTCCCCACGGGAAGAGTGTGGCCCCAGGGCAGTGTGGTGGATGGTGGGAGTGATGGTAGTGAGAGTCCCGGTGCCGATAGTGCTGGAGGAGCAAGGAGCACACAGACAACAAGTTGCAGTCCAGGGTCTTTACTAAAACAGGTAAACTGACACATAAACAGTCCCGGCTAGGAGGGGACCTGGATGTCTGAGAGCAACGGGGAAATTGGCCCTGGTCAGGGTGAGGGTGTAGGCCTACCGTGCTTTCTGCGCTCCTTCTGGCTATCTCCTCGTTATAGGGTAACAGCCCACGTTTCCGAGCTTTCCGTGTATTCTCGCCTGTATAGCCTGCGACGTGGGTTCCTTTCTGCTCCCAGCCTTGTACGGCTTTACTGGTCCCTTCGGTTGTGGCAGGGCCTTCAGGCTTCTTAGGCCAAGGAATATACAGTCCCTTGCGAACTTGTTATCTGCTGGAGAATGTGGAATCCTCCCAGCCTCAGACACCAAAGTCTGGTAAAGTAAGTATTTTATCTGCCAAGACAGGCTCTCTTCGCCTCTTGTCTCTGGCTTGTGGCTCTCCTCCTGCCACACTTCCTCTTAGGTGCAGTGCAACTGTCTGTCCCTGCTCTGCTCTGGGACAAGTCTCAGTGCTGAGACAGGCCATCAAGTTCTCTCTAACCCTGCCCCCAGTACCAGCTTTTATAGGGGCAGCCTGCTCCCCCTACTGGCCTGAGACAGGAGGCATTGCATGCTAATGTTCCCCTGACCAGAGAACCTCCCCCTTGCTTTCAGACACAGCTTTAATTACACTTGTGGCATCCAGGCCAGGGTGACACATTCCCCCCTAGTAAAATTTAGTACTCCGGGACTAAACAGTAAACAAAGACAATATGCATAACTATAAAACATTATCAGGAAAGTGACGCACAGATTGAGTTCTTAAGGTCACAGTGTGGTCTTTGACCGGGTGTCCATATCACCAATACAACGGGGAGCCTTAACCAGGTGGGGGTCTGTCCTACCCCAAGTCCTTTACAGTCTTAGTTCATTCCTGGGTTAGGCTCCGAACGCAGTCCATACAAGGTCCTGGTTATAAAAAGTCCATAACCTGTGAGTCCTTACGGTAGCTGCAAGAAACTGAAACACAGAATTACCAGACATGCATGTAACTTGGCAAACAATTCAACATTTGGCAACAGGGTTATTTACAATCTTAGCGCGCTCTATATTTTCCAGCGAGCGGGTATCTGCCCCTTTGTGCTCCTGGTTGACCTCCTTAACCCACTGTCTGGTGGTGGACCAACCTGGCTTTCCCCACTAGCGTTAGGGGTACAGCTACCAGCTGGGTGTACAGGTAGGGCAGGCAGCTGTCTGCGGGTCCTTTGGCTTACCGCAGGCATGGCAGGCTCACTGTCAGCAGAGGGTTGACTCTCCTGGGCTGCTGGTACAGGCTCTTCTGCCTCTGGAACCGCTTGCTCCTCTTCACCTTCCGGCTCTGGTGTTGGTTGTTGCTGTGCCGGTTGCAGGAAATGCAGGACAGGTACCACTATGGCATCATTTATGCGAGTCCAGGACTGAGGGAACTCTCCGAGAACGGTGCTGATCATTTCTTCCTTGACCTCTGCGGGTTCAAGGTCACTCTGATCCTCTTCTGCACTACGGAGTTGCTCGGGGCACCTTTTGAGGTGGTCTCTGGAGACGACACTAGTGGTTTCTCCTCCGTCCTTGGTGATTATGCACACCTTTGGGTTGTCGTGGTCAGACTGCAGTACGGTGTAGGGTTCCCTTTCCCACTGGTCGTCCAACTTATGTAGCCTTCTCTTCCGCTTCAGGACTTGCTCACCAGGTTCTAGGGGACCAGCAGGGGCGTGTTGGTTGAAGAGTTTTTCTTGCCTCTCTCTCACCTGGGCCAGGCTCTTCTCCACACTCTCCTGTACCTATTTGTACTGCAGTTGCCTTTCCGTATCCCAGTCCGCATCCGGGGAGGTGTCCTCAGGTATTAGGACTCCCATCTCCACGTCTACGGGCAGCTTACCTGGTCTAGCTCGCATCAGGTAAGCCGGGGTGCAGTTTGTAGCATTCACCGGGATATTGTTGTATAGGTCTATCAGGTCCGGCAGTTTTTCTGGCCACAGGCTGCGTTCCTCCAGGGGCAACGTCTTCAGGAGATCAATGACTATATTGTTCATCTTCTCACACATCCCGTTGGTTTGGGGGTGGTAAGGCGTTGTACGAATCTTCTTACAGCCATAGAGGTTGCAGAACTCCTGGAAGATTTCAGCCTCGAACGCAGGACCCTGGTCTGTCAGGACCTGTTCCGGATACCCGTGTGGACGGCAGAAATATTGCTGGAAGGCTCTGGCCGCTGTTTGGGCTGTCAAGTCTTTTACCGGGACCACCACGAGAAAACGGGAATAGTGGTCCACGATTGTCAGGGCGTAGATGTACCCTGACCGGCTTGGAGCCAACTTGACATGGTCTAGAGCTACCAGCTCAAGAGGCTGCGTGGTGACGATGGGCCTCAAGGGTGTCTTCTGGCTGGTGCGGTCCTTCCTCCTTAGGTGACAAGGGCCACAGTCTCTGCACCATTTTTCTACAGCACCTCTCATGCCGACCCAAAAGAATCTTCCTCTTAGCAGGAACTCCAGTTTCTTCCAACCGAAGAGCCCCGCTCTGTCATGGTAAGCCCCCAGGACCATAGCTGCATCTCGCCTTGGGACCACGACTTGCCAGGTCAGCTCGTGCGTCCGGTGGTTGACAATCCTTCTGCACAACTTGCCTTCGTAGAGGAACAGCTTGCTCTTCTCTTTCCATAGCTGCTTGGCTTCCTCTGGGGCATCTGGATCTAAGCGGGCGTCTTTCCGGGTCAGCAGATCTTTCACCAGGCGGATTGCAGGGTCACTATCTTGGGTCTCGGCCCAGCTGTGGTGAGGTAGGGGATTGATCATCACGGTTGTTAGATCTCCTCCTTCACGCGGTGAGAGTATTGAGCGGCTCCATACCGGTGAAACGCGGGGAGTTCTACCTCCTCCAGCTCTTCTGGGTCTTCGTCACCTTCAGGTAAGTGAGGCATCCTTGATAGGGCGTCCGCGTTGGCATTGGTTTTGCCTGCCCGGTACTTGATCACGAAGTCATAGTTGGAGAGACGGGCCATCCACCGCTGTTCCAGGGCACCCAGTCTTGCATTGTCCAGGTGTGTCAACGGGGTGTTGTCCGTGTACACGGTGAACTTTGCGGAGGCCAGGTAATGCTTGAAGCGTTCCGTCACGGCCCACACCACCACCAAGAATTCTATCTTGAAGGAGCTGTAATTCTCCGGGTTCCTCTCGGTGGGCCTCAGCTTCCGGCTGGCGTACGCGTTCACCCTTTCTCTGCCCTGTTGGTTTTGGGACAGTACGGCTCCCAGTCCCACATTACTGGCATCTGTGTGGAGAATGAAAGGCTGGCCGTAATCAGGGTAGGCCAGGATCTCATCCCCCGTGAGGGCCATCTTTAGCTGGCGGAAGGACTCCTCTTCCGGTTTATCCCTCTTGAAGGGTGGCTTTTGACTTCTGGACTTAGACTGTCCGATCAGGAGGTCCTGCATAGGAGCTGCCATCTTAGTGAACCCGGGGATGAACCTTCGGTAGTAGCCTACCAACCCGAGAAACTGTCTCACGTCTTTGATGTTCGAGGGGCTTGGCCAGCTCTTGATTGCCGTGACCTTGTCAGGGTCGGGGGCCACTCCTTCCGCGCTTACCACGTGCCCGAGGTACTGGACCTTCGGTTTCAGCAGGTGACACTTCGATGGTTTCACCTTCAGGCCATAGCCTGCCAGGGCTTCGAACACCTCGGCCAGGTGCTTTAGGTGGTCCTCGTAGGTCTTCGAATAGACGATCACGTCGTCCAGGTAAAGGAGAACCGTCTCGAAGTTTCGGTGCCCTAGACAGCATTCCATCAGCCGCTGGAAGGTCCCTGGTGCATTGCAGAGCCCGAAAGGCATGCAGTTGAATTCGCTCAGTCCCATCGGGGTGGTGAAGGCGGTCTTCTCCTTGTCAGCCTCTGCCACAGGAACCTGCCAGTACCCGCTAGTAAGGTCCAAAGTAGAAAAGAAGTTAGCTGATTTTAGTGCGGCTAAAGACTCCTCTATTCTAGGCAGCGGATATGCGTCTTTGTGGGTGATACGGTTGATTTGTCTATAGTCCACGCACATTCTCATGGTGCCGTCTTTCTTTTTCACCAGAACCAAGGGGGCTGCCCAGGGGCTACAGCTATCTCGAATGACCCCAGCTTCTTTCATTTCTCTTAGCATGCTCTTTGCGTTCTGATAATGTGCAGGGGGTACAGGTCTGTGTCTCTCTTTTATTGGTGGGTGGCTCCCTGTGGGGATGTGGTGTTCTATCCCTTTTACTCTGCCGAAGTCTAGCGGGTGCTTACTAAAGACTCTCTCGTACTCCTGTACCACCCGGTAGACTCCTTGTTCTTGGTGCAGGGGAGTGGAGTCAGCACCCACGTGGAGTTTCTGGCACCAGTCCTCCTTTTGTTTCTGGGAGCCATTACTCTCCGCCTGAGGAGATGGAGGCAAGGGTTCCACGGCCCTGATAGCTTTGTGTTCGACCACAAACAGCTTGGCGAGTGTAGCGTACCTGGGTAAGTGTACCTCCCTCTCCCCAATGTTGAGAATGCGGATGGGCACCCTCCCATGACGGACATCAACCACCCCCGGGCTGTCAAAATGGTGGGCCTGCTGTCTGAGTACACGGGTTCTACCATGGCTTGTTAGTCTCTACCTCTCAACCCGATTGCAGTCCGACACCAGATCATCATTTCACTTTTGGGAGGCATGGAAATGGGGAATGGGTTACTCAGTCTTACGCTACCGATCTCACCACCAGACAGTTCTACCTGCTGCCGTCTCATCAGGGCTTTTATCTCCTTGTTGAGGACTCTCTGTTGGCTGGAACTAGCATTCACCGCCACCAGTTGTAAGATTACAATTACCTCTGAAAGACAATTTTCAATCACGTTAGTACCCACAGTTATTTTAGGGTGACTTTCACGACGGTCAATGTCCACAATAATCACTCCCTGTGTCGGTAGTTCAACTTTACCAATTTTAATGGTCATCTCCTTGAACCCCATCTGCGGCACGGGTAAGCCATTACTGGCGATGATGCTCAAGTTACTGTCTGGATACCGTGTGATATCAGCATCAGTCCAATACTGCTTAAAAAGTACATAAGGGATAGTGGTTACTTGTGACCCAGTATCCAGCAAGGCGCTCATGGGGATACCGTCCAGCACCACGGGTAAAACCGGGCGCCCCCCAACGTACTTATTACGCCAATTGTAAGGGCCTGGTGATCTTATGCCTGGGGGTTGGCCCTCTGCCCCAGGTTGGACCCGTTTAAATTACAGTACCTGGAAATGTGTCCGGGCTGGTTGCATCGACGGCAAATGGGCTGTCCACCCTCTGCGTAGCGGTCTGTGGGCCTCCCTCGGAACGACGGGATCCTCCTCTGTCGACGCCACGGGACATCCTCCAGACTTGAAGCCAGCTCGATGGGTCTTGACGGGTCCACTTGCAACGCCTGGACGGTCCTGGTCAACGCCGCGACGCTCCTGGTCAGCTCCTGGACTTGGTGGTGCAGGTCTTTCGACGGGGCTTGGTTCAGGGCCTGTGCATCAGCCCCCACGGGATCCATAGAGGAGGGCGCCGCCTCCTGGTGGTTGGTGAGAGCAGGGCGCCGGGGGTTTATAGCGCCACTGGTTGCAGATTCACGGAGCACCCTTATGGCCCTGTCCTTAAATTGGGCAAAGGTCAGGTCGGGGTTCTGAAAGAACATGAGGCGCAGTTGGGCCCTGTGGGCGCTAGACAGCTGACCTTCTATGAATTGTTCTGTTAGCAGCTTATCCGTTTCCTGCACACTGCCAGGGTCAGTTTGTTGAATAGCCCTCAGGGCTTCCTGCAGATTTAGGGCATAGTCTCTGATGCTGTCCTGTGCCCGCTGCTTACACCCATAGAACCTCATTTTAATTTCAGCGGAGGTACGTGTGTCAAAGGTACCCCGCAGCCGGGCCAGAATACCCTTCACAGTTCTTTTCTCCTCAGTGGGCCATGATTTTACCTCCCTCTGGGCTGCGCCAGTTAACTGCCCTGTTAATATGCTGACCTTCTGTTCCTCTGTCAGGGGGTAAACTTGGAACAAACTGTATAGCCTTTCCTTGAAGTCAGTTAGGGCATGGGGCTCCCCTGAGTATTTGGGCAGCCAGGCCGCTCCAGGGATGTAGGGCAGGGAAAAGGGCATCACCGCTGCTGCAGCTGCGTTGGTGGTAGTGGGCACCTCTGTATACGACATCTTTCTCCCCCCTAGTTAAGCGTGGCCTACCTTCCGACGATCCTCTTCTGTAGGCCGCGGCTCCACTGCTGCTGCTATGGACGAGGACCTGGCGTCGCGCTCCGATGACGTCAGCGTCGCTCTCTCTCCCTTCCAGGACCTTGCGCAGCGTCGGTGCGTGGGGCGGAGCTTCGGATCTCGCGCGGTTTTGACGTCCACGCCCCTCTTCTTCCCGCGCGGCGTCCTGAAGATGGCGTCTGATGGCGGGAAGCAGCTGCGGATGGCGGGAAGACGGCAGAAAACGGCGAGAAACGGTCCAAGATGGCGTCTGATGGCGGGAATCGGCTCCGGATGGCGGGAAACTTCGCCACAGGTAAGTTACAAAAGTCTTTTTCAGGCACACAGTACCCGGTGGTTGCGGGCACGAAATCCTGCCGACTACGCCAAAGCTGACTCGCCCCCTGGGCCGTGCGGCACTCGGATCCGGGCAATAGGGAGCGATGGGGGTAGTAGTGGCAACCCGGTTCCGTGGCTCAGGGTGGTCAGGCCAGTGGTAGTCCGTTATGTGCTATTGATTATGTCCGACTACGCCACCCGTGGATTTGCGGTCATTAGGAACCGCCGCTGCAGGGCAGACCGCTGGGGCTGATGATATATGCAGCTGGGATGGTGTGACTCCCCACGGGAAGAGTGCGGTCCCAGGGCAGTGTGGTGGATGGTGGGAGTGATGGTAGTGAGAGTCCCGGTGCCGATAGTGCTGGAGGAGCAAGGAGCACACAGACAACAAGTTGCAGTCCAGGGTCTTTACTAAAACAGGTAAACTGACCCATAAACAGTCCCGGCTAGGAGGGGACCTGGATGTCTGAGAGCAACGGGGAAATTGGCCCTGGTCAGGGTGAGGGTGTAGGCCTACTGTGCTTTCTGCGCTCCTTCTGGCTATCTCCTCGTTATAGGGTAACAGCCCACGTTTCCGAGCTTTCCGTGTATTCTCGCCTGTATGGCCTGCGACGTGGGTTCCTTTCTGCTCCCAGCCTTGTACGGCTTTACTGGTCCCTTCGGTTGTGGCAGGGCCTCCAGGCTTCTTAGGCCAAGGAATATACAGTCCCTTGCGAACTGGTTATCTGCTGGAGAATGTGGAATCCTCCCAGCCTCAGACACCAAAGTCTGGTAAAGTAAGTCTTTTATCTGCCAAGACAGGCTCTCTTCGCCTCTTGTCTCTGGCTTGTGGCTCTCCTCCTGCCACACTTCCTCTTAGGTGCAGTGCAACTGTCTGTCCCTGCTCTGCTCTGGGACAAGTCTCAGTGCTGAGACAGGCCATCAAGTTCTCTCAAACCCTGCCCCCAGTACCCGCTTTTATAGGGGCAGCCTGCTCCCCCTACTGGCCTGAGACAGGAGGCATTGCATGCTAATGTTCCCCTGACCAGAGAACCTCCCCCTTGCTCTCAGACACAGCTTTAATTACACTTGTGGCATCCAGGCCAGGGTGACACAACTGGAATTGAGTTTTTCAAAGAGTGAGCGGAGCTTCGCAGGGAGAAACATAACAGAGCGCAGCAACACAGTCCTCATAATTTACAACATTGTATTGGAGTGGATTTTTTGAGGACCTCATTTGAGCAACTCCATTCTAGCTGTTTCACTAGTGAGCCGTGTAGATCGGAGTGGATTTTTTGTGGACCTCATTTTAGTAACTCCATTCTAGCTGATTCACTAGTGAGCCTTCTAGATCGGAGTGGATTTTTTGAGGACCTCATTTTAGTAACTCCATTCTAGCTGATTCACTAGTGAACGATCTAGATCGGAGTGGGTATTTTGAGGATCTCCCTGGAGCCTCCAAACTGTACTGTTTGGTGCTGAGGTGACTGGAATCGAGTTTTTCAAAGAGTGAGCGGAGCTTCGCAGGGAGAAACATAACAGAGCGCAGCAACAGATTCCTCATAATTTAGAACATTGTATTGGAGTGGATTTTTTGAGGACCTCATTTTAGCAACTCCATTCTAGCTGATTCACTAGTGAGCTGACGCGCCCCCTGGGCCAGTGCTGTTTGGGGATACCCGGAGCCGGATCAGATGGGGGTTGTAGTCTCCGAGTGGCGGTGACCCGGTCCGTGCCCAGGGTGTCAAACTCAGTGTGTGGCAGTCCTTACAGATGTTGTTGGATGTTCTTTGTGTCGACTACGCCACCCGTTGATTTGCGGTCAAAAGGCCGCCGCTGCAGAAGGGTCCGCTGAGGCTGGTGGTGTGTGTGCAGCTGTGGTAGTATAACCCCCAACGGGAGGGGTATGGCCTCAGGGGGTCAGATGTAGAGGATGGTGGTTGTGGAGGTGCAGTGTGGATGGTAAGAAGACTCAGAGTCAGGCTGTGCAGTTCAGGGTTTTTACTTACTGCTGTTCTTTTGGTCACTCTGGCCTTGAGTGACCACCCGAGCCGTGCTGCGTCCACCAGGTCCTGGACTCGTCCAACCCCCAAGCAATTCTGGAGCGTGATCCTGAGCTCCCTTTCTGACTTTCCTTTCTACGGCCGTTCCCACCAGGGATCCACTTATGTCCGGCTTCCTCGGGTCTCTTGTTGGTTAAACCCTTTTCTCTGGGTTCCCTGACCCTATACTCGGTGTGCCTTCTCAGTGGATTTAGTGAGGGTCGTGGCATATCCTGCCCACGACCTCCGGTTCCTGGCTAAGGTGTGCTTTGCCTCTGCCAGCTTGGGATCCGGTACCCTTGTGCCAACCCTTCACCCTTCTGGTCTGATTTTAGGTTCTTGGGGTTCCTTCTTCTTTTCCCCTCTGGGTCTTTCTTTTCTCCTCTCTCTCTCTTGGCCTTGGAGCTGGCTGAGCCTCTCTGCTCTACTCCTCTACAAAGACTGACTGTCTGACCCTGTTCTAAGATGGTTCCCACCTTATATACTCCCTCTATGTGTGAGCTCAGGTGACCAGCACCCAATGAGCTCCTATCTTTACCCAGACTGCTCCCTCTATCTGCCCCTACACTACTGGGATGTTCCACCCCCCTCCCACTCCAGCCAGGGACAGACGCTGTCGTACCTGCACATGTATCTGGTGGGAGTACAGTAGTTCTGTCCCTCGGTAATGGGATGTATGTAGTGTATGCAGCTAGCTGAGCTCAGTCCCACACTCCATCCTTACCCGGGAGTGGAATACCACACCTCTGGGTTGAGGTGCAATACCCCTGTAGCAGCCGAGTCCTCAGGGTGCTACATTCCCCCCTGGTAAATCACAGCACGTCCTCGGGCTGTAAGAGAATAAAAACATCCACAAACATACAATTTTTTCATAAAACATAAACATATAAAACATCATATATATTAGCAGCAATAAACTTTTTTTTTTTTTTTTCTTGTTCCTCCGGCCACGGTGCGACTTGTGACCGGGTAAAGTGCAACAGTCTATTCTTGAAAAACAGTTTTCCTATAAAACCAGTAGGGGGCGCCTTAGAAAGCGCAACTATATACAAGGGGAAATGGTCGCTCTCAGTCCTCGGTCAGTGGGAATAGGGACACACGGGTTGCAGTTCACACTTGTCCCAACGGGGAACATCTTTAAATCAGCAACAGTTCACTGTACCCCGACGGGTAACTATATACAGTCTCTCTTTACCGTACTTTAATGACGGCGTCCTCCTGCTCCTTCTTTGTATTCTTCAGACCCGTCCGGGTCCTCTTGCTCCTCCCCACACCGCAGCTCCTCCTCCGTCAGCCGGTGTACATGGAGGGCGTAGGGTCCTTTGGCACACTTGTGCCGGGTAAAGGTGACCTCATCCCCTACATATAGGTCACGACCTCTGTGTCCCTCCGGCAGATGACTTTCTACGTCTCTGCGGGTGACAAAGACGTCGCCGGGGGTATGATGGTCTCTTATGATACCCCAACCGTGCTGCATATGAAATTTAATCGCAGTCCCGGTGGTACGGGGACCATGAACTGCACGGGGGTCTCTCCTGGTCCGGCTCTTCTGCTCCGCGCTCCGCACCTGCATCTGTTTCTCACGGACCCGCCTCTCTCTTCGTTCTCGTTCGAAGACTGCCAACTGCTGGCGGCAGCACTCCACACGCTCCGCTGCGGCTTCCCGTGTTTCTTGAGTGAACCCCATGAGGTCTTCTCCGGTGGGGTCCCACTCGAACTGTGCTTCTTCCAGCGGGAGCGGGGTTCTCCTGACGGGCTTCGGAGCCGGAATCAGGGGCTCGCACAGGGGCCTTGCTTTTTGGAGTTCCAGTTGGTAGTACTCCTGTGGCCATATAAAAGGCTGCCCATCCGGGCACGTGTGCTGGGCAAATAGATCTTCACCCAGGTGCGGCACTCGAGATGTTGAGGGCGCGGTGATGGTAGCAGCGCCCGGGTTGACCAGGCCTTGCGACCAGGCTTGGGGCACCCTAAAGGTAAAGGGCACCGTAAGGACGGCGGCGCCCGGGGTTACTCGGCCCTGCGACCAGGCCGGTGGCTCCGCGGAGGTAGGGGGCGCTGTTGGAATTGCGGCGCCCGGGGGTACTAGACCTTGCGACCAGGCCGGTGGTGTTTCCTGCTTTGCCGCGCTCAGGGTTGAGGCGCGTGACGTCACAGGGGTCGCTGCCGCGGCTTCTGCTTGAGGCCTAGTCTGGAGCGGTGACGGTGCAGCGACGGGCACGGCAGGGGGAATTTCGGGCTCTGCGACGGGGAGCTGGGGCAGGCTCACGGTTTCTCGGGTCGGGGTAGTGACGTCCCCTTTACCTGCCTCCGTCTGTTCAGCTCCCTCCTCGGCGCCGTCTCCGGCCTTCACTCCTCCTGCACCATCCTCAGAGGCGGTCTGTCTCCTCGTCTCGGGTGGCGTGCTCCGCTGACGGGTTCCGGTCTGCTGGGCCATCTCTCGGCTCCACTCCGCCAGCGTGTCTCGCTGCACCTGGGCCATCCTCCGTGCGAGGCCCTCCAGCGCGGTCTGTGCACACTCCCGGTCTCGGGGGAGCTGTGCCAGGATCTCCACCAGACCTAGTGGGGTGGTTGCTTGCAGCAGGCTCCTGACCACTGGGTCGGTGCTGCCTGACTCTCCCTCCATCTCCGGGTGTGCTTTCTCCATACTCCTCTCCAGACTTCTTGTCTCCGGGTGCGCTCTCTCCAGACTCCTCCAGGCTGCACCCATCTTCGCTCTTTTGTTCTGTCTCCGCCCACATTGAGGGTGGTCCCGGGGCAACTTGGTGATTGTCAGTTCCAGGGGCAGTTCCCTCACGCTGATGGACATCTCTAGCATCACAGTCTCTGTTGGTGGGGGCGGTTTCCGCTTTTGGCGCCATTCTTCGACCTGGCCCACGATGGGAGGTGGCCTCCTGCCACCCTCTGGCACGCCCATAATGGCGTCCGCTCTTCCAAGGCGGGAAATCTTCTGAAATGGCGGGAATCGTCTCCCAGTGGCGGGAAACTCCGTGGATGGCGGGAAAAAGCTGCAGATGGCGGGCAACCGGCGGGAAACGATCCGTGATGGCGTCCGATGGCGGGGACCCTCCGGAACCGGCGGGAGACTTCTTTTTGAGGTAAAGGTGAACTTTTCTTCAGGCACGCAGTACCCGGTTGTTGCGGGCACGTTATCCTGCCGACTACGCCAAAGTTGACGCGCCCCCTGGGCCAGTGCTGTTTGGGGATACCCGGAGCCGGATCAGATGGGGGTTGTAGTCTCCGAGTGGCGGTGACCCGGTCCGTGCCCAGGGTGTCAAACTCAGTGTGTGGCAGTCCTTACAGATGTTGTTGGATGTTCTTTGTGTCGACTACGCCACCCGTTGATTTGCGGTTAAAAGGCCGCCGCTGCAAAAGGGTCCGCTGAGGCTGGTGGTGTGTGTGCAGCTGTGGTAGTATAACCCCCAACGGGAGGGGTATGGCCTCAGGGGGTCAGATGTAGAGGATGGTAGTTGTGGAGGTGCAGTGTGGATGGTAAGAAGACTCAGAGTCGGGCTGTGCAGTTCAGGGTTTTTACTTACTGCTGTTCTTTTGGTCACTCTGGCCTTGAGTGACCAACCGAGCCGTGCTGCGTCCACCAGGTCCTGGACTCGTCCAACCCCCAAGCAATTCTGGAGCGTGATCCTGAGCTCCCTTTCTGACTTTCCTTTCTACGGCCGTTCCCACCAGGGATCCACTTATGTCCGGCTTCCTCGGGTCTCTTGTTGGTTAAACCCTTTTCTCTGGGTTCCCTGACCCTATACTCGGTGTGCCTTCTCAGTGGATTTAGTGAGGGTCGTGGCATATCCTGCCCACGACCTCCGGTCCTGGCTAAGGTGTGCTTTGCCTCTGCCAGCTTGGGATCCGGTACCCTTGTGCCAACCCTTCACCCTTCTGGTCTGATTTTAGGTTCTTGGGGTTCCTTCTTCTTTTCCCCTCTGGGTCTTTCTTTTCTCCTCTCTCTCTCTTGGCCTTGGAGCTGGCTGAGCCTCTCTGCTCTACTCCTCTACAAAGACTGACTGTCTGACCCTGTTCTAAGATGGTTCCCACCTTATATACTCCCTCTATGTGTGAGCTCAGGTGACCAGCACCCAATGAGCTCCTATCTTTACCCAGACTGCTCCCCCTATCTGCCCCTACACTACTGGGATGTTCCACCCCCCTCCCACTCCAGCCAGGGACAGACGCTGTCGTACCTGCACATGTATCTGGTGGGAGTACAGTAGTTCTGTCCCTCGGAAATGGGATGTATGTAGTGTATGCAGCTAGCTGAGCTCAGTCCCACACTCCATCCTTACCCGGGAGTGGAATACCACACCTCTGGGTTGAGGTGCAATACCCCTGTAGCAGTCGAGTCCTCAGGGTGCTACAGAGCCGTATAGATCGGAGTGGATTTCTTGAGGATCTCCCTGTAGCCTCCAAACTGTACTGTTTGGTGCTGAGGTGACTGGAATCGAGTTTTTCAAAGAGTGAGCGGAGCTTCGCAGGGAGAAACATAACAGAGCGCAGCAACAGAGTCCTCATAATTTACAACATTGTATTGGAGTGGATTTGTTGAGGACCTCATTTGAGCAACTCCATTCTAGCTGATTCACTAGTGAGCCGTATAGATCGGAGTGGATTTTTTGAGGACCTCATTTGAGCAACTCCATTGTAGCTGATTCACTAGTGAGCCGTATAGATTGGAGTGGATTTTTGAGGACCTCATTTGAGCAACTCCATTCTATCTGATTCACTAGTGAGCCGTCTAGATCGGTGTGGATTTTTAGATGATCTCCCTGTAGCCTCTATTCTGTACAGTTCATTGGTGACCTGAGTAGAATGGAGTTGCTGGAGCGATGTCCTCATAGGATCAAATCCAATCTAGACGGCTCATGACTGAAACCTCCAGAATGGAGTTAATTCCAGGAGCTCCTCATAGATTCCAATCTCATGGCATAGGAATTATAAATGTATGTATGTATTGTCACTTTTTGTGACATACATAATTACACACAGCACTGATTGTTCAGTTTTGCTCAAATTTGACTTTTACTGTATTTCCACCAGTCCCAGCCACAGCAGCGACATTTCTGAAGAGTGGGCGGAGCTAGACAACATTTATGTGATCATTTCTGCCACATTTGTGATATAAATTATGATAATGTCCAGCCGCTCTTCATAATGCTGGTGCTGACCAGGACTGGTGGACAAACAAGAAAAGTAAAATTTTATCAGACATGAACAATCAGAGCTTTGTGTAAGTTTTTAAACTATGAAAAGTGATAATATAAAAAACAAACAAATTTTTTAATTTAACAAAAAAAAAGCTTTCTACCTCTCACATTTTATTAAATACTGGCATGCAAAATTTGTTTCTTCATGAATTGTGGTTGTAATCTTGTATAATGTCTGCCAAGAAATAATAAAACACCCTGCAGCAACTCCAATCTATATTTTTTTTGTTTTCTTTTACATTTTAGCCCCTTTTTGTAATACAATCTTACTATTAGCGCCATATAGTAGTTTTGGCCAACATCTTGTAGTAATGTCCCCATCATGGTTCCTATCTTGTGCTTATGTCCCCCATCATGGTACTCATCTTGTTTTATTGTCTCCCATCATGGCCATCTTGTAGAAATATCCTCCTACCTGGTCCCCTTTTTGTAGCAATCTCACCATTCGGCTCCCTATCTCACAGTAACGTGTCCCTTCCTGGTCCCCTTTTTGTAGTAATGTCTCTTTGCAGTAATGTCAAGATCCTGATCCTCATCTTCTAGTACTGTTCCCATCCTGGTCCCCTGCAGACATTAGCTGCTGGCCTGTGATTGACCCACAGTTGGCATTGGTATAGCTGAGCAAAGAGCTTGTCTGTGCACGGCTCCTGCAATATGTTCCACTGAAAAAGTGCTGACGTGCCACAATCCTCAAGGTGTATGGTGCCTGCGGCCTGCATGAAGCAGCCTCTGTGGCCAAATGTTTGAGACCCCCACTCGAGTCTATAAAGCTACAGCTGCCAATCAAGATACAGGGTGCCATGATATACTGAGGGGCTGCGATTGGCTTGATTAGTTATTCTGTGATGACAGATTCTCTTTACACCCCGAGTGATTTCAGACCAATCACCTATTCTGTGTAGAAGTGATACAGATTTACAAGACAGTGACTTGAAGGGTCAACGTGATATTTGAAATTTTTTCTCAACATTTTATTTCAGTTATATTTTCAAGCAGATCAGGGGGTGTTCATATCCTGAGCCGACCATAAGCTGCCCCCAAAAAACTCACTGTCTTCACCGAGGGGTGCGCAGTTCAGGCAAAAGAAACGTATACACAGTCCATAATATGGATATCCATGGAAAATGGAGGGCTTGTACTGATCGATGGGTTATTGCATTGTGGGGTGGCTAGGTTCTGCTTGAAAGTATAAGGACATTCACAAATGAAAAAGATATCATACAAGGTTTACTTAAGTCTTGCAAATAAGAAAACAGGTGTACTGGTGTGATAATTCTAAAAATACAGGTGCATCTCACTAAATTAGAATATCATCAAAAAGTTAATTTATTTCAGTTCTTCAATACAAAAAGTGAAACTCATATAGAGTCATTACAGACAGAGTCATCTATTTCAAGTGTTTATTTCTGTTAATGTTGATGATTATGGCTTACAGCCAATGAAAACACAAAAGTCATTATCTCAGTAAATTAGAATAATTAACAAAAAACACCTGCAAAGGCTTCCTAAGCATTTAACAAGGTCCCTTAGTCTGTTTCAGTAGGCTCCACAATCATGGGAAAAACTGCTGGCTTGACAGATGTCCAGAAGGCAGTCACTGACACACTCCACAAGGTATCAGAGTCTGGAGGAAGAGTGGAGAGGCCACAATCCAAGCTGCTGGAGGTCTAGTGTGAAGTTTCCACAATCAGTGATGGTTTGAGGAGCCATGACATCTTCTGGTGTAGGTCCACTCTGTTTTATCAAGACCAAAGTCAGCGCAGCCGTCTACCAGGACATTTTACAGCACTTCATGCTTCCCTCTGCCGACAAGCTTTTTGGAGATGGAAATGTCATTCTCAAGCAGGACTTGACCCCTGTCCACACGGCCAAAAGTACCAGTACCTGGTTTACACACAACAGTATCACTGTGCTTGATTGGCAGAAAACTCACCTGACCATAACCCCATAGAGAATCTATTATAGAGAATCTATGGGGTATTGTCGAGAGGAAGACGAGAGACACCAGACCCAACAATGCAGACGAGCTGAAGGCTGCTATCAAAGCCATCTGGGCTTCCATAACACCTCAGCAGTGCCACAGGCTGATCGCCTCCATGCCACATTGCCGCATTGATGCAGTAATTGATGCAAAAGGATCCCAGACCAACTATTGAGGGCATTTACTGACCATACATTTCAGTAGGATAACATTTCAGATTTTAAAATAATTTTTCAAGCTGTTATAAAGTATTCTAATTTACTGAGATAATGACTTTTGTGTTTTCATTGGCTGTAAGCCATAATCATCAACATTAACAGAAATAAACACTTGAAATAGATCACTGTGTGTAATGACTCTATTAGACAACCAACAGAAGATTAGACCCCTAAAATATAACTTTTATTCGAATATGCTAAAAAGGACTCAGTAGTCACCATAACAACAAACACAAAAACAAGACAAAATGCCAGGGAACAGGGATAAGTCACACATCAGTCAGGAAGGATTACGGGCTCTATCTGTCCCTATTTTGTCCCTAAATTCTCTCCCTTCCTGACAGCGGAGGTTGGCACCCTAATTTTTGCTCCGTGGCGCCCCCGCTCAACGTTGGTGTCCCTAATATCCCTGGTAAATATCTATCTTTATATTTAAAAAACCACAATCGTGAATAAAAGATAGAGAAAAGTGAACGTACAGATTAAGAAGCCGACAATTCATCATAGATATGCATTTAAGGAGACCCAAGGGAGAGAATTTAGGGACAAAATAGGGACAGATAGAGCCCGTAATCCTTCCTGACTGATGTGTGACTTATCCCTGTTCCCTGGCATTTTGTCTTGTTTTTGTGTTTGTTGTTATGGTGACTACTGAGTCCTTTTTAGCATATTCGAATAAAAGTTATATTTTAGGGGTCTAATCGTCTGTTGGTTGTCTAGTCTTGCAATTGGGCCCCGCTTATACATCCCTTGTTCAGGTGTGTAATGACTCTATATAATATGACTTTCACTTTTTGTATTGAAGAACTGAAATAAATTAACTTTTTGATGATATTCTAATTTAGTGAGATGCACCTGTAGATAAAAGGGTTTAACTTGAATTGACGTCATAGCACAGACCTGCATCAACTCAGCTTAAACAGAACAAAACCCATAGGACCCTATTCATCATAGTTTTTACTCCAGAATTCTGTTATAAAATGCTCAATCGTATAATTTGGATGCAACTGAAGACTATGTAAAAATGTTGCAACTTTTTCCTTTCTAATGGCATTTTTATCGGTAAGTAGGCAGGGTTGTGATGACTGCTGTTTGGCAACTTCATCATGAGCAGCGGTGGTCGCTACAAATCTTCCTCCAGTAAGTGGCATAGCGCATGGAGGCGCTGTCCAGCCATCAGACGCTTCTGATGAATATGTCTCTTAATGAATCAGGAGCTGCGTCCTTCACCTCCGCCCTCTCATCAAGACATTAATCAGGTGCATAGTTCTTTAAGGTGACAATGCAGCAATTTAGCTCGAGTAGTTAATATTTTGTATGCATTTATGTACATAAATGACATAGCCGAGTGCTGGGATGGCCTATTTTTATTAGTCCTATACAGAATCCATAAATGGACGGACCGACCTGTGCTAAGCATACGTGAAAATTATTTTATCAAACATGGACATAGTCTTTCCTAAGTAACATTGGGGTCCCTGGTGGTCCTAACCTCAGCAACTTATATTTTATCCAATATGACAGTAACAGTGTGTCCCTCCCCAGCCTGTGTTTATGTACTCTATGTAATGTAACCTGCTTTAGTGTAAGGGGTGTAAGGCTATGTGCCCACGATGCAGAAATGCTCAGTTTCCGCATCTCCCTGGCAGAAAAAACGCATGCGGATTGCACATGCGGATTGCACATGCGGATGTGAAGCGTTCTTCACTTGCATTTCCGCATGCGGGTTGACAAGCGCTTTCCAAGCGATTTTAACATCACTTGGAAAGTGCTTGACAACTTGGTCACACTATATAAATCCATGCAACCGGCATGGATTTTTATAGTGTGACCGAAAGAATGGTAAAAAATAAATCTATACTTACCTTCTGATGGCCCCCGCTGTCTTGCTTCGCTCCGTCCTGGCTGCCGGCAGCGCGCGGTACACTGAAGGACCTGCCGTCATATGACTGACGTCAGCGCAGGTCCTTCAGTCCACAGCACGCTGCCGGCAAGTGAAGAAAGGGGCACCGCGAGCCATCAGAAGGCAAGAATAATATTTATTTTTTATTTTATTCTTTTTTTCACAGGTTCTATGGTACCCAGGTCCGGAAGAGAGTCTCCTGTCCTCCACACCCGGGTGCCATCCGCACATAGAAACGCATATTATCCATGTGTGCAAATGTGCGGACACAGATGATATGCGTTTCAATGCAAGTCAATGGCGGCAATTACGCTGCGTGTCCGCAAAATTAATGGACATGCTGCGGATTATCATTCCGGAAAAACACGCAGCATGTGCACAGCACGGATTATCATTGGGGAACATGGCAGGCCTTCTACCATGCATTTAAGCGTTTCTGCAGCGTTTTTGCCGGTGCTTAAATGCATCGTGGGCACACAGCCTAACAGCGTGTCCCTCCCCTGTGTTCATGGACTGTAATGTTATCAGGCCTAGGTCAACATCTCTTGTTGCATCTAGAGGGTGTGAACCCTTCCCCCATCCAGGGGCTGATCCCAGTAGACAGAACAATAGACTCATGTTTGGCCCAGTCAGTTGCGTGGGTCCTCCCGATGCTGGAGGGTCTCAGGCTGCGGCCAGATCCTCCTGGCGTGTGTGGATTGATAGAAGCCGCCACGTGGGACTGTGTTGTGTCCCTCATCTGCTGGATCCATTGAACTTATCCAAGGACTATTTCTATATTTTCCCTGGCCGGAGGCGCCCCTGGACTTGTTTCTGCTGTTATATAGCAAAAAGGAACCAAATACAGAGTATATGGCAAAGAATCAAAAAACTTTATTGTAAACAATATACAGAAAAGACATACATGATTAAAAAGGACGACACACAGACAACCAAACTGGGTGACACATATACAACATAATAATAGATGTTAAATATCTATTGGGATAAAGTACAAGAAGTGCTAGTATTCAAGTCATTTATGCACTGGTACAAAATTATGGCACATTTCATCACTATGGATATGTACCACGTGCCATATGGCCTATAGTGCCCTATGAAAGAAAGCTAAAGAAATATATTGCACTCTTACCCACATTAGATCAGCACCCAGAATAAACAAGGACCTCAATGCGTGTTTCGCGTGGTATATCCTATGGATTCCTCGGGGGGGATTGTTTAATAGGACATTCCATGTCTTTTTAAATATACTTTTGGTCCGTTCCAGTCACGTGACCGCAGGCCCTAATCATCTCCTGGACCATCAGCGCATGCACGCTGAACCGCCCGAGCCAGATACGTCACGCACGGCCATCAAGGTGAACCACGCATGACAGGGAACCAGGACTCGTTGCCATGGCCACCCTCACACCGGCCACGCAGCCCCCCTGGATGCCCCTCTACCCAGCCCATGCCCCCCTCACACCAGCCACGCAGCACCCCTGGATGCCCCTCTACCTAGCCCATGCCCCCCTCACACCAGCCACGCTGCCCCCTGGAGGCCTCTACAACATTTATTCACATGGTCAGCTCTCCCCACCTCAGTCCACTCCGGATCAGCATCAGTCCTCACAGCAGAACGCTGAACACGAGCTCCTCAGCAGAGCCATAGCCAGGGCACAGGTTGTTACACAGCTCAGTACAGGAACCTCAGCCGAGTCCTGGAACTCTTTTTATTAGAAAAGTATAAAACAAACCATAAAACACACTGCACAAAGAACAAATTGCAAAACACAAACAAGTCCAAATTATAATGTCCAGTATGAATTAAAAGGCAAAAATGTCCTGCAATGTTCATGGAACATAAAACGTCATTTCCAAAAGTCCCCCCCAGCAAGGGAAGACCTTAACCCTTTTTTTCCAAAAATATCCCCTTCCAACATTCACTCCACATTCATACCTAAACCTCCAAAACAAAACAACAAACTGGCCCAGTTTTTTTTTTTTGTTCCCACTCCCAACACCCAAGGTCCCACGATAGTCTGTGGCCTCATCACACCAGGGTCCCACTAAAGTTTGTGGCCCACAAAGATACCAGGTCCTTTTGCCTTTTTTCCCATCCATTTTAGGATGTCCAAACCACCAACCCATCCACCAAAACCCCTCCCCCCCTCCCCCCTGAAACCCCCCACCCAACCTACACTAAACCCCCCCCAAACACACATCATAATACACAGACATATAAAAAATAATATACGCAACTTTATAACACTACAATAAACCTAAAAAACTTAATCACATTACCATATACAACAACCATGAACCAAAATCAGACCCAAGTTCGGTGCTTGCAAGCCCTATATACGGGTTCCAATACCATAAAACAAAAAACTACACGTGAGGGTAACAGCCCACCACCGGGAACTGGAGACTACAGAGGCTCTCACCCTAATCTATCACACAGAATCCTATCCCTCTCTAATAAAGAAAAAGAAAAATCTGTCCCTACCACCCTACCAATCTTTCCCTACCTGTCCCTACCTGTCCCTCACTACCAACCTAATACTAACTACCTGTCCCTAAAGACTGTCCCTACGTGTCCCTCCCTGACCCTACACATCTATCTGACCCTACAAATAAATATAAAATATAGAAAGGGACTAAACTAACCCTATCACAGACACACATTCCCTAACTCTCCCTAGGGCACATTAAATGAGAACCCCCTCCATAGAAGGGAAGCCCTCCCTGCACCCAGCCTCTCATACTCCAGCGAGCGCACTTTTGCCAGGTCACCCAGGATGTTCCTAATCACCTCTTCCCATGGGAGGACTTTCTGCTAGGTGGACACTAAACACCGTGCGTTCCACGTGTAAAACCTAGTCACTAAGCTAACTAAGAAAACAGTGCCCCGATCTCGGCCACCAAGGGATCTGAATGCCCCATAGGCCCACTCCGCATAGGAAAGGCCTGCCAGCCTGGGCCAGCCAATGGAAGCACCCACCCTCTTGTAGACCTCTGTATTAAAAGGACACCGAAGCAGGAAGTGCTCCATGCTTTCAAGCATGCCGCCACACTCCTCGCGGGGACAATCCCGGTCATCAGAGTTCCTGTACTTCAGGTTGTCCCTCACATACAGTCTCCCATGGAAGCAGCGCCAAGCCAAGTCCCAAAACTTCAAGGGGATCCGCTTAGAGTTTAATAACCCGAGCTCCACCTCCAGATCCCGGCTTGGGCAATCCTTGAGGGCCAGGGGCTTCTGGAAGTGGGTCAACAGAACCCTATTGTCAAGTAACCTCTTTGACAAGGTCCTGATCTCCCACACTCCCAGACCCCACCGGCGGATCACCTTCACAACCAGGGTAGCATAAGCCGGAAGATGCCCATGAGGCGTGCGAAGGTCCTTCACCCGCCCTCCTGTCTCCCATTGCTGGAAGAAAGGCCGAAACCACCCCCTACAGGAGAACACCCACGGAGGAGCCCTCTCTAACCAGAGGTTGGTGATGTTTGCCTTAAGAAAGGTGTTTACTAGAAACACCACTGGGTTGACCATACCCAACCCTCCTAGTCTCCTCGTGCGGTACGTGACCTCCCTCTTTATTAGGTTCAGCCTATTCCCCCATAATAGTTGGAAGAACAGGCTGTAGACCCGTGTCCAAAGAGGTTCTGGCAAGATGCAGACGCTGCCCAGGTATATTAATAAAGGGAGCAAATACCCCTTGGCCAGGTTAACCCTTTCCCTCAGGGTCAAAGACCAACCCTTCCACTGATCCACCTTCTGGGCGGCAATCTTAAGTCTGCCCTCCCAGTTTTGCTGGGGATAGTCCCCCGGGCCGAAACTGACGCCTAAAATTTTTGCTGTGGCCTGAGGCCCTGGAAGGGTGTCCGGGAGATCAAAACTAGGATCTCCCCCTCCCAGCCAGAGACTCTCACACTTATCCCGGTTGATCATGGACCCAGATGCCACAGAGTAGCGCTCAACCTCAGACATGACCCAGTCTGCCTCCTCTCTCGAGGATACAAAAAGGGAAACGTCGTCGGCGTACGCCACTACCCTCAAGGTGGTCTCTGGCTCCGCCCGGTCCATCCCGACTCCCACCAACGGTCCGCGTTCCACTCTCCTTAAAAAGGGGTCGATCGCGAACACGTATAACAGTGGGCTCAGAGGACAGCCCTGGAGGACACCAGACTTCACCTCAAAAGGGGGTCCGAACGAACCGTTCACAAGCGGAAAAGTCTCTGCCCCATTGTATAATACTCTCAACCAATCAACAAACCTCCCAGGCAGACCGTACCTCAAAAGGACGGACCAGAGGTACTCATGGTTAACCCGGTCAAAGGCCTTCGCCTGGTCTAAGGACAGCAAGTACCCCTTCCAGTGACCTGCCCTGCTCTGCTCCACTGCCTCCCGGACACCGAGCACAGCACTAAAAGTACTGCGGCCTCGAACAGAGCAGTGCTGGGCCCCTGAAAGGAGCCGGGGTGCAAACTTCACCAACCGATTGAAAAGCACCTTTGCCAGAACCTTTCGGTCCGTATTGAGAAGTGCTATGGGACGCCAATTCTCAATACGGGACGAGTCTTTACCCTTTGACAGAATAATCAGGGCGGACTTCCTCATTGAACCGGGCAGAAAGTCCGAGGAGAGACATTCATTAAAAACCTCAGTCATGAGGGGGACCAAAGAGTCCCTAAAAGTCCTGTAAAACTCGGATGTTAAGCCATCCGGACCGGGCGATTTTTTGGGCCGGAGCCCATCAATGGCCCGTCTCACTTCCTCTTCCCTGATTGCTTCTGCCAAAACATGAAGAGAGGGGTCATCCCCTGGCTCAGGGATGGTTTCAGCCAGGAAAGCCGACATCTCATCCCGATCTGGATTCCTCCTTCCCAAGAGGTGCGAGTAGAAGGATCTGACCACCTCCAGGATCCCTGATTTGGATCTGTTCAGGGAACCCGTACTGTCAATCAGTCCTGTTACCATCTTGCAACTCACTGACATCCTGCAGTTCCTGTAGGGGTCGGGCCAGCGGTACCTCCCGAAATCCCTCTCAAAAACTAAGGATGTGTGCCTATCATACTGGCACCCCTTCAGCAAGGCCTTCACCCTGGAGATTTCCTCACGGTCCCCTCTAGTCGAGACGAGCTGCTCGAGTTTCCTCCCCAGCTCCCGATACAGGCGGTACCTGTTCAGGCCTCTGAGGCTCGAGAGCTGACGGAAGAACCCCGCAACCCTTCTTTTGAAGATCTCCCACCACTCAGACTTACTGCTACAGAGACCCAAGAGAGGTAACTGGCTCTGAAGAAATTCCTCAAAGGATTGTCTTACATCCGCTTCTTCCAACAGGGACGAATTCAGCTTCCATAGGCCTCTCCCTATCCGGGGAGTCTCTGTAACATTCAAGGAAAATAAAATAAAACAGTGATCGGAGAATTCCACCTCAACAGCGGACACTGCAGAAGAGACGGCTTCCTCCTTTAAAAGAAACCTATCTATCCTAGACCTACAACTACCCCTATGAAAGGTGAAACCTCCGTGACCTGGGGTGTGCCGGATGTGGACATCCAGCAGGCGAGCTTCGCTTGCTATACTATTAAGAGTATTACTATCAAAATCCAGCCTTCGGTCTCCGGGGCCTCCCCTATCACGGGATCTAGTTATAGTATTAAAGTCCCCACCGAAGACCACCTGCCGGCTGGTAAAAAGATAGGGCTTGATCTTCAGGAAGAGACATTTACGGTCCCACCTTGACTGTGGACCATAGATGTTAATGAGCCGGAGCTCCTGTCCCCCCATGAAGAC
Source organism: Phyllobates terribilis (assembly GCF_046119375.1). NCBI lineage: Eukaryota > Metazoa > Chordata > Amphibia > Anura > Dendrobatidae > Phyllobates > Phyllobates terribilis. Next base: position 226,728 of record NW_027362974.1, on the reverse strand, counting down.
GTCAAGGACCAAGCACCTCCCCATTTCTACCTCGATCACCCGTCTGCATTCCACCGAAGCGGCCTTAAAAAGGACCGCTACCCCGCTATACGGCTCGGCCGCAAGAGATCAGTATGAGGGCCCGCATCTCCACTCCTTCCTTGCTTTGTAAATGGCCCCCATGTCCGTTAGTCTGGTCTCCTGCAAAAATAAAATGTCAGCCTCAACTCGGTTGAAAAAATCAAAGGCCATAAATCTGGCCGTATCTGACTTTATACTGGCGACATTAATCGACGCCAGAGTCAACGGGGTAGGTTCCGCCATCATGGGTGATTGAGTTAGACGGCCTTCTTTTTGACCGTACCCCCCGATTTTTTCCGCTCACCTTCAGAGGAGGAGCCAGACTCTCCCCTCCTCTTCAGTGACACCGAGGTGTCCATGGTACCCGCCACCTCCTTCCCAGTACTGGGTTCCTCACCCCTGGACCCCAGGGCAGTCCCCCCCCCAGAGGAAAGTGAGCCCCCGGAGGATGGACCCCGCCGCTCCCTGAAGGCACCTCAGATGTTACCGCCGGTCCCCCGCCCCCGACCTCCGACACAGCAGAGTCATTGAGGGCATGGAACCGGTTGGAGAGGGGGATCAGAGGGGAGCCAGTGAGCCCTTCCGTAGGCACCTTAGCGGCCAGGGGGGGGGCTTTAGATGTTTTTGCCCCTTTTTTGTTCCTCCTCCTCCGACTCTTAATGGTCTTACCGTCACCTGATTTTTTAGGCTGCTCCACCACCTCCTCGTCCAGACTTTCATACTGGGAGGAATCTTCAGAAGCAGCCACCTCCTCCCTCTCCATCCTCCTGATCTCCTCGTTCACCGCCTCCTCCCCCAGGGCCTCAGGGGCTCCGGCTGCCGCTTCTGGGGTGGGGACAGACATCACCCCAGTCGCCTGAGGCTTATCCTGCCCCCTACCCCCACGGCGCCTCACCTGTTGCCACTGGTGGGCAGATGAACTGGCCTCGCCTTCCCTCACTGGCCCCTCAGCTCCTCTCCCGCCCCCACCTCCAGCTCCAGCAGAGGATGCACCGCTGGGGACCCCCCCACGGCTCTCCCCCGCCTGACCAGAGATGGTGTTAGAAACGGAACGGGGGCAGCGGCTATACGGGTGACCTAGGTCACCACACAGATGACACCTAATGTCACCACAGGCCGCGGCAAGATGACCTACCCCACCACACAAGGCACATTTCTGCACCTTGCAGCCCGCGCTGAAGTGACGGGGATCACCGCACCTGTGGCAGGCCTTCGGTTGCCCCTGGTAGAAGATCAGGATCCTGTCTCTCCCCAGAAATGCTGAGGAAGGGATGTGGGTGACAGTACCGCCTGAGACCTTCAACCTCATCATGAAGGTCCAGCCCCCTGACCAAATGCCAAACTCGTCCCTGTTCTTTTTTGGGACGTCCGTGACCTCCCCATAGCGAGAAAGCTACGTCAAGATATCGACCCCAGAGAGTGACTCGTTATTGGTTAGAACGGTCACCCTCTTTACGCCATTTTGGCGGGACACCGCCTGCACGGCAAAGTCTCGCCAGCCGGGCTCCCCCTTCACCAGTTCAAAATTCGACCAGAAAAGCTCTAGGCCCTCCGGTCGAACAAAACTGATGTCGAAGACGGGGGTACCAAAAGGATGGATCAGGGCAAAGATGTCAGTCGCCCTGAAGTCCATCTTCAGGAGGAGCTCCACGACCCTCACTCTTGGCGGGCACGCTTCACTGCCCCTCCACCGAAGACGGACTACATTCCTCCTGGCCACCCCCTGCCCGGCTGTCGGGAGGGACCACACTGTCTCCCCCTCCCTTTTATCTTGGAAGGCGGCCAGGCCGTGTCTATCCAGCGAAAAGGCCAGGTCCACCTCTCTTCCCTCTACCTGGATCGTCCGTTCTCCCTTCTTGAGGGCCTCCAGGAAACGGCATCACAAGTCACCATCCCTGAGGTCCAGAGGTGAGGAAGCCCCCCGAGAAGACCCCGAGGCCCCGGCCACAGACACGCCAACATTCGTATCCTCAACCACAGCCACATTCATACCCACGCCATCCCCATCCATGTCAACAGTCACCCCACTTGGGCCACTCTCACTCACATGCACACTGGGGTCACAGTTTTTCATTTTTTGCAAGCATTTTTTGCCAGCAGTTTTTCCACTGCTGCCACCTGCTGGCAGCACCTTCCCTGCCGGGGGGATTTGGGAGCCAGGTGCTGAGACTTTTGCCGGTGCCCCTGCCCCAGATAAGCCCACGAGCACAGGGGACACCGACAGGCAGGCACCACCTCTGCTGTCTGTTACAGCTGTGGCACCACTGCTCCCATCAGCTGCCAACGCTAAGCCCCGCCCCTTTCCGGGCGGAGCCACGCCCGCTTGGGCGGGTTTTGTCTGCGAGGCCACGCCCCCCGCACCAGGCAGCACGGTGGGGGCCCCGGAGGCCACTCCCACCGGTGCCGTGGGTGACAGGGAGGCCACGCCCCCCGCACCAGGCAGCACAGTGGGGGCCCCAGAGGCCACTCCCACCGGTGCCGTGGATGACAGGGAGGCCACGCCCCCCAAAGCCGGCCGCGCCGGGACCCCCGAAGCCGACCGAGAACCGGGTCTACTCACAGGGGCCCCTGGACCAGCGGCACCAGCTCTCAGGGGCATAGCACCCCCTACCGTCACACCCTTTGCCACAAAAAGCCTGGCCACCCCAGCTCCGGCGGCCGGCACCAGGCTAGGCCACTCCCCCTCGGCACCCAGCGGCGGTGGAGCCCCCCGTGCTGACCCATTACCGGGCCCCTGCGCAGGGGGCCCTGACCTCACCACGGATTTTGCCAGGGGAGCAAGCCCCACCTTACTCTTATGAGCCGGCTCTGCCGGAGCCGCAGGCCCCGCGCCCTTTACCTTACCAGGTTTCTGGGTCCCTAAAAGTGATCCAGATTTTTTAGTGGATCCGTGTGTGAGGGACCCAGACACCCCAGCACACGCCGCCGGAGACGCGGCCCCGGCTGTCGGTGCGCCGCCGACAGCGCAGGAGGCAGCGGCAGATGTACACGCCGCCTCCTGCACGCCAGCAGGAGCACCAGGTGCCAGGGCAGACCCCCTTTTTACAGGGGCTCCAGCAAGAGCACCACCACCAATGACACCCACCGTCGGGCCGCCCTCCGCGCCATGCTCCATATCAAACACCTCGGACCCACTGCCTCCATTACCACAAACAGAGGCAGCGCTCTGCGTGCCATGGCCTATGTTCTCCCCGCTCCCTCGCTGTGGACCCACAACAGAGTCCAAGCCGGGGTGGGTGGCGGGTGCCGCACAACGGGACAGGGGGGCCCCAGAGAGGGGGACATACACAAATTTATGTGCAATAGATGTTTTCTTTTTTTTTTTTGCATTTCTCTTCGTCCCCCTCCCGGGTGCCTCATCCTCGCAGATCTCATCCCCGAACGTAAGCTGACCAAAACGTACCGGGGACTCGATCTGCTGGATCTGCTGCATGATAAGGCAGCCCCCCTCACTGCTGCTACTCCCATCCTCCTCATCCTCCCCCTCGCTCCCGCTGCCCTCTGAAGGGCTAGAATCAGACGGGAGAGCCATCTGCTCAGGGGCTATCCCGCTATGCGATGCCTGGAGATCACTTACCAGGCCACCAGGCGGTGGGTAGGGTGCGACCTCCTCCACGCATACCTCTTCCTCCTCCTCCACTGCCTGGCCGGGGCCCTGCGACCCCTCCAGAGCCACACCGGTCACGGCTCTGAACTGGTCATCATTCCGCAGCTTCTCCATGAAGGGTCCACTGCCTGCCAATATGGTGCTCCTGCGGTCCTGCAGCTCTTGGATGGCTTGCTTGATTTTCCGGACCGCGGCGGATAGCTCAGGCTTCTTGGTGCCAGAGGCCCTCTCGGACCTCTCCTGAGCTACCCTCAACTCCCCCCAGAGGGAACTTAGCTTTTTTGCGGTGTCCTCATACTCACAGAGGTGCGCATGGACACGGGAGGCATAGGTGACGGTTGCCTCCCTCGCCACCTTGGTACCCCAATCAGGGGGCACCGCTGCAGCACCTCTGCTGGCACTCGACCTACCTCCAGAGGGAGGAGCTGCCGCGGTCGTAGCCTCGGGGGTCCTCCGGGTCTTCATGCTGGAACCCCTGCTGCCTCGGCCTGATGTTGCAGCCATAGCCTGATTGGTGTTCCTCCCACCCCCCGCCGGCTTAGACCGGAGGCCAGTCCCACTTTGAGCCTTCTTTCCTGGGAAGGGGGCAGACAAAAAGTCCCAGATGGAAAAACAAACCTCCCTTCCCAGGAGCTCTCTCCGCACATAGCTCAGTACAGGAACCTCAGCCGAGTCCTGGAGTCCTCTCCACAGTACAACTCAGGAGTAACTACAGGAGCAACTACAGGAGCTCCTCATCATCAGTCCTCCCGTCCAGCACAACGTACACACTGCTGCGGCTGCATGGCTAATATCCACTGGACTGAGAAGGCCCCGCCCCCTCCGGTGACATCATGATTCCATGAAATCACTCCTCCCCCTCAAGAAATCTACTCCAATCTAGACGCTCCCCTGTTGCTGAGGCGTGGTGACGCTGTAGCTGGGTGATTGCAGTCAGAGTAGTGGTGTTTGGCGTCTGTACTACAGGTAAGAAGATGGGACTGTACCAAGGTGATTACTACATTCAGGACAATAAGTAGCTAGATGTAGGTGTGCAGAATCCCACTCCCAATATTGTCAGGGTCTCTCACCCCCTCGTGTTGCCGGCTGTCAGGCTCCCGCACCCCCTCGTGTCATCGGCTGTCAGGCTCCCGCACCCCCTCGTGTCGTCGGCTGTCAGGCTCCCGCACCCCCTCGTGTCGTCGGCTGTCAGGCTCCCGCACCCCCTCGTGTCGTCGGCTGTCAGGGTCCCGCACCCCCTCGTGTCGTGGGCTGTCAGGCTCCCGCACCCCCTCGTGTCATGGGCTGTCAGGCTCCCGCACCCCCTCGTGTCATGGGCTGTCGGGCTCCCGCACCCCCTCGTGTCGTCGGCTGTTAGGGTCCCACACCCCCTCGTGTCGTGGGCTGTCGGGCTCCCGCACCCCCTCGTGCAATGGGCTGTCAGGGTCCCGCACCCCCTCGTGTCGTCGGCTGTCAGGCTTCCGCACCCCGTCGTGTCGTGGGCTGTCAGGCTCCCGCACCCCCTTGTGTCATGGGCTGTCGGGCTCCCGCACCCCCTCGTGTCGTCGGCTGTTAGGGTCCCACACCCCCTCGTGTCGTGGGCTGTCGGGCTCCCGCACCCCCTCGTGCAATGGGCTGTCAGGGTCCCGCACCCCCTCGTGTCGTGGGCTGTCAGGCTTCCGCACCCCGTCGTGTCGTGGGCTGTCGGGCTCCCGCACCCCCTCGTGCCATGGGCTGTCAGGCTCCCGCACCCCCTCGTGTCGTGGGCTGTCAGGCTCCCGCACTCTCCCCTTGTCGTTGTCTGTGGAGAAGATTAATACATATTTTAATTTTTCAGATTTTCTCTTATAAAACAAGATCCCTGAGCTTCTGCCTTTGACCGAAAAAATGGCGTCTGACAAGTCGCTGCTGTCTGCAGAAATGAACACAAGCATGGAGGAAGCGCTGTATGAACAGATGCTGATGAAGGTGCGAAAGATGAATTGGAGAGGCCAGCAATCACCGGGTGAATGTCTCCTCCGTCAGCCGCCGGGGGCGCTGCAGTCTCCAACATTTACCTAATGTGTATTGTTGGCTTTAGACCCCTCATAGTTGTACTATTTTGGGGCAGGAAAAATCAGTTTGCAGAACCACCCTGTTCATGTTACTCACTGATTCTCACTTGTTGCCTCATTTCAGGCCAAACAGGAGATACAGAGCAGAATACCGAACTTACCAGAAAGCAGACAGATCAGACCCCAGCCGGGTGAGATGGGCGTCCTCTGATTATTATCCAGATTACTTTGTGCATATTATGTGACAGATACCACAGTGGGGCAGTGGGGTCTTATTGACTACAACGGTCACATGATGCAACCAATGTGGGGGTCACATTGTTTTTTCTTATGCAGTTGATTACATGTAAATGCTGCTTGGCTTTTGCCGATTTTATTGTGTTTTTGTTCACTTTTTGTTTTTATTTTTGTGTTAGGTTTCTGCATTAAAACTCGCACATCCAAAAATACCGAAATCTTTATTAACATCTGCAAGTCGAACCAGATCCCAGCGCCCCCGGACCTGATGGAGCAGGAGTTAGTCAGCATCCTGGAATCTGATGATCTCTCCGGCTATCGAGTCCCCATGAGCCTTGGAGAGCCCCACGTTGAAGTTGATAATAGTACGTTTTTTTGTTTTTTTTTATTTAATACAGCGCGTCTCTTTTTAAAGGGGTAGTCCAGAGATATCCTTAAAGGGGTTAAAATAGCAAGTATTACAACTTACTAATCCTCAATGGTCGAAGGTGCCATCTCCACAGGTTCTGGTAGGTCCACTTCAGTTTGACATCTTGTTGTTGACTTTTGAACTTTTTTGGTTTAGATTTGGGACTTAAAGGGATTGTCCACTACTTGGATTCCCCTTTAAGAACTTATACCACTTATTCATAGCAGCCCTACTAAGGTCAGTGGGTGAGTCGGCACCGCAAAGTATCTAAGTCCTGGTGCACTTTGTCCTACAGGTGGAGGCGGCTGCACGGCATACGACATAGTGATTAATGGCACCTTCTTTGAGAAAATTAAGGTAACTGCAATTGCTTATTCTGACATACGAGCTGTCTGCTCTCCTTTGTGTCAGCTCCTTACTTTGTATTTTTTTTTATTAGAATAATGAGCTTTTCAGGGAATTTTTTATCACCGTGGCCATGGATGGACAAGAGAACAAGTACGAAATGGAGCTGTCAAGAGGTAACGACCACATCACTGATATTTTCCTTGATTTTTCCATCGACCACACAAGGACTTGTTCCTTCATGGAGCAAGTTTACCATATAATATATTGAAAATGTTTATGTACCAACCTGTTGTATGGCACCGTATCAAATGCCTTTGAAAAGTCCAGATAGACAACACCAACTAAGTTTCCCTGGTCCAACCTAGAACTTACCTCCCATAGAATCTTTTCAGATTAGTTTGCAGGACAGATCCCTCATAATCATATGTATAGGTTATTCTTATTGAGGTGCTCCAGGTTAGTATCTCTTAGAAAACCCACAAAGATGTTGCCCACAGTACAAGTTAAACTTACCGGCCTATAAATTCCAGGCTCACATGTTATCCCCTTCTTGAATATTGGTACCACATTTGCTATGTGGGTGTAACGCTGGTGGATATAGACCCACTGCCCCACAGGAGGGTTGTGACTAGGTGTCTACTGGGTCTCCACTAGAACCTCTGGTGGTGAGGATAGACTGGGCTGCCGGTAGACACCAGGTACCACTTCAGGGCAGTCCCCGGGACTGCAGCAGCATTCCGGAGGTACCAGGGTACCAAATACAGGAGAGCTAAGATAAAGACTAGGTCAGACAGTCTGAGATCGGGGCAGGCAGCACAGGTTCAGGATAGAGAAAAATGGCAAGGGGTACAGGGGTTTTTGATACCAGAAAACTCTTTTAACGCTTGCAACCTCTGTTTCTTGACTGCAACTCAAACAGTCGAATCAGTCAGTAAGAATTTAGGGCACTTCCATTGTGATATTTTGCATCAGCATTTGTTAGCAGACGCCAGGAATGGATCCAAAACAGAAGAGGTGAAAGTGTTTCAGTTACTATTTTTCACTGTGTTTGTTCCCCTCTGGTTTTCAGCTTACAAATACTGATGTAAATTAGTGCCAAAAATACTCACTGTGTGAATGAGGCGAGGAAGCTGCTTGTAATACTGTAATAGAAGTCCTTATTCTGAGGATGAGTGCTGTAATTCTTGTCTTCTCTGCTCCATCAAACTCCCCAGAGCAGGGGCAACCCCTGGGGCAAAACTGCTGGCGGCAGATGTCCAGACGTATGACTCAGTGATGTTTGATGGACCCCAAATCCCAAACAAAATGAATCAGACACATACAAAATAAATACACAAAGCATTACAATTAGGTGTCAAACGTTCTCAACTTTATTTAAATTTACATGACACCGAAAATGGCACAACCCTCGACTCACGAAGAGTCACCCTCCAGCGCTCAGGAGAGGAAAACCCCCTGTGGAGGAAACCTCTAGAGAACCATGGCTGGAGGGCTGCGCTTCCCTTGCGCTTAGAGAGTTAGTGCCGATATATGACGGAGTTTTAGAATTTGTACATATTTACAGAGAACGACATAACAAATATAGACTATAATTGTGATAAACTGGATGTGGGAGAGATCTGGCTGCGATATCTGTCACCACATTTATTGCTGGAACGAATTTAGTTGATCTGATTTCCCAGGTGGATCTACCACTTCTCCCTTACAGATCCAGCTCCGTCTCTCAAGAAGTTGGGTACTTGGTTAAAGGGGTTGCTCATTATGGATAACCCCTAATAGGATGAGTATCCCCTTCCCCTCCCAATTTATCACCCATTAAAGTCAAGGATCCATCCATGAACTCCCAAAGAAGAGCAGCTCTTTGTACATAGTAACAGAAGGGGATCCTGTTTTGGGGACCCCCCCTCTGTTACCTTCCCATGCCCCCGGGGTGTCTAAGAAGACAACCCCTTTCCCTGCTAGAACCTCCAAATTACACCAACGTTGGCACATTACGTGGGGTGGTCAAGCTCAAGGTCCTCAGGCGCATCATCAGTAATGGCGCTGATCGTGGCAGCGCGGCATTCTTTTATGGAATCTTCTTTATGACACTTGTTTATGCCCTCACAATAGTTGTCATGGTTACTACAAAGGCTATTACTGATGCAGGATCCAAGTATTAACCCTTTCATCATTGGTAATTCACTTTCATTATGGAGGCAACTAACTGCACTTGTTACCAAGCAGAAGTCTTATCATTACGGCTTCCCTTAGGCACCATAAGAAATACAGATTATAGAACATGCGTACAAGTGTTTCAGGAGTGTTTTGCACTTTTTAGATCCACAGATTGGGCTTATAACTAGCACTGTACAAAGCCAAAAATTAAGAGGAAATTACTTGTAAAATAATATTATAGGGAATTGCATTTCAAGCATTTTCCTAATGTGCATTCTACATACTTGCATAGTTGCATAGGTTGAAAAAGTTTGAACTTTAATGTCCTAGGTCTACCTCCAAAGTTATACATTTTCTATTACTAGATTATTTATAACCCACAATGTCATGTTTTGTTAAAAAAGTATCCAGCCCTTCTATAAATGCTGTTATACTATCTGCCATTACTATATCTTGTGGTTGGCATTCCACAGTCTGACTGCTCTATCTGTAAAGAATCCTTTCCTATTAAGTTGCCAGATTCGCCTCACCTCCGCTTGTTATGAATGTTCCTGGTGCTTTGTAAGGTCCTGGAAAGTGATAAGTCATGTGCCAGTACTATGCATTGACCACATATGTATTTATACATATAAATGTCTATTTATGAAGGAGATGATAATTACCCTTCATAGAGGTGTTATGATCATTCATAAATTGCTTTCATAGGTTTGATCTCCAGGATTAGGAGAGATTTGGGGTGTAAACTTAATAAACAATGAGTAAAACATCAAAGCAAACGAAAAAGGGTTTGTGACCCAAACTGGTAGGTGAGACCGGCTAGCCCCATATTATACGAGGTCACAACCAGGTTTCGCCTGAGGAGGGCAGCACTAATGAGTCCTCAGGAGCGCATAACCCTGAAATATGCAGCGATTCTACACTACCCATTATAAAAGGGTAATATGCTACTTACTACCATATTTTAGCTAAGATACAAGGCATACTTGTAAGGAGAGATGAAAAAGGTGATGGGGAACAACATATAAATATACTGAGGAACGCTATACACTAGTGGCCAAAATTGAGTCAACACCCCCAAGATTTACGAATTTTTAGCATTTTGCCAATACAAATACAAATTTCATGAATGTTTTTGATTTCACAGTAAAGTTTTTAAGTAGAAATAAAATCTCATATAGAAACACAATATTAGCAGGAAATTTGTTCATTTGTCAACAAATTGGACACTATTGTCACTCAGATGACTGTGGGAGAAAAGCCATTTATTTGTCCTATTTTCATATCTAACACTAAATGTTATTACTCAGTTGGACAGCCCTTGGCCTTGATGACTGCCTGGCATCTACTTGGCATGCTATCTACCAGTTTGTGTAAATCAGATGGTGTGATGATATGAAGCCATGATTTGATGATGGCTGCAATGAGTTCCTGCTTGTGTGAAGCCCGCTGTTTTGACACCTCTCTTTTGAGGCGAGCCCAGAGATTCTCAATAGGATTGAGATCTGGGCTGTTTCCTGGCCAATTCAATAGCTGGACATTTTTGTCCTTGAACCAAGAGAGACATTTTTTAGCTGTATGGCATGGGGCTCCATCTTGCTGAAAAATAAACGGTGTCCCTTCACTAAATACATCATGTGCCGAAGGAATGAGTTTAGGCTGAAGGACTTCCTTGATGTCCTTTTCAGCATTAACTGTTCCTTCAATTACCTGCAGCCTACCACCTGCATCTCTGGACACGCAGCCCCCTACCATAACACTCAGAGGATGCTTCATGGTGGGTACTGTACCCTCTGACAACCAGTCCTCTCCAGGTCGTCGTCGAACGTAGCAGACACCGTCGCTGCCAAACATGGGTAGGCGTGTCTCATCGCTCCATATAACATTTCTCCATTGTTCAGTGGTCCATTTACAATGTTCTTTGGCCCACTGCAGACGTTTCTGACGCTGTGAGGCATTCAAAAATGGCTTTTACCTGGTATTCTGGCTCTTAACTCCGCTTTTACCAATCGTCGTCGAATCATCCGATCGGACACTGTCAAGGGAAGAACATTTCTGCACAAAAAACGTGTCGCTCGGCAGGAAAATCCCCTTGATATTGCGTTTTTTGAGATTTTTTTTTCCCGTTCTTTAGAAACGCTGCAAAAATACTGAAACAATAAACATGAAACTGCTTCAAATCTGCAAGGATTCACTATTCCTGCTTTTCCTGGTACTATGAAACATAGCATTTTTGGGAACTTGGAGCTCTATATTACAAATATGTCCGTCCGTCCAGTTGAAAGAAATTAACATTTTCCTGGAGGGAAGTTTATATTTTACATTATGTCAGTTTTTGTCTATCGATGATAAAGTGCAGTTTGCAGCAATTTTTATTGTGACATATACCCAAATCATTCACGAAAATATTTCACATTCAACGCGCGTCGGACGGGCCTGCGTGCTCTCACATGCCAGGGCTGAGTTTCAGTTCCAGTCCGACCCTGTTAATCATCTATAGTTTCCCTTCAGAGTGGAAAATGCTGAAAAATCAGAAGTTCCTGGGATCCATTTTTGAACAGAATATCAGAACCAAATCAAAACCGATGATTCAGGGAATGGACACAATGTCCCAACTCTAAGGTACAAGTCTATGGCATACAGTCTGTAAAAGACGACAGAGTAGGCTGCTGTTGAGCATCGGCGGCTTCTCTGATGTTCCTCGCTCATCTATGCAGTACATGGTCGGCCATTCAATTGATTGGATGTCTTATAATACCACATTTCCCCTAGGGACACAAAGTATGAAGAGCTCCACTCCTCCTGGTGATAGGTTATACCCAACAGATGGGGCAGCGCCACTCCTCGTGGTGATGGGTTACACCCAACAGATGGGGGAGCGCCACTCCTTGTGCTGATAGGTTATACCCAACAGATGGGGGAGCGCCACTCCTCGTGGTGATGGGTTATACCCAACAGATGGGGGAGCGCCACTCCTCGTGCTGATGGGTTACACCCAACAGATGGGGGAGCGCCACTCCTCGTGCTGATGGGTTACACCCAACAGATGGGGGAGCGCCACTCCTCGTGCTGATGGGTTACACCCAACAGATGGGGGAGCGCCACTCCTTGAGGTGATAGGTTATACCCAACAGATGGGGGAGCACCACTCCTCGTGGTGATGGGTTATACCCAACAGATGGGGGAAGTTACAGAATGGCTTGTTATGGTGCAAGAACATTGTGGACATTGTTTTTTTGGTTTTTTTTTTAACTATTTTGCCTTTATGTTCTTTATTTTTTTCCTACAGACCCTCCCAGCTAACTCCAAGCAAGTCCCTCATCTCAGAAGTTGAAAGGTTTGGGTTACTTTGAGGTTTAATGCATGCATTTACTTTTTTTAGAATCCCATCTTACAAAAGATATAGGATATCCAACTTCTTGGACTCCAAGAATAAGGGGGCTGCAGCCTGGAAGTAACCCCGCTGCCCTTTTTAAAGAATATGCTGGAGTGGGGCAGCTACCCGGATATTCACTGTGCAGGAGAACTGCAGCTAAGCCCATTCACTTTTCTGGATCTATGCTGTCGTTCCGCTGCACAGTGGAGGCCATGATGCCAATGTGCAGGGAATGACTGTGAAAGGGGCTGTTCCTCATTACAAGCATCAGTGCCACTTTATTATATTAGAGATTGACCCCAACAGATCATAAATTGATGGTGTACCCTTTAATATACTGCTTCCTTCCTTTTTTTATCAGTTCACCCGTGAAACCAGATTACATGATTGTGGCGGAACCTCCTGTAGGACACCCAAGTTTTCTGGTGGCTGAAATCTCTTTACCTAAAGTGGTGAGACCCTCAGATGTGGTTTAGGATTGTGATCTTTTTGCATTTCATGTGATTTCCAATAGTCTTCCCTTATTAAAAGTCTGTGCCAACCTCGTGCTACCAGTCCTCCTCTGCCAACTTTTATCATCACAGCTTTGATGTGTCCACAGTAGCCAATTGCTGGCAGTTGTGACACATTTGCTGGATGATGATGATATAATTTTTTTTTCATACCATGGTGGGTTGTTTGCAAGCTGTTGGAATGGGAAAGAATGACTCTGTCACCAGAGAACGACTGTTCAAACCAAGCACAGACGCCCGGTGCTTCACAGCGGGACCAGTCATTTATATAAACCTTCCCCCCTGCTTGTTTCCCCTCCATCTCCACCATCACCTCTTCTTTGACAGTTCTGGCTTCATAGATCCAGAGAGGAGATAGAGGGAAAACAAGCTGGTGGGAAGATGTATATATTATACTAGATGGTGGCCCGATTCTAATGCATCGGGTATTCTAGAATAGGTATGCGGCCGACCGGGCGCAATGAGCAGAGCTGTGTTTAAATTTTGCGCCAAAATCGCTGATTGGTCACGGTTGCCGGCCTCGACCAATCAGCAAAGCGGTGTTAAAATTTGGCGCCTAAATCGCAGATTGGTCACGGCCGGCGGTCACGACTAATCAGCAGAGCGGGGTTTAAATTTGGCGCCAATAATGCTGATTGGTCGCGGCCAGCGAACGTGACCAATCAGCAGAGCGGTATTTAAATTTGGCACCAATAATGGTGATTGGTCGCTGCCGTGACCAATCAGCAGAGCTGTGTTTAAATTTGGCACTAATAATGCTGATTATTCACGACCGGTAACCGCGACCAATCAGCAGAGCGGTGTTTAAATTTGGCGCCAATTTCTCTGCTTGGTCGCGGCTGGCCACTGCAACCAATCAGCGAAACGGTGTTTAAATTTGGCGCCAATATGGCTGATTGGTCACGGCCGCTGGTTGCGACTAATTAGCAGAGCGAGATTTAAATTTGGCGCCAATACTGCTGATTGGTCGCGGCCGGCGACCGCGACTAATCAGCAGAGCGGTGTTTAAATTTGGCGCCAATATTGCTGATTGGTCGCGGCCGTCGACCGCTACCAATCAGCAGAGCGGGGTTTACATTTGGCGCCAAAATTGCTGATTGGCGCGTCCACCAGGTGCGAACAATTAGCAGAGCGGGGTTTAAATGTGGAACCAAGATCGGTGATTGGTCGCGGCCGATATTTAAAATTGGCGCCCAAATTGGTGATTGGTCGCGGGCAGCGCCCGCGACCAATCAGCGATTTTTAACACAAATGGACCTTTGTAACACCATGCGGATACTGTGGGGACATCAGCGGCTAGGGTGTGAAGGGAGACCGGGGAGCGGCGCTGCGGGTCAGGACACTTCTGCTCCGAGCGCCCGCTCATGTCCCGGGTTCTCCGAGCGGAAGTACCCGCACAGGCAGCGCCGCTGACATCCATGCGGCTAGGGTTTGAAGGGAGGACCGTGGAGCGGCGCTGACATCCAATTGGTCGCGGCCGCTATTTAAATCTGCTGCACAAATCGGTGATTGGTCGCTGTCTTGGCCCGCGACCAATCACTGATCTTGGCGCCAAAGTTAAACACTATTGTGCTGATTGGTCGTGGACGCTGCCCGCGACCAATCACCGATTTGGGCGCCAAATTTAAATATCGGCGCCGACCAATCACCGATCTTGGCTCCAGATTTAAACACCGCTGTGCTGATTGATCGCGGCCGATATTTAAATTTGGCGCCCAAATCGGTGATTGGTCACGGTCAGCGCCCGCGTCCAATCAGCACAGCGGTGCTTAAGTTTTGCGCTAAGATCAGTGATTGGTCGGGTCCGAAGACCGCGACCAATCATCGAATCGTCTTGGTGAGGACCGGGGAGCTGCGCTGCCTGTGCGGCTACTTACGTTGCGAGACCCCGGGACATAGCGGGCGCTCGCAGCAGAAGTATCCCGACCCCCAGCGCCGCTCCCCGGTCCTCCCTTCCGCATGGAGGTCAGCGGCGCCGGCGGTCCTTCCGCTGCTACCGGCCGGTAGATAAGCGCCTCGTGCTGCTCATCTCCTGGCTGCATCTCCGTCCCGCAGATGGGTCCAGCGGTAGGGTTCTTTCTGCTGTTGCCGGCCGGGAGATGAGCGCCTCGCGGCGCTCATCTCCCGGCTGGATCGCCGCTCCGCTCCGTCCCGCAGATGAGCCGCTAACGGCCGCCATCTTTTTTCAGAAATCCCGCGGCGCTGATTGGCCGCTGCCGGACCAATGAGCGACGCGGGATTTCCTGGACAGACAGACAGACAGACGGGATAAGACGATTATATAGTAGATTATTTAATTATATAGTGCCATTGATTCCATGGTGCTGGTGCATATAAATGATGTTATAATGATGATATAAATGATGAAAGAGGCTTGTTGCGATAGTGTAGAACACGCCGCTCTTTATTTTTTCTATATTAATGCGACATTTGGAGGAATCGCACAGAAAATGCTTTAAATGTATTTATTTTTTAATTTGATTTTTCTCATGTCCATGATTCACATTGCGTTAAATGAGGCATAATGAAGATTAAGAATGTTTCAGCTGTATCCTTCATCAGACAGGATAATGTAGCTTAAGGGGACCCACTTGGTTAAATATAGGGGTCAGTTCTGGTCTTCCCAAAAAGCAGATTAAGTAGTCACCACACGGGAATCTGGTGATTACTGGGTTTGCTTTTGGGGACCCCAGATTTCTTCATATAACCGACTGGGCCTTCTGCCTAATGAAGGCTACATTATCTGAAATTCTGGTACCATTCATTATGCCTCACTTAAAGGGGTTGTCTGGCACTTTAATATTGATGATCTATCCTAAGGATATTCCATTAGTATTAAAGTGGTGGACAACCCCTTTTAATGCCGTGTGAATCATAAAAAATATTTGAAGCATTTTCTGTGAGCAGTTACTCCAAGTGTCAGATTTAATGTATGAGACGTCTGGAGCTACACAGTAACTTCTAGTTGGCCACATATCAAGATAAAAGTTTAGATTTTTGTGCACTTGTTGGTTACAACTTTCTTTCCCGTACAGAAGCATTCAGCGACATAAGCGTTGTTACCACGCTGGTCTTCTCTTTACAGTCTTCTGCTAGATCTCGTGTTGGACTTGGGTGAAGACAGAATAGTCTTAGTCGGACGTCTCGATTTGTATCATCTAGACGTCTTCATTCCTTACAATATCATCCAAGAACAAAGTGGAGCTCAGTTCAACAAGGACAGTAAGGTGAGACAATAAAGCAAAGTTGGACATGTCTTATAGCCCATTCTGAAATCTCCTTCTTAAAGAGGTTCTCTGAGAAAATGTATAAAATAAAATTTAAAAAAAATGTATACATTTATTTAGCAAAAATAAATTGTTTTAATTAGGGGATAATTCTATGTGAATACTTTTATGCCCAAGAATGGCAAAAGTATTCTCGGAGTGATACCTTTACTGGCTAACCAGAAAAAAAATATATATATGCAAGCTTTCAGAGCACAGAGGCTCCTTCTTCAGGCAATATTACAAATGAATTCATAACATTTGTAATCCTGCCTGAAGAAGGAGCCTGTGTGCTCTGTAAGGAGATTTTTGTGTACTCATCGTCAAATCTCTTTCTCTTAGCCTCTAATTGGGGGACACAGGACCTTGGGTGTTATGCTGCTGTCCACTAGGAGGCGACACTAGGCTTAATCTGAAAAAGATTAACGGTGGCTCCTCCTCTGCAGTATACACCCCCTGACGGCATCAGCCATGTTCAGTTTTGTGCAAAAGCAGTAGGAGGAACGTAACATGAATAACATAATTATGCCTATAAGAAGGCTACCGCCCAGTGGAGAATGTGTGTCACTTCTCGCATCGCCTGGGCACTGCGGGTCCCCCCTTGGTGATTTACGTATGCCACAGCCGTGGCATTGTCTGACTGTACTCTGATGTGAGTGGCTGCCAGTAAATGATGGAAGGCTCTCAACGCCAGGAGAATGGCACGAATATCCAAGATGTTGATGGGCATGGTCGCTTCTGTTGGGGACCACTTGCCCTGTGCTCTGTGGTGCAGGTGTACCGCATCCCAACCCATCAGGCTCGCATTGGTGGTCAGAACCTTCCATTGACTCGTGAGAAAGGATTTCCCCTTTGTTAGCGAGGTTGGTTTGAGCCACCAGTGCAGGGATCTCTTGGTTGATGACGTCAACTGAAACTCCCTGTCGAGGGAAAAAGGATTCCTGTCCCATGACTTGAGGATGGCTAGTTGGAGAGGCCTGAGGTGAAGCTGGGCAAATGGGACCGCTTCTATTGCCGCCACCATCCTACCAAGGACTCTCATTGCAAACCGGAGAGACTGAGGGGGTTTGCGAAGTAGGATGCGGACCCCTATTCGGAGAGGCAGTGCTTTGTCCTTGGGGAGGAGTACTAGACCCTTGAGGGTGTTGGATAACATTCCCAAAAAGGTCATAGATTGACTCGGGGTTGGTGATGACTTTTTTAAGTTGAGCCGGTGCAATTGGTATGTGGAGGCATGCGTCTTGAAAGTCTATGGAGGCGAGAAATTCTCCCGTCTCCATGGACGCAATGATGGACCGAAGGGACTCCATGCGAAAGTGACGTACCCGTACTTATTTGTTGAGCTGTTTTAGATCCAATATGGGCCGTACGCTGCCTCCTTTTTTGGGGACTACGAATAGATTTGAGCAGAACCCTTGGAAGCGCTTGGCCGTAGGGACCGTTACTAAGACACCTGCTTGGAGAAGTAATGAAACCGTGTGGTGGAAGGCACGAGCCTTGGCTGGCGGTTTTGGGGGAACAGACAGGAAGAATCTGTTTGGCGGGTTGGAAGTGAACTCTATCTTGTATCCTGAAGACACTAGTTCCCTGACCCACCTGTCTTCTGTAATAGGCAGCCAGAGCTGGTGAAAGAGCAAAAGACGGCCGCCTACAGGTGGGGTGTCTTCCAGAGTTCGTGAGTCATGATGAGGAGGAAGTGCAAGACTTTCCTCCCTTAAATTTTGACTGGCCTGCCTTTGTTTGCCAGGTTTTGTCCGACTTTTGCGTCGACCTCGAGTTGTCCCAGCGTGGAGCGCGGCTGTTATTCTTTGCTGGTCGCGAGACGGATCAGCCGGAAGAGTTCCGAAAGGATCGGTAACGTGCCTGATTGCGCTTTTTGTAAGTGTGTTTGGGCTTCAGTTGGGGGAGAGAGATACTTTTACCCCCGGTGGCGTTGGATATCATTGTGTCCAACTGTTCACCGAAAAGCCGACCACTGAGGTACGGGAGGTGAGTGAGGGACTTCTTTGAAGCTGCATCTGCTTTCCATTCCTGCAGCCAGAGGATACACCGAATTGTGATGAAGCTATCCCGGCTGCACCCATTGCAGAATCCAGAGCTGCATGGAGCTTGTAATCTACCACGACTGCTATTTGGGCCGCTTGGTCCGACAGTTCAGGGGTAGGTATTTTGTAGGCCAGTTTGTAAATTTTGGGCCCAGGCCAGGATTGCCTTGGCAGCCCAAAAAAACTGAGGCGAACGTGAGAGCCAGGGAGGCCCCTGCGGCCTCGAAAATTGAACGGGCCATGGATTCCACCTGCCGGTCTGCTGTGTCCCTGAGGGTTGAGCTATCTGGCAGAGAAAGTGCTGCTAGTCTGGAGACTGGAGGATCCACTTCAGGTGGATCTGTCCACTTTTTGGTGACCTCCTGTGGAAAGGGGTACCGCGCCTCCAGATATTTGCGATTAGTAAACTTTTTCTCAGGTTGTGAGAACTGCTTTTTAAGGATCGCATTAAACTCTGGGTGGTCAAAGAACACCTTAGGCAGTTTCAGGACTCCTTCAAAGGAAATTTTATGTCCTGGTGTCTCCAGGGGTGGATCGGAGATGTCCAGCACCCAATGGATAGATGAGATTAAATCATCAACTAGCACTGTATTGCCCGGGCGAATAGGGATCAGGGACCCTTCGGTTTCCTTGTCTGAGTCTGAATCACAGATGTCTTCCGAATCCTGTATCTCGCTAAGGCGACTCCTGCTGGGAGAACCGGAGCGGAGACCTTCTCTGGTCGGGGATGGCTGTGGGGATCTGCGTTGTCTGTCCCTGTCAGGGGACGGTCTAGATGAGCTGTGAGTACGGTGTCTCACACTGGAAGGGGATGACCGTGTGGTATGGGATGATGCAGATGGGGCCAGCGATGCAGAGTGGCTTTGCAGAGGGGGCCAGCAATGCAGAGAAAGTTATAGACTTCACAGCCGAGTCGAGACTGTAGCTGTAATTTTATCCCACCTTAGTGTGCTGTAGTACAGCGCCGGTAAAATCCAAGATCCTGTGCTCCCCAGAGACCAGCTGGCGACCGGTATGTGAAGCGTTAACTTCCTTCCGTTCTCCCTCTGCTGGTTAATGGCCGCCGGAGTGTGGAGAAGAAAGGGGGCGGAGCGCTGGAAAGGCGGCCGTATTGCTAGAAAGCGCGCCCTTTCAGTTCGTCTCCGCCCCCTGTATGACACTGTGTAGTGTCATATTGGTCATCCGGGGGGCGGGGCGCGGAGAGTGGGCGGCGGCTTCAGCTAGGCGGTATAAATTTAGAATGTATGCCCAAAAGGGCTGCAGGCCGGCGCGGTAGTCCGAGGGGGTACCGGATCTGAATCGGACCCCCCCCCCCCGGTTTTTAATGGCAGGAAAGGCGGTGGGATACTATATTAAAAGGGAGCCCTTAAAGGGTTCCTCTGAGGCACTGTAGCGCTGGTGCCGGCAGAGAGACAGAGCTGAAGCCAGCCTGTGTCTCTGTGTGCCCTTCTGCCAGTACTGTCCCCCGGTCCATCAGGAGTCTGCAGTGGAGCTGCGATTCCTGAACGTTGGTGCAGAGCGACAGCTACTGGGAGCTATATATTGCTGTCTGCACAAATCCTACCTGCGGTGTCTAAACCTAATGCCCCCATGAGGGGGATTGGGGAGTGTCAGGCAAAATGTATTTTTGTCCAAGTTTTAAAAATGAGAGATGTCTTAAATCTCCATCCCCTGCTCATTTAGAATGGTCCTACATAGAATTCACTCTTGCTTTCCCCAAACAAGGAATTTTTATTACCGCCATAAAACCTCAGCCAGAGCAAGCATACTGGTGTAAACTGGAAATTCCCTCCAAAATCCTATTGTCTAACTGTACAAACTTTTAATGTCGAGTTTAATAATGCACATGACTGTCACAAACACAGGGACCACATTTTTGGGATGTTCACCTTTTTCCAATTATGCCGGTATATCTTACATAACTGGGAAACCACCAGAAACCCAGGAAATGGGTTCTGATATTTGATATCCATCTTCATGAATATTGGTGACGGCAAACATGATGTATCCATCTTGGATGTGAGACCCCCCCATACCAAGATATGAAATCTGAAGGCTTTTTATGTCTTAGGCAGCTGGGTGGGTTCACAAAACCGTGTGAGGTAAACAACATGGGTGTCTCCTAGTGTTTTGGCCCCTTACTAAAAACCAGAACGGACATTTTACTTCATTCTTAACCAGGGACGTCAGACGCAAGCACTCTTCGCTGCGTGGAGGAATCACACCTAGTTTCCGGGGAGCCGTGCCCCCCACACAATCTGAGACCATCACCTCGTGGCGCAGGTTTTGCTATTATTTACCCCTTGTATTTTAATAACTGTTTTATGCATATATGTAAATTGTCTCTTTTATAATATCTTGTATATCTTTTGTAAACACTGCCCACTTTCGGGAGTATTTCATTATTATTTACCAGCTTTGTTCTTCTTGTCCTATGTCGAGCAAACACGTTCCTCACCCGCTAATTCACGTTACCTAACAGGTACCCGATCAACCTGTTAAGCGATCGGTGGTGGCAGTATACCGGTATTTGTGATATTGTGGTTTGAGGGTGGCTGGACGGAGGTATATATACGTTCCTGGAAGGAACTGGTGGTATATATACGTCCTGTCACATCACGTGCCACAATAGTCGACATAAATTAGAGCAGCTGCGCCCGTGCTTATCCTCGGTCAATACCGTGGTTGACCAGCAGGATAAGGGGGCACCAGAGGGCTGCAAGGTCTGACCAAGTGTTTTTCGTGACAGGGAGGGTGCTGCCTTCACAGTCAGGAGGCTGCAATCCTCCCTCGACCTCAACCCAAGACCAAAAGGATTTGGGGAAGGAGGGGGGGTCTCAACTTCGAACCAACACCCGAGGGGCTGGGGAAGGAGCGACATGGTAAGGAGATGTCTCGACTTCAACTGTGCACCCCTAGAAGGGGGCAGAGGAGGAGCCATGCCGGGGGTCTCTCCAGAGACCCACTTATCTTCATTTGTAACTCCATGGAAAAAGAAAAAATCAGAAAAAAATGGAGTAAAAATCTTTAGGTGTGCCTTCTTGCGACACTAAGCAAAAAACTGAACATGGCTGACGCCGTCAGGGGGTGTTTACTGCCGAGGAGGAGCCACCGTTAATCTTTTTCAGATTAAGCCTAGTGTCGCCTCCTAGTGGACAGCAACATAACACCCAAGGTCCTGTGTCCCCCAATGAGGCGACAGAGTAATATATTTTTTTCTGGTTAGCCAATAAAGGTATCACTCCGAGAATACTTTTGCCATTTTTGGGCATAAATGTATTTACATCAAATTTTCTGGCTAGCACGGTACCACAATATAAATTTGTACTGTACATCGCAATTACAGGATAATAATTGCTTATGGACATAATGGCCAACGATGTCAGCAGCCATCCATCCTAGATGGGTGAAGGTAAACTGTTTGAGACGGACATCTCTGACCTACCTGTGGGAATCAAGAATTTGCATCTATGTCATCGATTGACTGACTGATCACATCCATGAGTCAACATGCTGTAAACCTGTCATGATGAGTGAGCAGATAGATAAGTTCCTGTCAGGGTGAGGGGCAGCATCCTATCACAACATATAGTTGCCCAGAGACATCTGAATGCATCGGCTTTCCTTTATGCCATTCATCAAACATGTCGTATATTTTGTGTATAGCGAGTCACAAGCCTCGCACTGCTCTGCGTTTTATCATTGGTTCTATGAGCTGCAGTAAAACGTGACGTATATTCCAGGTGCTGACGATCACAATGCCGGTCCAGCCAGCATAGCGGTGGGCTCAGAAGATCAGCTTTGGAAAACGTTCCTCTTATATAGATCCTGTGGATCCTACTTACATTCGCTGCTGTTTACATTGTATGCTTACAATTCTATTTAGACTTCAATATGACTCCAGAATAAATTTTTGTCTTTCTTATACTTGCCGTATATTTTTCCCAAGGAGGGGGTTTAGGTATTGTGCTTTTTTCTTTTTTTTTTTTATTTCTACTGTAATATTTCATAATATCTGTGAATAAGTCTTGAAAATAATTTGCATTGAAAAGGTTGAGATCCTCTGAATCTACATGGATTTTTAGGAATTAAAAATCTACAGCAGTAAATCTGCAGCAGAATTTAAATTTTGCACCATGTCTGGATTTAGTAGCAGCTGCCCCTTTAAATGGAATATGTCAGCAGGTTTTTGCTACCCCATTTGAGAGCAGCATAATCCGAGGCCCTGATTCCAACGATGTATCACTTACTGGGCTGCTTGGTGTTATTTTGATAAAATTACAGTTTTTTTTTCTCATGCAGATCTCTGAATGCTGAGCTCTGTATAATAACCCCACCCACACCACTGATTGGCAGTTTATATACAGTGTACACAGAAAGCTGCCAATCAGTGGTGGGGGGCGTGGTTGGACTACGTGGCAGCAGGTTTACTAGTCCTCTAGTGATAATCTTCTGCTGATAAAAGTGTGATTTTTATCAAAACTACAACAAGCAGCCCTGTAAGTGAGACGTCCCTAGAATCAGGGTCTTTGTCTCTACATCATGCTGCTCTCAACAACAACCAATATATAGTACATCCGACAAGGGGTCAATGTGTTAAAAAAGACCTTTATTATAACAATTTGGGTACATGGCGGCAAAAGAAAAGAGCACACACACATATATATAGTAATACCATATAATAGTGAGGAGGTATAATGTAAATATTTGAATTGCAGAGACATCAGGGCTGGATAGTAGTAGCTCCAATTGTGCTAATGCATACTGATAGTATATCCTAGGTCACATAGTAAAAGGATATAATCCTAAATAATAAAAGCCAATATAGGCATTCCCAAGATAATGACCTTTTGGTATATACATATATCAAGGGTTGTATTATATCCAAGTAGGTTAATTCCCAAGTAACAATAATGTTGCATTGGATTCATTCATACCTGGTATATATTGTCTGCACGTCTTGCAATAGCTCTGGGCTCAATGGTCCTACTCCTAGTGTGGCGCTCACCCCATCATGCTGCTCTCAGAATAGCCAAGAAAAACCTGCTGACAGATTCCCTTTACAAATAGCTGAAATGGCTCCTAGATACCAGAGAAGGAAAACTTTATTAAAACGGTTTTGTTTCCTAAATAGAAAAGCAAATTAAACACCACTGGATAATGTGGTGTGTGAAACCGTCCATTGGATTGCTGTTTCGGGTGGGCACAGGAGCAGAGCCCCCATCCTACACAGCCGACATCTTGCTGTAACAGCAGCGGCCAGAGCGGAGCGTGAATCACTGCTGTTTAACCATTTATATGCCGTCAATCACTGATGACAAGTTAAATAGCGCAATCGCCGGTACGCTATGCAATGTTACTAGAATTTTTTTTTTTACTTTTCCATCTCCTTGAATTACTTGTTGTGGTTTGCGGATCCATTGACTGGCCAAGTGGAAGGGCTGCAGCCGATCATTCATGTACGTAGCAGATACACATTTCCATGTGTAAATAGGCCCTTATAGAAATCAATCAATAGAACGTATACCTGGATATCTAGGTTTATTCTTTGCATACATTTAAAGAGGTATAAGTCATGGCATATTACTAGGATGTCATTCTTGGGGGTCTGACAGCCTAATTTAGAAAGAAGTGGATGCATTATTTTCCCCTCACCCATTACAACACACCTTGAGAGAGGGATCCGCCCCACCAAGGACAGGAAACCGTCTGAAATAAAAGGGCGGTACCTCTCCCTTGCTTCAGTTGGTTTCCTGTCCTTGATGGGAACCTGTCTGAAGAAGGGTGTCTTCTTACCTGGGCCCGTTCCGGTGTGGAAGTGCGGGCACCTGCCTGTGCACCGGGTTCCGGGTCCCAGAAGCGCCGTCCGCGGTTCCCTGGAGCCGTGTTCGAGCAGGCGCATGCGGTTATGAGGGCTCCGGCTCCCCGCAGACCGCTGCGCTGTCCTCTCCCTGCCGCAGGCTCCTGGGTGGTCGCACGCTGGGAGCAGTGTCTTCCGGATATGACGCGCCTGACGTCACGGCGCGGTGCACGCTTGGAGAGGCGTGCCCGATGACGTCGGGGGCTGCACCCGGAACCAAGATGGCGGCGCCCTGTAAACGCTTGCCGGCCGTTTTTTTTCAAAGATCGGCCGGTGGGTGTCAGGAGGGGGGAGGACACATGGACCGGAGGAGGTCCGGATGTGCCCTATTTAAGGTGGGGGCCTCCTGACAAGCGCTGCTTATACTCAAGCTCGGGTGTAGCAGCTATGGCAGACCAGGACAGCTAGGTGCAGCAGCAGCTGACCCCTCCACCGCATCAACGCCAGCGGAAGAAGCAGTCGGACACCTCGCACACGGACGGCCGCTCCAGCAACCGCAGCGGCAGCAGGAGGAGTAAGGTGTCGGACGCTTCAGGGCCATCCAGAAGGGATTCATCTTATGTCCCGCCACAGCCTCAAAATCCGGTACCCTTTTGTGACTTCAGGGGTGAGTGATCTTCGTGAATGTCACTTAATAGTAATGGAAAGTTATTATGTCCTTCATTCCTTAGGAAGAAGAGTAGCGGCAAAAAGAACCCACTGGGTTTGTTCCTTATGCCAGGCCCCCCTTTCCATAGATTGGCAGAAACAGCTTTGTGCAAGCTGTATTAACCAAACGATAGCGGAGAGCACCCCGGATTTCGCTTCTAATTTGAGGTCCGTAATCCGTTCAGAGGTGCAGGATTCCCTGTAAGGCTTACTAAAGTGGAAAAAGAGATCCCATAAAGATATCTCCTCTGACTATGATTTATCCTCCCAGTCAGAGGATCTTTGCCTCGGCATCCTCCTCTTCATCAGACAGTGGTAGGCCCTGTTTCCCTATTGAGGATACTGACAAGTTGGTCAGAGCGGTCAGATCTACCATGGGGTTGAGGGAGGAGAAGGCAGCCAGGTCCCTGGAAGATATGTTCGCAGGCCTGGAGGAAAAAAAGACGCTCCTTTCCAGTGAATCCCCAAATTTAGACCCTTATAGACCTGGAATGGAGGAAGCCGGAGAAATCAGGAGTATTGTCCTCATCCTCTAAAAGGAGGTACCCCTTCGAGGATAATGTCTCTGAGTCCTGGGACAAAATTAATAAAGTTGGCGGGTCTGTCGCCCGATTATCCTAAAGATCGTCCCTACCCCTGGAAGATTCGGGCAGTCTAAAGGATGCTCTGGATAAGAAGGCAGATTCCTTCCTGCGTCACACTTGTGAAGCAGCAGCAGGGGGCCTGAAGCCAGCGGTAGCAGGCACTTGTGTCGCTAGGTCACTTATGGTGTGGCTTCAGCAATTAGGAGACCAGCTAAAGGATAAAAAGATGTCCAGAGATAAAATCCTCTCCAATCTGCCTTTGCTACAAGCAGCATCTGCTTTTTTGGCTGACTCCTCAGTGGATTCAGTTAAACTCGCTGCCAGGTCTGCAAATTTGTCTAATGCTGCCAGACGAGCCCTGTGGCTCAAGGGTTGCCCGGGAGACCTACAATCTAAGCATAAGCTTTGTTTTCTTCCTTGTGATGGTAAACTTTAGTTTGGCCAAAAACTGGACGAGTTTTTGGAGAAGGCTGGCGACAGAAAGAGAGGTTTCCCAGGGTTCACGGGGGAAACAAAAAGGTCCTATTTTCGGAAGAAGAGATTTAACCAGGGTCGCCCTCCGGGATAAAGGAAAAGATGGGAGCCCAGATCTAAAAAGGACTCTGGTTACATGCTTGGAGGACCATCCTCCAGTTCCAAAAAATCTCCCCAATGACGCGAGGCTAGAGGTCGGGGGAAGGCTTTCCCATTTTATCCCAGCTTGGGAAGCCATCACTTCAAATCCCTGGGTGTTGGATATCATAAAGAACGGCCTAAAGATACGCTTCTGTCAGGTCCCTCACCGAACCTTCATGATCACCTCCAGGAGGAAGTCCAGGGAGGAGCAGATGGCTCTAGAATCAGAGGTATTAGACTTAGTCAACAAGCAGGTCCTTCACGAAGTTCCAGTTTCACAATGGGGAGGGGATTTTATTCCCCCCTGTTTGTGATAAAAAAAAACAAATGGGTCCTTAAGGACCATTGTCAACCTCAAAAGTCTAAATCAGCTGATAATCAACCAGACTTTCAATATGGAATCAGTGAACTCTGCAGTGAAACTCTTACACCACAATTGTTTCATGGCAGTCATCTACCTAAAAGATGCCTACTATCACGTCCCAATCCATCCAGACTACCGGAAGTACCTAAGGGTAGCCCTGTTCATCCAAGGTCAATTGAGACATTTCCAATTCACTGCCCTACCTTTTGGACTCTCGATAGCACCGAGAGTATTTACAAAGGTTATAGCGGAGGTGACAGCTTTTCTCCGAATCAAGAACGTGGTGATTGTTCCCTATCTGGACGACTTTCTGATAATAGGGAAATCGGAGGACCACTGTTCCTCTCAACTTTTAGAGGTCCGGACAGCTTTATATCACCTGGGGTGGTTAATAAATATTCAAAAATCAAAGCTATCCCCCTCAAGGACTCAGATCTTTCTGGATTTGACCCTAGATTCCCAACGCCAATCCTGTTTCCTCCCGAAAGACAAGGTTTGCAAAATAATCAGCCTGGTCTCAAGGGCAATAAGGTCTCCCGTGATTTCCTTGAGAGAAGCAATGTCCCTACTAGGCTCCATGACTTCCTGTCTCCCGGCAGTCAAATGGGCCCAGAGTCATATGAGGCTTCTTCAGTGGGAGGTCCTGTCGGCTCAGAAATCCTTCAACGGACATATAGGAAAAAAAACTCTCCGTCTTTGGAGACAGTAAACTCCCTCTCCTGGTGGACAAACAGGGAGAATCTGACCGCAGGCTTACAATGGTCCAAACCAGTCGACCACACAATTACAACAGATGCAAGTGGCTCCTGCTGGGGGTGTCATCTGGCAGAGTTCTCAGTTCAGGGGCTCTTACTACGTCACGATAAAGAAGCGTCATCAAACCTAAAAGAGCTTTTGGCCGTGGAGAAATCCTTGATAAGCTTCCTTCCCCACATACAGGGTCGCCATGTCCAGATCAGGTCCGACAATCGGACGACAGTGGCATATATAAATCACCAGGGAGGAACAAGATTTCACTCCCTTATGGTAGTGGCAAACAGGATCCTGCATCTAGCAGAACAACATCTCCCATCCCTCAGTGCTCTTTTCATCCGGGGGTATAAAATTCAAGAGCAGATTTCCTCAGTCGCCACACTTTAAGACAAGGAGAGTGGCCTCTAAACCCGATAGTCTTCCAAAAGATTATCCAGATATGGGGGTCACCGGACATATATTTGTTCGCCACCAGGGCGAACAGGAAGGTGGAGAGATTCTGTTCACTAAATCCAACAGAGAATCCCTATGCTGTAGACGTTCTCCACATTCCCTGGAAGTTCAGGAAGGCCTACGCCTTTCCACCGATAGTGATGATCCCGGCAGTTGTGAAGAAAATTCGGGAGGAGGGGGCGAGGATAATCAGATCCCTGGGTCCTGCCTGACAGGCCGGACCTTCTCATCCAGGGGCCAATATTCCATGCACAAGCCAAAGGTTTCCATCTGGCGGCTTGGAATTTGAGAGGTTGTTACTGAGCAATAGGGGGTTTTCACCAGGCCTAGTTTCTACCCTGTTGGGTAGTTGAAAGCCCATAACAACTAAAATTTATTCCAGAATCTGTTGAAAATTCCTGGATTTTATAGACTCCCCATTGTCGGATAAACCTCCAGTTAGAGAAGTCCTAGAGTTTTTACAAAAGGGACGTGACCTAGGGTTGGCTACGGGAACACTTAAAGTTCAGGTGTCCGCCCTAGGGGCGATCTATAATTGTAACCTGGCAGGGAACAGATGGGTCTCTAGATTCATTAAATCCTGTTCCAGAGCTAAGCCAGTTCGGGCTCTTCCTCCCTGGGACCTGAATTTGGTTTTAAATGCACTCTCTGGCGACCCATTTGAACCCCTGCAGGTTATCTCTCCAAAGATCCTCACCCTCAAAACCATCCTCTTTGTGGCCCTAACGTCGGCCCGTAGGGTGAGTGACCTGCAGGCCCTTTCTGTTGATCCCCCACACCCAAATTCATGATGACCGGGTCGTCCTGCGTACAGATCCATCGTACCTTCCAAAAGTTGTATCCAGATTCCACTGTAATCAGGAGATTGTACTTCCCTCTTTCTGCAGTAACCCTAAAAACCCTGGGGAGGTTAGGTTCCAAAATCTAGATGTTAGAAGGGCATTACTACAGTACATAGACATGACTAGTCAGTGGAGGAAGGACAAGTCCTTGTTTCTGGCCTTTCAGGGGAGTAGGAAAGGTCACGGGGTATCAAAGGGAACTATTGCTAGGTGGCTTAGGGAGGCCATTTGTCTAGCTTATACATCTACAGGTGTTCCGGCACCGGACGGTATTAAAGCTCATTCCACCGGAGCTGTTGCAACCTCCTGGGCAGAGAGAGCAGATGTCTCGATTGACCAGATATGTAAAGCTGCTACTTGGTCTGCACCATCCACCTTCTATAAGCACTATCAGTTGGATCTATCCTCCTCTGACCTTACCTTTGGGAGAAGGGTACTTCAGGCGGTGGTCCCTCCCTAGGGTGCTCATATTTTCCAAAATTCTCTCAAGGTGTACTGGCATGGGTGAGGGGAAAACACCAAGGTTACTTACCGGTAGCCAATCTTTCCTGAACCCATGACAGCACCCGTAGTCATCCCCCCCCCCCCCTGTCTTTCTCACGCCCTGGTGAAGCACTTTACATTTTGGGTGATATATATATATAGTAGGTGTTGGTTATGTGTCTAACCTTTTCTGGAGGTCCTCTCAATGCTCTGTAATCCAACTGAAGCGAGGGAGAGGTACCGCCCTTTTATTTCAGACGGTTTCCTGTCCTTGGTGGGGCGGATCCCTCTCTCAAGGTGTGTTGTCATGGGTTCAGGAAAAACCGGCTACCGGTAAGTAACCTTGGTGTTTTTTTTCACGCTCCCAATTTAACAATTTGAGTACAGTTGGATCTATTGGGTTTTTTTGCACTATGGGTGGGTGGTTGGGAGCACAGCTGTGCAGGAAAAAAAAAAGCTTATAGGTTCTCAATTCGTTCATTCTTGGGATCGGTGGCGGAACCAGAGGTCGGACCATCACCAATCAAGATATTATATCCCTTCACACTCATCATTGCTCCCAATTAACAATTTGAGTACGTGCATATTTTTTTAGGGTATTTTTGTGCAATGGGTGGGAGCACAACTGTGCAGGAAAAAAAAGCTGATAGGTTCCCCATTCCTTCATTCTCAGAATCAGTGGATGGAACATCGCCAATCACAATATTATATCCTTCTCACTAATCGTTGCTCCCAATTATCAATTTGATTACGGTTATACCTATTGTTTTTTTAGGGTTTTTTTTTTTGCACTGTGGGTGGGTGGTTGGGAGCACAGCTGTGCAGAAAAAAAAAAGCTGATAGGTTCCCCATGCCTTCATTCTCAGGATCAGTGGTGGAACCAGAGTGTGGATCATCTCCAATCAAAATATTATATCCTTCACATTAATCGTTGCTCCCAGTTAACAATTTGAGTACGGTTGAACCCATTGTGGTTTTTTAGGGTTTTTTTTTTTTTTGCACTATGGGTGGGTGGTTGGAAGCACAGCTGTGCAGGAAAAAAAAAAGCTGATAGGTTCCCCATTCCTTCATTCTAAGGATCGGTGGTCAGACCATCGCCAATCACAATATTATATCCTGGCAATATGCCATAATATTATATACGGAGTTGTC
The DNA here is from genome assembly GCF_046119375.1 of Phyllobates terribilis. NCBI lineage: Eukaryota > Metazoa > Chordata > Amphibia > Anura > Dendrobatidae > Phyllobates > Phyllobates terribilis. Next base: position 196,927 of record NW_027362974.1, on the reverse strand, counting down.
CTCCTGGCAGTTGCCGTGATCCTCTATTCCTTACCTGCTACCTCTATACTGTATATGAAATGACAATATGTGAGAAATATTAATAATGTTGCTCTCATTTTCTAAAAAAAACAGGTTGGAACACAAACTCTCAATTAGTTGTTTTTTTATTTGTTTACCAATCTAAAATGTCCACTTTGAGGCACCAGAGATAAATGCTGGCATATAATGTACAATGCTCCCGTCCCTAGCAGTTGGCGTGTATCAGGCGACATCGCAGGATCTTCAAGTAGCTGTCAATCTTGTGGGAATCTCTGCGGAAACACTGAAGCAAGTGGTAGACGGGGAACACGTAGGAATCGCCCTGTGGTGCCGTTACATCGATTGGTCCAAACCACTGGGGGTAAACGTGTTCTAGATCAGTCAGCATCTGCAATAAACAATGGGTGAATGTGGGTGTAGAATTTGGTTGGAGTAAAGGTACAATCTAACACTACAATTATCCAAACGTTGTGCCTATTACAGCATTACCACCAGTCACAAGCAAACTCAATATCTTCCTAAAAGGAAAAATATTGTGGATGGACATGCTTTCTAAAAGGGAATTTGTCAGCAATATGATGTAGGTGCTGAGACCCTGATTCCAGCGATGTGTCACTTACTAGTCTGTTTTTAGCTGTTTCGATACAATAAGTGTTTTATCAGAAGGAGATTATCACTACAAGACTAGGGGTCTTGTGCTTCCTAGTCAACCTGCTCTAATACAATCAACAGTGATCGTATCAAAATGACAGCATGCAGACCAACAAGTGACATATCGCTGGAATCAGAATTTCTGCCCCTACGTCATGCTGCTCTTGGATTACATAAAAACCTGTTGACAGATTCCATTTAAAGAGAATTTATTGTTACACTTATTGCCGCTTCTCAGCAACTCTACGGTTTACTCAGTCAGTTCCGCTTTGGTTTATACTCGTACCATATAGCCTAAATTCATGACCTACGTGAAGGAAGAGAGGATGTGTGTGATAATAATGCTGCTTACTCTCCAGAGATCCTGTCTATTCCTCCTTGAAGAATCCTGGTGTGCTCCTCAGCTTCTGTCACTTTTTTCTCCATGTTATTTGGCGCCCCCATGGACAAGTACTGCAGGGGTTGGGTCCAAGAGCGCAATCATTTCTTTCTAAGGCTCAGCAAGTCTTCGTGCTGTGGAAGCAGTAGACATCAGTTAGGAGGGATATCAGGCTGAGAACATATAGAAAATCATATGCCGAAAAGGGAATGTACCAGAAGTTGTGGATGCAAGAAAGTGCCCATGATTCCACTCCTCCGGGTCACACGAAGTGATGCAATACCCAGTGGTTGGTTAAGAATCCATTTATTTAGAAGCTAAAATAAGAGGCGTTTCCTGGACGTCCTGTCCACTTCATCAGTGCATAGCTTGTGTCCGGTATAGCAAGGAGTGGACATATATATACAAAAAATGTGAAAACAACTGGCGCCAAAACAATGTGGCCGTGAAGGCAGAAAAATACAATCAATAAAAAGGCAGAAATTTGAGTATCCATCAATGTATATATGCATCGGGAATAAAATATTGCTAGCATGATTAAAAATTAATTAAAAACCGATATAGTTCAATGCAAAAAAAATATAATAAATAATTAAAATATATATATAATTCCTGAAGCAGGAATTGAACCTGGTGTATTGCAATCAAATGGATCATGTTTAGATGTTAATCATGGTACAACCCTCTAAGCCACGGGTGCTCATGTATATTGTGATTGATCTTGTTCTGATAGGAGGTAATAAACGGATATTAGACGATATATCTAACTTATACCTACATACTAAACAAAATAATTTTAATTCTTCTTATAATAGAATATGTGATCGTATCGGCAACATGAATAATTTCTTTAGGAGTGTGTCCGTATTATCGGTGTAGTACTAGAGAATAGTCGTGCGCATTAATGTCCACTAGGTGGTATGATGAGCACTGAAAGTGTCCTAGGGAATGGTGCAGACTACTGGTAACAGAACGCAATGATCATAAGAAGAAAGGAAACTGAACTCAGTGAAACCCTGGATCGGGACAGTGGATCAAGAACAAGCCAAGACACATGTTCCTGACCATGTAGAGGTCAATTATATTTGTCAGTCCTTTCAAATAAAAACCTCTGATATTTCATTGAGACCCCAAGGTTTCCAAGTATTTAGTTGATCTATCCAGTATATCTCTTTCCTATTGAGACCCTGAATTCTATTGGGAGTGGTGCATGGAATATGCTCTATGGGCAGGATTTTAAGACACCCAAAGTCTTTATTGTGATGGATTGCCATATGTCGTGATAAACCATGTTTTAAAAAACCTGTAGCGACATTATGCCTATGAGAATTTAGTCTTTTATGAAAGGGTTGCATAGTTCTACCGCCATATTGCTTGGGACATGTGCATTCAATCAGATATATGACAGAATCAGTGTCACAGGACATATTACTATTTATTGTGAAGCGTTCATTGCTTGATGTGGATGCAGAAGTGTCGGCTCCATGAGTAATATTCATGCCGCACATGCCGTTCTTTTTGCCACATCTGGTGATGGTTTTATTCTTATTATTGATCTTGCTACAATCTAGAGTAGAAAGGGTGTGTATCCTACGGGGGGCTCAAATGTTCCTTAGAGTGGGGGCTCTCCTATACGCAATGGAGGGTTTTTCTGGGATAATCTTCTTGAGTATCGGATCATTTAACAGAATATGCCAATTCTTCTGCAGAATATCTCTAAATGATTTATGCTGAAAATTCCATGTAGTGATGAATTTTACACAGTGCTCATAGGACATTTTATCTGAATTAGATTTTAATAGAAGTGAATTCTGGCTACAGGTGTCCCTTACCCTTTCACATGATTCGCCAACAAGATTTTTGGGATAGCCCTGTTGTAGAACTTTCTGTTTCAGCATACCTGATTGCTCTGAAAAATCATTTTCAGAAGTGCAATTCCTTCTGATCCTCTGAAATTGATTAAAAGGAATATTACGCAGCCATTTCTGGTAGTGGCCACTGCTGTAGTGGATGGAACTATTCGCATCCACTTGTTTAAAATAAGTCTTGGAGCAAATCCTATTGTTCTCTATAAATAAGGTCAGATCCAGAAAATGAATACTGGTGTTATTTGTATCGGAATTGAAGGAAATACCCCAGCAGTTGTTATTTAGAAAACTGGCAAGGGCTGAGGGTTCTGCGATGTCCTTATTAAGAATGAAAATGAAGTCGTCAATGTATCTTTTGTAAAATATAATGCCTTCCCAAAATGGACCCCCATAGATGAACACCAGTTCAAATATGCCCATGAAAATATTAGCGAACGTAGCTGCGACCTTTGACCCCATCGCGGTCCCTTTGATCTGATGGTAAGTGTGTTGGAGGAAAGTGAAATAATTGTTATTAAGGATGAAAGATAACCCAGATAGAATAAATGATTTGTGGGAGGACGACAGGCCGGTGTCTTTGGAGATCATATGTTCAACACATAATAAACCAATTTCCCAATCAATATTGGTGTAAAGGGATGTAACATCAAGGCTTAAAAATACAAATGATTCTTCCCATTGGATGTCCTTAGTAAGGTTGATGAGGTGGCTGGAGTCACGAAGGTAACTCCTCAACCTTTTAACATGGGGCTGAAGGAGAACATCAATGTACTCTGCATGTGTTGTAGATTGGCCATGCAATACACCAATAATATCACATGATCACGTTCTGTACGTGGACCGGAAATACATGTCCCACTGAGCACAATTCCCAGTATGTTGTATAGGGGGCGCTGTGCCAGGCCAGGATTTCCCCTCCTCGATGCAGTGTCCTACATCTTCTCCAGTACAGCTGCTCACAGATTAACCTTGGAATAAACCCGCAGCGTCCCTAATCCCTCCCCACTCACAATGTCGCTGATTACTGGACACACGGTCCCGGGATGGACGTCGTGACTTACCAGGGTCAAGAATCAATGGAGAAAAGACGACTTCATGGGAATGGGACCTGTTGTTAATTAAGTGCCAGGTTTTTATGTTTTGTTTGTTTGTTTTTTTTACGTATTATTATCTATATTAAAGTCTTGCAAATTTTCACACTGGCAATCATTGTACAGGAGGAGGAGGAGAAGGTGAGCTGTGACATCACCTATTGTGAATGGTGGATCCTGTGTTATCTACTGTATATAGAGGTGTTATCAGTCATTGTACAGGAGGAGGTGAGCTGTGACATCCTCTACTGTGAATGGTGGATCCTGTGTTACCTATGTGTGAGTGTGACGCTGACCGGCCGTGACGCTACTTCTGGTTTGCCGGCGGGAATGCCGCCGCATTCAAACCGCTGCCACGACTGAACTTGCACAACTATAAAAAGACCACATCTCCCCCTGCCACTATATTTAACCCCCTGGAATAAGCTAAATTGCAAAACGCGCGTCAGGGCCTGTACCACATCTTCAGGTAGTATCTCTTACTCTCTGCACTATGCAGCTATGTATTAATCTGTTTTAATTTCTACCCTGCCCAGTACCTTTCTGCACTATATTCAGCACGTTTTTCTTAAAGCTATTGGTCTCGCGACCTATTCTTATGAATTTACAGTATATATTGCTCAGACCTTATTTGTGTCTAGCAGGATTGTTTTCCGCTTAAGTACATTGCTATGTCCTCAATATATGTGCAGTCTGGGTACTCCACTGTGTAATTATCACACGATGTTAAGCACTTTTCTATCCTTCTACTTGTAGTTCTAAAAATGTAATTATTGTAATTTATGCTCATTATTGAATCATTGGTTGCATACCATTTCTTTGCAGGAATTTTTCCCCACTCTTACTGGACTTGTTCTCCGTGAAATACGTCTTAGGGCAGCTTATACATGCAAACTTTAATAGGAGTTGTTAATAGAAAATGAATTAATCTGTGCTGCTATAACTATACACAAATAGTGCTTTGGCTCCTCCATGTGGATCAGTTTGGTACTGCCAGTGGATGTGATTAATCCTGCTTGGTTTCCCCTTGTTTTAAGTATGTTTTATACATCTTGGTTTTGATTAATAAAATACTGTGTATGTTGATTCTGGGTGGCATTTGTTTCCATTCCTTTATAGGTTTTTGCAATTATTTGGAGGTGCCATGACAATATGGGCCGTTTCTAGGTTAAATCTATTTGGAAGAGAAGCCATTGAGGTGACCATATCAGTTGTCACCCAGCTTTCCCAGGACCTGATAAATCCAATGTCCACTGAAAGATTACATGTGCTGAAGATTATAGATGTATAATGGCAGCATCTAGTGGTCAAAGGCGGTATTGCCATTATCATATACTTAAGCCTCATTTACACTTTGCAGTTCAGGACGATCAGGTTACGTGTAGATTTGATTACATTATTCCGAAAGTGACCACTCACCCGTTGCTGGATTCTTAGTAGCGTACGTCTGCCTTCCATTCGGTTTTATCCATTTGCCACCGATAAAATGACCAAAGCTTCGTTCGTGACTGTCAAGCCAGGCCTAGAGAGGGAAAAAAACAAATAAAACCATAAGTATAAAAAGATAAAAATAAAATCATAAAATCAGGGAAAAAAAAAAAAAGACTGATAATGAGAAATCAGGCCTCGCTCGAGAGGCGGCGCGCACTCACCATTCGAGAGGCGGCGCGCACTCACCGCTCGAGAGGCACTTACGGCCAGTGGTGTTGTCACGCCACTGATTCCAGCTGTGCTCTTCCCCATACTGGAGGAAAGAGCTTGTAAGCGCTGCTCTCTTTGCCTTGGAGATCAGTCACCAACGATAGACTGCAGCGGTATCCGGTATCTTAGACAATGAGCCATTAACTATAGAATTAAAAATCCAAGGGTATTTAGCAAAGTTACCCGTTATCAAGAGGACTTTGACATTTTTTGGCCATTGATCATGATGAGAAAAAGCGTTTATTGCCCGCCTTTTGATGGAAACCACGCTTAGAAATGACCAGAGAGGGATTGTTTGGTTTAAAATCTTCTATTGTAAAAGTCGTCTCAAAAATCAGTAATCCACAAGTGAACCCCATGGCAAGTGCTCACTTTTCCTGCAGCGCCACCACAAGCAAAGTGAAGAATTGCAAGTGCTATGTGCAAATGCATATAAATCAATCACATTAGACAAGGTATAGTGCACAGGATTACACATCCAATATAGTCACAAAGAATATAAAGTGCTTATAGTGAAATAGGGAGCAGCAGGTATGACCTGAGTTTGAAAATAATGGCCCCAACGCGCGTTTCACACGATGCCTCTTCCAGGGGGATGGGTATCCTCCCATTTATTTTGAATGATGCTATTGTGGACTTGCTAGCTTTATATGTATAGACGCTAATACCATTTGGAATTACTTAGAACTACTGGCCTATGCATACGCTGCTAACATATGGAGCTTACTCTTGATTTTCACTATAAACTATAACTACTAGTGAACATCAGCTCCCTCCAGTGGTATAGTTTGATATGATCTTTTTTTTTTTTTTTTTAAATTTTGCTAGTTATTTTCCCTTTTTAAAAATATGTTAGCTTTTTTTGGTAATAAAGATTATTATTTCTATGCTACTGGCTGTTTGCTTCCATTAAATTTGTAGGTTGTTGTTGTTTATAGGGAGGTGCCGTATATACTAATTGTGCCTGTAAGTAGGCTTAATGCTCTTAAAATGAACAGGCTGAGCAAGTGACGCACCATGTACTTGACAGTATTACAGCTCCTAGATACGTGGAGCCATCATGTGGGACAGATAGATTGTGGATTACAGCCTCCAGTGATATGGGGGACACGCGCGGCTCGGTCTTATCTTTAGGTCTCTTACACTCTGCAATCACCGAAAATCCACCAGACTGTGAAGGTCAGTGATGAAATACCATGAAGTGCAAACAGATTTTCAACTCCTTCATTCTGATGTTCTTGGGGGTGATGACCCACCGGACTGCGGGGGAGTGACCCCATATAATGAGAGGACAAGGCCAAGGAGGAAGACACAGTGTGTACAGATCATGGGGACTTATCAATGATACCGGGGAGAAAAAACATGGACCAGGGAGCAAGATTGTGACCACTGTAAAAGTCAGCATATATGCAGAGTTAGAAAAAGTTTATTTTTTCAGTAGGAAAAGTTATAAAACTTTTTAAATCACTTTATCAGGGAATTTGTCCTCATTCCTGTAAAAAAAAAAAAACATGCTGGACAAAATAAATGAAAAAAAAAATTGTATTTAAATTACTCTTTAAAGGGAATCAGAGCAGCATGATGTAGGGGCAGAGAGTCTGGTTCCAGCGATGTGTCACTTATTAGGCTGTTTGCTGTAGTTTCAATTCAATCTGTTTTATCACTTGCACAGCAGTCCAGTTAATTTGTAACTCCACCACTGATTGGCAGTTTGCTGACAGTGTACACAGGAAGCAGCCAATCAGGGGTGTGGGCGGGGTTATATACGGCTCAGCATTCCGAGATCTACAGCAGAGAAAACAGGGATTCTATCATAACTGCACCAAGCAGCTCAGTAAGTGACATCACCGGAATCAAGGTCTCTGCTCCTATATGATGCAGTCCTCAGATTACATAGTAAAACCTGCTGACAGATTCCCTTTAAGGGTAATCTAACAAAAAAAAATCTTCATTGTGGCTGCACTGGGACAAGCATATTCATAAAATATTTGCCTTAAAGAACTGAAGATTTTTTTTTTTTTTTTAGCTTTGAAGCTGCAGATCAACTTCAGACAAAGGGTTACAAGATGACGCCGGGCTCCTGGAGGCACGAGGATCCTGTTAAAATGTAGCCTGCACTGACTAACAAGAAAGGAACCTTTGTCCATTCCCGGTCATTGTGATGTATAGGGAGCCATGTACACAGGGGAGGCCGCGGCTCCCAGCCAATCCCTGCAGACCTGGGGGGCGAACGCTCTCAAGTCGCCTCCGTCACGCACTGCTATACAATACAGGAGCAACAGCGTTAACTATTTGTGGACGGATTTCAAAATTTTGAAAAACTTGATCAATTCAGGGCCCCATAGAAGGTAAAATCATTATACACTCGCCTCCCGCAGCCGCACCGCTTCAGCATTGTCAGCGCTGCTGCTACCAGTAGTGTCAAGTGACCACTGCAGCCAATGAGCCGTTGCTGATCAGCTGCAGCGCATCAATATTCCGTAAAATCGAACAAAATAGCAAAGGCTGCAGCCAGTCAATGGCCACTGATTGACAGTGTGGTGCCATGTAACTGCTGCTGCCAATCAAAGAGAACAGCAGCGCCGACAATCAGTGATGGAGGCATGGTTGGACCAGGAGGCACGAGACACCTCGTCCTGTAGTGATAATCTCCTGCTGATAAATCACTGATTTTAATGAAAAGGCAAAACACAGCCTAGTAAGTGACACATCGGTGGAATCAGGGTCTCTCCACCCTCATAGTGCTCTCAGATTACATAGCAAAACCTACTGACAAATTACCCTTTAAGAAAAGAGTGGCGATACAAAGTACCTATAAGACAAAACTAGAACTCTTCCAAAATGAAGAGAAACCCGTCAGCTGTTTTGGCATTCTCGTCAGTACAGGGCAAGGCTTTAATTTGGATCTTAGGGGGTACTGCAGACACCACTAGATTGTGAAGAGAAACATGCCAGCAATACTGAAGCAGCCGCCTATAAATGGTGCTTCAATCTTTTTTGAGGAGGCTTTAGCTGTACTTTATACTACATTCACTCACAGTGCACCCGTCTCCAACCAGTGGCAGTATTTTTGCCTTTTGGTGTATACCTTTTTTATCCCCAGGGAGCATTGCCTCGCTTTAAGACTCGGTGCATCAGCTGCTGTTGTCCACACCTTCACCACAAAAGACCCCTGTCCTGGAAAAATAAAGGGGCTCAGTCCCCCCCCCCCCTTCTTTTTTTGACTTCCAAAATGCAATGATCTTGATTGGCCATTTTTTGATTTTGGAATTAAGGAAGGAAAAGAGCTCACTGATACCAGAGCGGTCCTGTAATAAGAGTCCAGACCTCCTCTGGTATTAATATGAGCACAAACACTGCGCCCCTGCCGGAAGCTTCATGCAGCCGTATATCACCAAGCACAATGCAGAGTGTCGGATGGAGTGGTGTAAAGCCATCACCACTGGACTCTGGAGGAGACGTGTTCTGTGCAGTGACGGATCACACTTCTCTATCTACGTCTGATGGAGGAGTCTGGGTTTGGTGATTCCAGGAGAACACGACGGCTCCTTTCTGATCTTTCTCAAGGAAAGAAGACGCCTCCAGGAAGTCGTGTACAAGTCATGTGCAACAACGAAGAGGAACTGGAGGATTACACAGAGCAAAACCTTACCAAGCCATCACGTGAATCTGATGAGGGAAACAGTCAGCAATCTGTCCTCAACAACCTCCAATCTGACCTCAATCAACATCTGGATCAGAGGTCTACAACTCCAAGAAATGGCCACATCATGGCATGATGGGTGTTATAGTTCCCCAACAGCCTTGAGTTACATATATAGAGAAGGATTCATCTACTGTTGAAAAAAAAATCCCTTGGATCCTGAAGTTATTTTGTTATTGACTAATGAAAACTTTCACAAACATTAAAAAAAAAAGTTTCTAAAAGTTAATTAACTTCTGATGCTTAAATGTTTGATCAAAATTTAAAAAAAAAGTGTTTTTTTCTTTTCTTTCTAGAAACAGCGCCACTCTTGTCTGTTGGCGGTGTATGGTATTGCAACCCAGCAAGATGGTTGTACGGTCTGATACAGAGTGCAATGTAATATTACCTGGTGGTAATATCCAGGTAATGGAAACGGGCTTTGTATATAGACAGAAGGTGACGATTTGCCGGAGACTCTCTCACACCATTAAGCCGCATTCACACATTGGTGTTTGTCACCTTGTTGTGCATTATCCCGACTGACGCACATTTTATGGGGCTATTCTCTTTTTTCGTGGACCGAGGGTCTGCATGGACCAAATATGGGAAAAGAACGGAACAACAAATAAATTAAAAATACTTTTTTTGTCACATTATGATTTATAAAAATAAATTTAAAAAAAATCACAAAAAAAATAAAAAAAAACTAAAGTCCCAGATTCATCATTTGTATATTTTTAAGTCACTTATTTATTTTTTTGTCTTATGGTCACCTATTTTCTTTTGAGCACGTGTTCAGAACTTTTGCCCAGAATAAAAAATGCTCTAATTTTTTTTTTCGCTATTTTTTAGTGCAAAAAGCCACAGGTTGCAACATTTCAGCGAAAAAATGCAGATGGACATTAAAAAAAAATCCCTCTGGGGTGGGAGATGGATACATTTAAGCAAAAACATCTGAGACCTCCAACCTGTGCCGACAATGGGAAATAAATAAATCAATTAATAAATAAATAAAGTAAATAAATAAAAAAAAATGGACATATAAAATAGACTTTAAAAAAGGCGCAAATGGAAAGAAAAATACGATTTCAGGAAACTCATTCACTTTGCTGGTCCTATAAAATGCAGCGATTTTTTTTTTTTCCTATGGAAAAATTGCAACATGTGAATACGCCTTTAATAAAACTTAATTGACAAACTCAGAAGATTGCAAACGCATATAAATCCGGATGCATTTTTTTTTTTTTTTTTTATTAGCGGGTTTTCCCAAAACTTGTGTTGTGGAGTTCAATATCCGCGATGTTGTTCGTTTATTTTAGGCGACCTTGCTGCAAAAAAAAATGCAAAGTTGCAGAAATCTTTCCGTGTTCACATGCTGCAGTTTTTTTATGCCAAAATACATTTTTTTCTGATTATTGCTGCATTTTACCCTTTATTTAATGCAGATTTAAAGCTAAATTTTAATGCAATCTTTTATCACTAAATTTATTTATTTTTTACCAAAAAAAAACGCGCTGTGTGAACAGGCCCTTACAGCAGACAAACAATCAGGCAAGTTTAGATTATTTTTTTTAAAAATGTCGCAATATTAGAAGAGCACAATCACTGCACTGAAAAAAAAGCGTCATCGCACGACACTTTTCCCATCAGTCTTGTGCACACCTGCAATTTGTAGCCTGCGGCTCTTACAGGTGATGCCGGAGCCCCAGAACACAGAGCAGCCCGCACTGACGCCTCACCTGCGCGACACTGGCGGCCTCAGGAGCCGGGCCGTACTGCATGGAGGTGAAGATCTCCCGCACTGACGGTCAGTCTGTCCCCGTAGAGGCGGCCATGACATTCAGCAATGAGTAACAGCCCGTCAGCCCAGCCAACCACAAGGGGGAGCTCTAACACCGCGGCGCTGCAGAGTACGCACGTCACTTCCGCTGGAAGAAAGTCATATTATTACACACTAACAGGATTGTAATCCTCCATTCACCGCGTCTGGTCCCTATAGGTGTTAGTGTATTTTTTTTATATCTGTAAATTGCTGCGTTGTGCTGTAAAGTACTGTGTGTCAGAAATAGTGAGGGGAGGGAAGGAAAAGGGTCAAACGGAAGTGAGTGTCCGACCCGGAAGTGTGCGCATGCGCGGACACAGCCTGTTGCTGAGGCGTGGTGACGCTGTAGCTGGGTGATTGCAGTCAGAGTAGGGTTGCATCTAGTTTGGAGTTGATTATTTGTGGTCCTCAAACAATCAACTCCATTCTAGCTGATTCACCATTGAGCCGTCTAGTTTGGAGTTGCTTTTTTGTGGTCCTCATTTTATCAGCTCCACTCTAGACGGATCACTACTGAAGTGACTGGATCGGGGGGATATTTTGTGGTCCTCATTCCAGCATCTCCACTCTAGCTGATTCACTGGTGAAGTGACTGGATCGGGGGGATATTTTGTGGTCCTCATTTTAGCAGCTCCACTCTAGCTGATTCACTGGTGAGGTGACTGGATCGGAGGGATATTTTGAGGATCTCATTCCAGCATCTCCACTCTAGCTGATTCACTGGTCAGGTGACTGGATCGGAGGGATATTTTGAGGATCTCATTCCAGCATCTCCACTCTAGCTGATTCACTGGTCAGGTGACTGGATCGGGGGGATATTTTGAGGATCTCATTCCAGCATTAAAAGGAGCAGCTAACATCGTTTTAGTGATTGATCCATTAACACAGGTGTGGGTGTTGGTGAGGACAGGGCTGGCGATCAATCAGTCATGATTAAGTAAGAATGACATCACTGGACACTTTAAAAGGAGGCTGGTTCTTGGTATCATTGTTTCTCTTCAGTTAACCATGGTTATCCCTAAAGAAACACGTGCAGCCATCATTGCACTGCATAAAAATGGCCTAACAGGGAAGAGTATCGCAGCTACAAAGATTGCACCTCAGTCAACAATCTATCGCATCATCAAGAACTTCAAGGAGAGAGCTTCCATTGTTGTCAAAAAGGCTCCAGGGCGCCCAAGAAAGACCAGCAAGCGCCAGGACCGTATCTTAAAACTGTTTCAGCTGCGGGATCGGACTACCAGCAGTGCCGAGCTTGCTCAGGAATGGCAGCAGGCTGGTGTGAGTGCTTCTGCACGCACTGTGAGGCGGAGACTCTTTGAGCAAGGGCTGGTTTCAAGGAGGGCAGCAAAGAAGCCACTTCTCTCCAGAAAAAACATTAGGGACCGACTGATATTCTGCAAAAGGGACAGGGAGTGGACTGCTGAGGACTGGGGCAAAGTCATTTTCTCTGATGAATCCCCTTTTCGACTGTTTGGGACATCTGGAAAACAGCTTATTCGGAGAAGAAGAGGTGAGCGCTACCACCAGTCTTGTCTCATGCCAACTGTAAAGCATCCTGAAACCATTCATGTGTGGGGTTGCTTCTCAGCCAAGGGAATTGGCTCACTCACAGTCTTGCCTAAAAACACAGCCATGAATAAAGAATGGTACCAGAATGTCCTCCAAGAGCAACTTCTCCCAACCGTCCAAGAGCAGTTTGGCGCCCAACAATGCCTTTTCCAGCATGATGGAGCACCTTGCCATAAAGCAAAGGTGATAACTAAATGGCTCATGGAACAAGACATAGAGATTTTGGGTCCATGGCCTGGAAACTCCCTAGATCTTAATCCCATTGAGAACTTGTGGTCAATCATCAAGAGACGGGTGGACAAACAAAAACCAACAAATTCTGGCAAAATGCAAGCATTGATTATGCAAGAATGGACTGCTATCAGTCAGGATTTGGTCCAAAAGTTGATTGAGAGCATGCCAGGGAGAATTACAGAGGTCTTGAAGAAGAAGGGGCAACACTGCAAATATTGACTTGCTGCATTAACTCATTCTGACTGTCAATATAACCTATTGGTACTCATAATATGATTGCAATTATATTTCTGTATGTGATATAAACATCAGACAAACACTAATAAAAACCAGAGGCCAGCAGATCATGTGAAAATATAATTTTGGTGTCATTCTCAATACTTTTGGCCATGACTGTACAGTTTCGTGCTGAAGAGACTGGAATTGAGTTTTTCGGAGAGTGAGCGGAGCCTCACGGGGAGAAACGTAACAGAGCGCAGAGACAGAGTCCTCATAATTTACCACACTGGATCGGAGTGGCTTTTTTGAGGACCTCATTTGAGCAACTCCATTCTAGCTGATTCACCATTGAGCCATCTAGATCGGAGTGGATTTTTAGATGATCTCCCTGTAGCCTCTATTCTGTACAGTTCATTGCTGACCTGACTAGAATAGAGTTGCTGGAGCGTTTTCCTCATATGATCAAATCCAATCTAGACGGCTTATGACTGAAACCTCCAGAATGGAGTTAATTCCAGGGTCGGTCTGGCCTGGCGGGAAATCGGGAAATTTCCCGGTGGGCCCCAATATGAGAGTGAGAAAATTGGTGGCGGGGGCCCTTTAAAAATGTGGGCCCTTTAAAAGCGCGGCTGAAGGAAATGTAGCGTCGCGCGCACTGAACATTCATTGGTGACAGCGGGCCTGCAGTGACGTGCATGCAGCATACTTACCACGTGAGTAGTCCCTGAGGATGGACTCTTTCTGGGTGGTGACACGCACTGCGCTCTGCTTTCCCGCTGGCTGGCAGACTGTGGTGTGGTAACAGGTGACACTGACGCTGACGCCGCTCTCTTCTGGCCACGCTCTGCAGTGCTCTCTCTCAGCTCCGGGGCCGTCCTCCTATGATACGCTGGCGCCAACGAACCCGACGTCTCGCTCTGCTCTCCCTGCTCCCGGGCTTCTGATGTGGTCCCATCCCGGCTCCTTACCTGTTCTGGCCTACTCCCCTGTAGTAATACCTGTTCCGGACCGGGTGGTGGCACCAGCACCGGCGCACCGCCCCCTTCTCTCCTGCTCTGATTCTGGGCTTTTTTATACCGGTTCCGGGGCTGGATATGTGGACAGTGACCGTCCTCTACAGTTCAACTCTCCAACCTGGCCTGGAATTGGAAACAATAACTCCACCTGATGAAGGCAGCAGACCGCTGCAGAAACGCGTTGTGGGCATTAATACTTAAATAAAGAGGTTTGTTTTATCCTTTTCCAGCGCCTTATCCAGTTTCTAGCACCCCACTGACCACTTCAATTTGCACACTGGAATTGGAAACAAGGCTGTAGGCCTACAGCTCTCACTGCTTTAATTTCATGTCAAAAGTACCGTGCCAAATATTCAATAAGGTTTTTATGAGTGAGTGTTCCCAGCACTGGCCAACAATAATATAATTTATTTTATACATTATGCATTGCACTCTAGGCCTCCTATATGACATGTAGATCATACTCTTGGCCTCCTATATGACATATACAGACAGTGTATATGCCATATAGGAGGCTGAGAGTGCGGTATGCATTTTATATGAGGCCTAGAGTGCGGGCCTACATGATGTACAATGCACTCGGCCTCCTATATAAAGTATAGACTATAGGAGGCTGAGAGTGCGGTATACGTTTTATATGAGGCCTAGAGTGCGGGCCTACATGATGTACAACGCACTCGGCCTCCTATATAAAGTATAGACTATAGGAGGCTGAGAGTGCGGTATACGTTTTATATGAGGCCTAGAGTGCGGACCTACAAGATGTACAACGCACTCGGCCTCCTATATAAAGTATAGACTATAGGAGTCTGAGAGTGCGGTATACGTTTTATATGAGGCCTAGAGTGCGGACCTACATGATGTACAACGCACTCGGCCTCCTACATAAAGTATATACTGTTTCCACGGACCGTGTGTCCGTGGGCAAAACACGCTGACATGTCAGTTTTTTTTATACACTGCACGGGCCGAAAAACGTCCCGCACACGAGCACACAGATGACGTGCGTGTGTCGTTGGTGTGACACATACCGGCGCCTGGGAATTAGCGGTACAGTTCATGCTGTTCCCAGGTGCTTAAGGAATCAGCGATCAGCGCTAGCAAGGGACAATGTTGAGAGCAGTAGGTTCACCTCCCGATGTTGCCAAAACCTGTAAATATAAGAAAATTAAAAAAAACATATTCACCTGGCTTGAGGCGACCACACACGCTGAGGAGCTTGACTCCCTGCAGCGAGCAGGCCCCTATGCTCACTGAGCTCAGCATAGGTCGGGGGACCGCTCACTGCAGCAAGTCATTCTCCTACGCTCCTCATCGTGTGTGGTCACTTTAAGCCAGGTGAATATATTGTTGTTTTTTTTAATTTTAGTATTATTTTTACAGGTTTTGGAGACATTTGGAGGTGAATACTACTTTCAACATTGTCTCTTCATTGTCCCTTGCTAACACTGATTGCAGCGCCGGCAGGGGACAGTGATGAGCGATTCCTTCAGCACCCGGTGCTTGGGAACAGCACAAACTGTACCGCTGATTCCCAAGTGGTGGTACGGTATGTGTGATCCTGATGGAGCACACGTATGCCACACTGACACGGATATCTCCGGTACTGTTTTTTCCAGTACCGGAAATATCCAGATGTATGAAAGAGCCCTATGCCATATAGGAGGCCAAGAGTTTGTATGTCACATTGGAGACCAAGAGTGCGGTATACGTTATATATGGGGCCTATATGACATAATAGATCACACTCTCTACCTCCTATATGAAATATAGATCACACTCTTGGACTCATGAATTATACAGTGTATATGTCATATAGGAGGCTGAGAGTGCGGGCCTATATGACGTATACAACACACTCAGCCTGATATATAAAGTATATATTATAGGAGACCGAATGTGCAGTCTGTACGTCATATAGGAGGCCGAGAGTGCGATATATGTAATGTGTGGGGCCAATATGATGTATACCACATAGAAGTGAAGTATGCCGCCACCAGTTCCCAAATCTTCCCAAACGGGTTTTTTAGCCGTTGGCTATCCACATCAGGAGGTGCAATGTCTAAATAAGCAGTGTTAATCAAATGTCCAAGGAAGTATGAAAAAGACAGCACTCACCAATGGATCCCAAAAAAAGATCCTTTTATTTCAGATTCAGCGTACAGACGTTGTGGCTGGTTCAGGGGTGAAAAGAGGACGACGGCCGTTTCGCGCACAAGCAGCGCCACTACGGGTCCAGTATAGTTCACTCCCGTCTGTATGCTGGATCTGAAATAAAAGGATCTTTTTTTGGCATCCATTGGTGAGTGCTGTCTATTTCATACCTCCTATATGATGTATAGATCGCATTTTCTACCTCATATATGACAAACAGACCGCACTCTCTGCCTCCTATATGACATATACAATGCATTTGGCCTCCTATATTTCATTGCAGCCATTTGGTAAATTCTAAAAAGTTCATTATTCTTCTCATTAAAGTACACTCTGCACCCCATCTTGACTACAAATTTATTGAAAAAGCACTTTACATTACAGAGGGGACTTGTACAGACAATAAAGACATTACAGAATAAACATAACTCAGATACCAAGAGGAGTGAGGGCCCTGCTCGCAAGCTACAATCTATGAGGAAATAGGGAGACACGAAAGGTAAATGATAAAATGTGCTTATATTGTATGATACAACCATTATACACTAAATAGGGTCTGCACATAACGCTGCATGAACCGCTCACCAGCCAGTATGTGTATGGCCACAGAGGGCTATTAAGTGCATGGAGGGTGTGCACACAGACGCTACAAGGGTCTATATATGCTACTATATGCAGTATATAGTGTACAGACGGTTAGATAGTATGGTGCTGCGTATATGGTGTGGAATCCACATTCTATTCACTGCCATATCTATACATTATATAGTATATACACTGCTCCGCTCTATATTCCTGAACACAGTGTATATGTATATACTGTATAATGTGTGTGTCTGTATATATAATATATATATATATATTGCAGAGTACCACTTCTGTCCTCTATACTGGGTGTAATTCTCAGTATCTGTATATACACACTGCACTGGTAAAATAAGATGTAAAATAATAATAATTTGAGTGGTTTACCCTCTGATATGTACCACTCCCAGCATGCACTGTCAGATTTAACCCTTCCGGGCCTGCTGGGAGTTGTAGGTTTGTTACTGCAGGGATGATGCGGGGACGGGTATTGCATTTGAACCCACAGCATCAAGTCATTCACACTTTAAAGAGAACCTGTCACGTCCTAGCTGCCCTCTACACTGCCCCCATAGCGTTGGTAGTGACGCAATGTGCATCACTAGCAAGCTGTTTTCATGAAAATCGCTGCAGCTATAATGAATTTATAACGTTTAATATACTTATATCTAGGGCCGGCTCCAGGTTTTTCTGGGCCCCGGGCGAGTCTCAGTGGGCCCCTCTAACACATACCACGATTCATGATGCACAGATACCGCAGAGAAATCTATATATATAGTACAATGCAAAGATTTCACTTCTTACATTACATGAGTGATATCTACTGTAAATTCTACAATAGCTCAGAAGCCGGAGAATCCTCGCAGCACACAGTGCAGACCGGACAATATAGTCCTCCATACAGTATTATGGGCACCACTAAGTCCTCCATACAGTTTTATGGGCCCCATTATATATTGCTCCATACAGAATAATGACCCCACATAGTCCTCGTACAGTATAATGGGCACCACATATCTCCATACAGAATACTGGCCCCCATATAAGGCCGCATACGGAATACTGGCCCCCATATAAGGCTCCATAAAGGAATACTGGCCCCCATATAAGGCCCCATACGGAATACTGGCCCCCATATAAGGCCCCATATGGAATACTGGCCCCCATATAAGGCCCCATACGGAATACTGGCCCCCATACGAAATACTGGCCCCCATATAAGGCCCCATACGGAATACTTGCCCCCATATAAGGCCCCATAAAGGAATACTGGCCCCCATATAAGACCCCATGAAGGAATACTGGCCCCCATATAAGGCCCCATACGGAATACTGGCCCCCATATAAGGCCCCATACGGAATACTGGCCCCCATGTAAGGCCCCATACGGAATACTGGCCCCCATATAAGGCTCCATACGGAATACTGGCCCCCATATAACGCTCCATACGGAATACTGGCCCCCATATAAGGCTCCATACGGAATACTGCCCCCCATATAAGGCTCCATACAGAATACTGGCCCCCATATAACGCTCCATACAGGATACTGGTCCTCTTATAAAGCTCCATACAGGATACTGGCCCCCATATAACGCTCCATACAGGATACTGGTCCCCTTATAACGCTCCATACAGGATACTGGCCTCCATATAATGCTCCATGCAGGCTGTTACCCCCCACATAATGCCCCATACAGGCTGTCTCCCCCCTTATAATGCTCCATGCAAGCTGTTACCCCCCACATAATGCCCCATACAGGCTGTCTCCCCCCTTATAATGCTCCATGCAAGCTGTTACCCCCCACATAATGCCCCATACAGGCTGTCCCCCCACCGTATAATGCTCCATGCAGGCTGTTCCCCCCACATAATGCACTAAGCAGGCTGTCCCCCCCCCTTATAATGCCCCATGCAGGCTGTTCCCCCCTTATATTGCCCCATGCAGGCTGTCACCCCTCCTCTTTATAATGCCCCATGCAAGATGTCACCCCCTCTCTCTATAATGCCCCAAACAGGATGTCACCCCCCCTCTTTATAATCCCCAATCAGGATGTCACCCCCACTCTTTATAATGCCCCATTCAGGATGTCACCCCCTCTCTTTATAATGCCCCATGCAGGATGTCACTCCCCTCTGTTTATAATGCCCCATGCAGGATGTCACCCCCTCTCTTTATAATGCCCCATGCAGGATGTCACCCCCTCTCTTTATAATGCCCCATGCAGGATGTCACCCCCTCTCTTTATAATGCCCCATGCAGGATGTCACCCCCTCTCTTTACAATGTCCTATGCAGGATGTCACCCCCCTCTCTTTATAATGCCCCATGCAGGATGTCAGCCCCCCTCTCTTTATAATGCCCCATGCAGGATGTCACCCCCTCTCTTTATAATGCCCCATGCAAGATGTCACCCCCCTCTCTTTATAATGCCCCATGCAGGATGTCACCCCCTCTCTCTATAATGCCCCATGCAGGCTGTCACCCCCTCTCTCTATAATGCCCCATGCAGGATGTCACCCCCCCTCTCTTTATAATGCCCCATGCAGGATGTCACCCCCCCTCTCTTTATAATGCCCCATGCAGGATGTCACCCCCCCTCTCTTTATAATGCCCCATGCAGGATGTCACCCCTCCATATTATGCCCCATGCAGGATGTCACCCCCCCCCCATATTATGCCCCATGCCTCCATACATTAAAAAAAAAATCAAATACTCACTCCAGCGTTGGCGGCGTCTTTCCGCTCTGTGCTCCCTGTGACAGCTCAGGGGGAGGGCGCGGTGGAAAGACTTCACCGCACCCTCTGACCTGAGACGTCACAGAGAGTGCAGAGCAGGAAGACGGCGGATCTGCAGAGGCACGGGGAGAGGTAAGTATCCGGCTGCCGGGGCCCTGAGCAAGCGGGGGAGAAGGGCAGGCGCTGACACCGCTCTCCTCCGCCCATAGCCCAACGGGGTGCGCGACCGCCAGTGGGCCCCCCTGCCTGCTCAGGGCCCCGGCACTTGCCCGGGTGCGCCGGGTGCTGACGCCGGCCCTACTTATATCCTACCTGCCTTTTCAATCATAGGGGCGTGCTTGTCATATTCAGTCAAGGGCGAGCGCAGCATTCACTCACTGCTGGCGCCGTCCATGTATTTGAATCCTGTTCCTGACCAGCGCTGATATTGTGGGACGCAGGCGCACTTGTAGATGTCCGGCCGCCTGCGCAGTGAGGCTCTGTGATTACCAGATTCACTGCGCATGCTCTGGGAACATAGCGCGTTAAAGCGCATGCGCAGTGAGGCTGTGTGATTATGACTTTTTCTTCACTTTGAAAATTGTTTAAGTTGGCTGAGGGACTGGGTGGTTTACCTAGGACAAGGAATGGCCATGTGTAAGAAAAACCGCTACTGATTGTAAATTACAGATTCTGTTAACTACAATAAATAAGTTGGTTAACAAGAAACACTTTGATATAGTGCACTGCACAATACAGTTCTCTTTTACACACTGTATAGTTTGCTAAAAGGCACACGTTTTAGTGGGAGAGGCCGAAAAATGAACGAGTAATACAACCGTTTATGGATGCTGTAGTGTGGACCCCTAGAGTCAATTCTCCTGGTGGGCCCTAGGCACCCCAGTCCGACCCTGTATGAGGCCTTTACATGGTATCAACGCCTGCGATGAGAACGCCACATCATAGTAATAGCAGAATCACAAATATAAGATTATATGAACAGATTAAAGCAAGATTTCTATTGCTGGCTGCAGAATGAGTTAACTGGGATATCATCAGTGAGTTTGATCTGACTGGAGAAGTAACTACTCTTGTTTTTATTCTTTTGAGCTCCATTCAGCTAATTTATGATTTATCACCTTCCCTGAACATACATGGAAATCATGGGGTCCCATAGCAGAAGTAATAATTAAGACCCCACAAAAAAACATTAATATTCAGCGGGGTCACAGAAGAGCATACCTCACAAGTTTGCAACCCTTCCATAGTAATTTTGCCCCAATTGAAGCCCCCTAGTGTTCCCACGTACTAAGATACTCCTTTAATGGCCAAAAATGTGCCCCCAAACACAGTAAGATACCCCCACAGTGAATTTCTCCACTGTACCCTCCACACATACAGTATGATGACTCTACAGTACCCCCGCAAAGTATGATAAACCCCAGTGACCTCTACACAGTATGATGGCCCCCGCATAACCCTCCACACAGTATAATGGACCCCGCACAGCCCTCCACACTGTATAATGGTCCTCATACAGTGTAATGGCCCCCACTATCCACCCAAGCAGTATAATGACCCCCATCAGCCACTTATACAGTATAATGCCCCTCACCACACAGCCCTCCAAATAGTATAATGGCCCAAACACAACGCTCCAAATAAAATAATAGTCCTCACATAAGCCTCTAAACAATATAATAGTCCCCACCCAGCCCTCCAAATAATATAATGGACCCCACATAGGCCTCCAAATAGTATAATAGTCCCCATACAGCTCTCCAAATAATAGAACGGTCCCCACATAGCCCTCCAAATAGTATGATAGCCTGACACATAGCCATTCAAATAGTAGTATAATGGCCCCCACAGAGCACTACAAATAGTATGATGCTCCCCACATAATCCTCCAAATAGTAGAATGATGGCCCCCACATAGTTCTCCAAATAGTATGATGGTCCCCAAGACAGCCCTAAAATTAGTATTTTAGCACCCCAAATATGATGATGCCCCCCAAATAACCCTTCAAATAATATGATGGCCTCCAAGTAGCCCTACAAATAGTATCATGGCCTTCCAGTTTGCCCTCCAAATAATATGATGGCCCTCACAAACTACTTATTAATTAAAAAAAAAATACTCACCTCTCCCCATTCCCCTGCTGTTCTGGTCTTTGCAGCATGTGGTTTGAAACTATGCTCAGCTCGGCACAGTGGACGCGATTTTGGGACGTTATCACGTCCACTGAGCTGAGACATCAGAAGCACAGAGGAGAATGATGGAGGAGGGAGCAGACGGTTCCCTCCTCCATCATTCCTTTCAATTGTATCTGCATCCAGAATGTGGATACAGTTGAAAGTGTGATGCTGGATGCGGGGGGCCCGATGCCTGTGCTGACATCGCCACCTGTCTCACAGTTGCAAAGCAGCTGCGGGGTCTGCCGTTATTAGCGGTATGCCAGTGCCATTGTTATGTGACATGAGCCCCGGGAGAGCCAGTGCCGAGACAGCTGGTACAACACCAACACCGAAGGTGAATATAAGTGTTATTTTACTGGGGAGAAACATAGGGATTTAGAAGGGGTTGTCTGATTAGTGGACATCCCCTTTAAGTAATCAAGTTCATTAAAGGGGTTGTCCACTACTGCACATCCCCAGCTTATTACATTTAGGACTTCAGCACCGCTTTTTCCGGACATTGCTATGACTTGTTATGTCCTCTGCAGCCAATTAGCAGATGTTGGTCAATAGTCTGTCAGGACGGACATCTGCTCTGAAGAAATAGAGTTTTTGAGACTTGTAGACATTATGGAATAACGTCCATAAAAATATCCCAAGCCGGTATTGGTCCTCCAAGAAGCATGAAGCCCTCGCTGCTACTAACTTACTCCCATACCTGGATCTACCTAGATGATGAAAACACTTGGACTGTAAGGTACAAATCAGGTGAAATTATGAAACCTGGAGGGAATGTCACTTCAGGTTGTGCGTAGATATCCGTAGATAGAAGTCGTTATTTATCCGCCATTAATGAAATGTTTTGTCCATTTTTGCTCCACAAATCTGAGGCCGATGAATGGGGGAATGGCACCAATGCTATGGAGAATGCCTTGAAAATTGAAAAGGGCGTAAATAAGGCTCTGCTGGACCTCCACAAGATTGCTATGGACCATGCGGACCCTCATGTAAGTGACTCCCCCATAGCGTATAGATACCGCGTGTTCATTTTATAAAATATCCTTCATGAAGGAACAGTTCATGTATCTTCTGTGACCTCCATATTGTGCTGTTCCTGGAAATGTAATACCACCTGACTACTAGATGTCACGTTCCCCTTTATAATGGGGGGTGTTCCAACACAAGCTGCATATTATGGCACTGTTATAAAGCTATGGGACAATTCATTAGTGTATTTGCACCTTTTTTTTCTAGTTTTTAGTGTTTTTCATTTGCGCCTTGTTCTTCTTTTAATTTGCGCCTTTTTGAAGTCTGCAGCGTTCCCTTTTTTTTCATTGATCATTATGGGGTTTCCGGCTAATTATCTAATTGTGACTTTTTAAAAAGTTGTCACATTTTTACTCAAATATATTTCAAGTGATTTTGTGTTCTGTAGTCCGGGAGGTTTTTTTGCACAAACTTTGCAACATTTTAGCATGCCACTTTTTTGCGATACAAAGACACAAAAAGGTTTAAAGACAAAAAAAATACAGTTTTGATTTTGGGCAAAATCCATGAACCAGGTGCGCCACTTTCAGGAATTTGGCACAAAAAAATCAAATGATACAAAAGAGAAAAGGGACTTTAAAAAATACAATGTTGTATTGGGCCCTATGACGGCACAGCACAGATTTTAGTAAAGGTTTTGCAGGATTACTAAGAGGGGTTCACATGCTATCAATTGTTAAAAAATCAAGCAAAATGATGACTCGGACCCTCTGATTTTCGAGGTATAAGGCTACGTCCCCACAATGAGCTTCTAGTGAGTTTTAGATATAGCAGATTTTCTGCCCCATTAAGTAAAATAGGTTACTTGAATTTTTTTCGAAAATATACAGCATAAAAAACTCACCCAAAACTCATTGTGAGAACGTAGCCTAAGGGTATGTGCACATCATTTAGACGCCGGTGAGTTGTCCTTGGTGAAGCTCTGCCACCGGTGGTTTTCACTCTATACTTTAAAGGGAACCTGTCATGTCCCTAAACGCTATTAACCTGCAGATATGGGGTTAATCTGCAGGTTTATAAAGCTGCCGGGCGTCTTACTGAAAGGCCGGCTACCGGGAGGAAATGCACTTTATTCCCCACGGCAGCCTCCAGCTTTCAGTCATAGAGGCGCGGCCGGCGTGGCTTCAGTCATTGTTCAGTACATAGTGAGCGGCGGCTATAACCGCACCCTGGCACTGACTGACAGCCGGCTAAGCGGCCCCTGTAACCGCTCCCTGTAAAGACTGACAGCCGGATCTGTACTGATGTACTGCTGAGCTGTCAGTCAGTGCCGGGGCGTTGTTACAGCTGCCGATCACTGTATATTGAGCGGTGTCTGAAGTTGCGCCGGAAGCTTTAACCCCTTTCTGACATTGTGCATAATAATACGTCCCTGTGCCCTGGGCCTTATGGACCAGGTACGTATTATTACGACACAGGCTGTGCGGGATCAATCGCCACCGGTTGTCAGCTGATTTTGACAGCTGACACCCGGCACTTTAACCCCCTAAATGCTGCGATCGCAGCATTTAGCAAGTGAGTGGAGGGACAGAAGCACCTCTGCTCTTGGATCGGAGACCCTGCGCTGTCCTCACGGGGTCTCGATCGTTGCCATGGTGACACGATGTCATCATGACGACACCTGTGTCACCAGGCACCAGCAAGTTAGTTTGACCATGCGCAGTGCATGATCAAACTAGCTTGTGTCTGCAGCACTGACAGTTTACAAGGTATAGCAGTGATCCTGCACTGCTATACCTTAGAACTGCGATCAGCCTGCTGAAAGTGAAAGTCCCATAGTGGGACCAAGTAAAAAAAGTGAAAAAAAAGTTGTAAAAATATTTTTTTAAAAATAAAAAAATAATAAAAAAATAAAATATTATTATGAAGTAAAACAATAAGAGTACACATATTTAGTATCGCCGCATCCGGAACGAACTGATCTATAAAACTGTCCCACTAGTTAACCCCTTTAGTGAACACAGTAAAAAAAAAAGAATCAAAAAACGGTGCTTTATCATCATACCAACGAACAAAAAGTGGAATAAAACGCGATCAAAGAGACGAATATAAATAAAAATTATACCGCTGAAAACATCATCTTGTCCCGCAAAAAGCAAGCCACCATACAGCTCCATCAGCCAAAAAATAAAAAAGTTATAGCTCTTAGAATAAAGCGATTTTTTTCTATGAAATAGTTTTTATTGTGTAAAAGCGCCAAAACATAAAAAAAGATATAAATGCAGTATGGCTGTAAATGTACTGACCCGAAGAATAAAGCTGCCTTATTAATTTTACCACACGCAGAACTGCATAAAAAAAACTAAAAAAACAATTACTGAATTGTTGGTTTTTGTTTATTCTGCCTCCCAAAAATCAGAATAGAAAGCGATCAAAAAATGTCACATGCCCGAAAATGGTACCAATAAAAACATCAACTTGTCCCGCAAAATACAAGCTATCACATAACTCTGTCGACCGAAATATGGAAAAATTATAGCTCTCAAAATATGGCGATGCAAAAACTAGTCTTTGCAAAAAAAAAAGTTTAGTGTGTGACAGCTGCCAAATGTAAAAACCCGATATGAATCTGGTATCACTGTAATCGCACCGACCCGAAGAATAAAGTCATCTAATCACTTAAACCGCACGAGGAACGGTGTAAATAAATAAATAAAACCAATTCTTCACCTGCTGTTGGTTTGTTCATTCAGCCTCCCAGAGTTCGCAATATGGCTCTGCCCACATTTATCCTGTGCTCTACGCTCAGCGCTTACACCGGGGTTTCCATGTAAATCTCTGAAATACGTGATCCAGACGGAGCCTCCGGCGGAAGATTCCCTGTAATGAGGCAGATGGAGGCACCGTCTGGCCTGTGATCCCACGGTGTCCGTCTTTTTATTAGGCGTGAATAAAAGTGCCGTCGGCCACAGTTTTGCGAGCCTCTGATAAAAAGAACACCGCTGAACAGAGGCCACACAGAGTCCAGAGTAATTAACAAATAAAGTAGCACACTGCAAGGCTAAGTATGTAAACATGAAATATGGAATATGAATAGCATTACTGCTGTAGAAAATAGAAATAAATGAGAAATCTTAGGACATAAATTGGCCAATTCATGAGTATCTGGCAGCCGCGGTAAGGCGTTTCTCAGTGCCAGGACCCTACCAATGTGAATACCTCTCTAAGGGACAGGTACACATGAATTGGCCAATTTATGCGCTAAGATTTCTCATTTATTTCTATTTTCTATAGCAGTAATGCTATTTATATTCCATATTTCATGCTTACATACTTAGCATTGCAGTTTGCTACTTTATTTGTTAATTGTATATGGAGGTAGCTTCTCCTAGTAAGCACCTGTTCACACCTATTTCTCGTATTAGAAGTGCCATCAGTTTTTTCTGTTTACAGAGTCCAGAGTTAGGCCGGTTTCACATGTCCTGATATTTCCAGTATCGGAAAAACCGGTACGGGAGATATACGTGTCCATGTGCACCTGTGTGGCAACCGTGTGCCGCATCAGGAGCGCACATTCCGCCACCTGGGAATCAGCAGTACAGTTACCGCTGTTCCCAATCACCGGGTGCTGAATGCTGCCCTCATCATTGTAACCTGCTGGCGCTGTGATCAGCACAACCAAGGGACAATGATGAGAGTAGTAGTCTGCTCCCGCTGTGTCCTAGTGTAAAAATAAGAATAAAATTAAAAAATCCTTATACTCACCTGCCTATCAAAGTAAAAGTGAAGTACCCATAGCTCTTTCTTACATTCAAGCATCTGATGCTGATGCTCAGTCTATGTAGATGGCATCTTAGCTGTTGCTAGGCAACTTCCTTAAAAGGTGAGATGCACCTGTAAGATTCCATCACAAGATTCCATCATGACATCACTGCTATTATGACATCATAATTCACAACCACTACTTATACAAGCGTTTACACTTCAGTGTCACTTTGATACCCCGGTGTCATTGTTGTCAGTGTTTAGCTACTTATCTAGTGATATACTGATTGCGCATTTCATTGAAATGTCTGGAATTTCTCCAGACAGACTTCAGGAGTTGGCACTACTCCAGGGGATTCTTACCACCTATACCCCTAACTTTGTGCTACCACTACCCGATGGCGTCCTCAGCTTCACTTACCGGCTGGTTATGGAGCTTGTACGGGACTGCTTGACCAAATACTACCAAGGTCGTATTACCTCAGAATATCTTCAGCATTTACAGCAGAACATCAGGACATTAGTACAACAGGTAAATAGCAGACAATCTGCACAAATTATTATTATTATGTCTAGTTGGTCTCCCTTACTGTATAGTGGTATTATTGGTAGTAATAAAATTTAGACTTTCTTCAGTGTCAGGCAGGGTCATATTTGTAATAGAGATCCCCATTTTGGGAAGAGGGTGTAAAAGTGCAGCATGAGCCTGTATGATTCAAATGTCAGTGCTAGATTTCATTCCTAGTCCAGTCCTTGTCCCTTAGTAAAGACACTTCATTTAGCACCTTAATCCGGATTTCTTATAAATATGTAATTATGATTTTTATTGTGTATAACAAATATTAATAATTTATCTCAGACCATAGAACTAGCCTCACTGATTAGAAATGTAAAGTACCCACAGTTCTTTCTTACATTCAAGCATCTGGTACTGATGCACAAACTATGGTTTTGCCACCTTAACTATTGCTAGGAAACTTCCTTTCACGGTGAGATGCCCCGTTAAGATTCCATCACAAGATTCCATCACGACATCACTGCTATTATGACATCATAATTCACCACCACTAATTATACAAGTGTTTTTATGCTGTATAAAAAATAATAATAATAATAATACAAATCAAATAATAATAATGGAATACAAGTTTATTTACAGAAAATTGTTCTTTAGATCGACACCAATATAATATATAAAATGTACCAAATGTGTAGTAATTGTAGCTGCAGATAGACAGGAGTAAAATGGTGACATAAATGACCTTCTCCATTCTGCACTTTCTCTCATGATTTTCCTTTTGTATTTATTTCCATCTTTATAGGCTGAAGAAAAAGCCCAAAGTGGAAAATTGGCCTTTTTTAAACAACTGGCCCAAAATGTCCTGAATATACTGGAGAGTCCGGCCCGCTCACTGGAGCACCTGGTAAGGAGCCATCATCTTCTATATCACATGTCCTTGTCCCCTCCAGGCAGGCACAGGATATTTCATGACCGCCTGTCCCTGCGGCTCCATCATCTGTGATGGCAGTCTGTACTCAGCGGTGGGAGTTTGTATTTCTGCCTCTGTTTTGCTCGATCATCACAATCTTCCTTCTTGTAAATGCTGCAATTCTGATAACAGAGATCAGTTGTATATACAAGTACCTTATATATTATTGTTGATTTACTGGAGGGAGTGGCTGTGTATAGTCCGTCCAATACTGAAATTACCAGTAAATCCAATGTTTAGTCCTTCCTATCTATTGTATATGATAATTTAGTATTTGTGAAATGTTATACTAATTGTACATATTATAACCATCAGGAAACATCCGAAGGTGACTCCGAAGAGGGGCAAACCGTGAACATGCCTGACCCTAATATTAGTCAGTTAGAGCTAAAAACTGATCTGATTGAAGGTAAGCCGATCATCTAATATTTTACATTCAAATATCCAGATATTATAGAGAATGGCAGAGAATATGTAGATTTACTCTTCATTCCCTGTAATGGAGAGGGATCATGTAATTCTACTTCACGCCTGTGTGGTCTTCTCGGCTCCAAAATGAGGGTCATAGATCCCCAATCATGTAATTGTTCAAAAATACCATATTTTGAAGACTATAAGATGCACCGGACCATAAGAAGCAGGTGAAATTTTGGAGCGGAAAATAGGAAAAACATTTTTTTAATAAAATGGTGGAGCAACTTATAATCCAATTTTGTGGTAACTTTTCTAGGGGAAAGGCGGCGGAAAGATGGCAGCAGCAGGAGTGGGGCGATGCTGCACTGAAGTCCCTGCACTTCCATGGTTTTCAATCTGGTGGACCTTGGGAAAATCTCCACCGGAGGTGGCGCATGCACAGATTGAGATCTCGGGAGACAAGATCTCAATCTGCATGCGCCATCTCCAGAATCCATTTTTCCGAAGTCCACCACACTGAAAATCATGGAAGTGCGGAGTCTCCGGCGACATTTTCTGAAAGCCCAGGGGCCGCTGCATCCTTGCACCGCCGAACACCCCCTCCTCCCAGCCTGGGGCCCACAGCATCGCCCCACTCCTGCCGCCGCCAGCTTCCTGCAGCAGTGACCCTGCGTCCTGGGGCCTCGCTTCACCGCAACCCCCCCCCCCTCAGTAAGCTACGTTGGGATAAGACGCACCCCCATTTTACAGAAAAAAGTGTGTCTTATAACTTGAAAAATACGGTAATCAGATCCTGAACAATCGCCCAGTGTATCTATCTCTGGATGTGCCATAAATACTGTATATTTAGTATGTGCAGAATACCAGATATCTAGTTTTTATATCATTTACAGAGATCTTGTCATGTCCTTCATTATATGGATGTGTTATATATTAAGTACTGATATAGACTGATACATGACATCTTTTCATTATTTTATCATTATTTTAGAAATAACTGTGTCGACGGCCAGTACTGATGGTGGAATATGTGAGACACCAGAGATCCACGAATCTGCCAGTGTAAGTATCAGAGGAGACGTCTGTTTATCATCAGATAACGGGGTATGAATTACACATATAATATTATACCCCAGATGACAATGGGATATCTTTGCTTTTATGTAGATCAGATCTATTGTGAGTAATGATGGCATTGTTATTCTGCCTCTTCTGTGTGATGCCCCTTATCATACCCTGCAGTACAGTGATATCTATGCATGGGGAATATCCCCTTAAAATATAATACTGTCTGTGGAGGGTCCGGCTTGCATCATGTCCTCTACATCTGCTGCAATGTAATCAGCGTGGACATAATATAGAGGAGAAGTTCCTGCATCTGGAGCTTTTATTTTCCTGCAGATTCTATGTCTTAATGTCATTTCTTATTATTTCTAGGCCTTGACCGGATCATTGAACTTGGAGACAAGTCCTAGTAAGACCGACTTTAAACCAATCAAACTGATCAGCAGTGGAGCTTATGGGTGAGCTTTATGTTTGCATAATATACATTTCCTAGTGTTCCTTATGACAATGCTTCTGTCTCTGTGCCCAGCCCGTACAACAGAGAAATGCTCTGAGTCCATACTGTCCACAAGAGATGAGCGAATCAGGCAAAATTCTAATTTGCTTGTTCACGTGGACTTGTGAAAATACGATTCAAGGAGAAATTAATGTCCCTTATGCTCTGGGGCCTCACCAGGCCCCAGAACATAATAAGCATAAGAAACATACTTATACTCCCCTTACTGCTCAATTCTCTAGCCCCTCCACTTCTCACCGTCACCCGTCCGGTCCTCACTGCCTCTTCAGTTTGCCACCGCTCACGCTATGCAAGGACTTCAGGCTTTGAGAAGGTCTGAGAGAGTTCTATGCAAGAGCATAAAAAGTCACAACATTGTGACACCGTGACTGTTCTTGCGCTTGTGCATAATCCTCCCAGATCTCATCAATGTTGGAAGTCCCGTCCCAGTATGAGAGGCATTTGGATTTCAGCATTAGCAGCAGAGATTTGAGGATGTGGCAAGGAACGGACGGTTGAGGCGGAGGGGCCGTAGAAGTGAGTATAAAAATTTGTTTATTTTTAAACTTTTTTATGGCCTTTCAAGATTTTGAAAATGGTGGCCAACGCTTGACATTTTGCTAAATCCATGAGTAAGCAAATTACAAAAAACAAAACAAACAAAAAAACAAAACGCCATTTTGGTGAATGCAGAATTTTGCAAAATCTGAGTAGAATTTAATTCCACTCAAATGTGTTAGCTCATGTCTACTGGCCACATCTATATGTCATTATTTAGGTCAGTTAGGACGTGACATAGATGAGGACCTCGCATAGGTCATCATTTATGTTGTGTAACTTGATGGATTTCTACATGGATTTCTAGTGACATCTAGTAGTAACCAGACAATCATGTGATGAGGTTTATAGACAAAATGTTAGTAAGAATTCATTATAAATCATGGATTTTCCTTCTCTCCAGAGCCGTCCACTTAGTGCGACACAAATACACAAGCCAGCTATTCGCTATGAAGAAGCTGGACAAGGAGAACGTGAATATTCCAAGAAGACTTGAACGTGCCTTTCTAGAGAGGGACATCCTAACATTTGCTGATTGTCCATTTGTGGCCTCCATGTTGTGCTCCTTTCCAACTCCTCATCATCTGTGTATGGTCATGGAGTATGCAGCAGGTAAGTCATATCCATTGTGCCTATATCCAGCCTCAATCTGCTTATCTCTAGCATCTTCTCCATAATCTGAATGTGACCACATGGACGGTTACATGTCCATACTGCATTTACTATAAGTTATCTGTCACCAAGATGCCAGGAAAATCATTATCTCTGTGAAAGTCTCTGGTGAATGTCCTCACTGAGAATGGCAAAAATATCCACTGAGGATAAAAGGAGGATTTGACTCAATTCTAACAGTTTGTATAGATGAGCATTTCACAGAGTAATGAATAAGAGGCTTGCAGATGAGGCACGGCTCTGTCTTTTTATATTGGGTCACTCTGCTTTATACGCTCTACATTAGGCCTCTTTCACGCTTCAGTATTTCTGGTACGTGAGGTGACAGTTTACCACACGT
This sequence comes from Phyllobates terribilis, assembly GCF_046119375.1. NCBI lineage: Eukaryota > Metazoa > Chordata > Amphibia > Anura > Dendrobatidae > Phyllobates > Phyllobates terribilis. Next base: position 165,246 of record NW_027362974.1, on the reverse strand, counting down.
ACTGGAGACACTGACACATGTGCGCACATGTCAGTGTTTCCACGGACCGTGTGTCCATGTGATCCACACGTAGACATGTCTGTTTTTGGCCAGCAGGACGGATCACACAGACCCATTCAAGTCAATGGTTCAGTGTAAACACATACCGCACACGGATGCCATCCGTGTGACATGTGTCGGCGCCTGGGAATTAGCGATAAAGTTAGCGCCGGGTGCTAAACGCTGCCCTCATCATTGTCCCCTGCCGGTGCTGCGATCAGAACCAGCAGGGGTTAATGATGAGGGTTGTCTTCTCCCAGTGTATTTCTACCTGTAAAAATAAGAATAAAAAAAAAATCTATACCCTCACCTGTCCTAAATGTCCCCCACTGTAATCCATGAGACCGCTCAGCAGAGGAGCCGGGGAGAATGACTCCTGCAGCGAGCGGCCCCGAATCTGCGCTGAGCTCAGCGAGCGGTGTCCTGTCACTCACTGAGCTCAGCTGAGGTCTGGCGTCGCTCGCTGCAGGAGTCATTCTCCCCAGCTCCTCTGCTGAGTAGTCGCATGGATTACAGCAGGAGATACTTAGGACAGGTAGGTGAGTATAAGGGTTTTTTTTTATTTTATTCTTATTTTTACAGGTGGAGACACCGGGAGCAGACTACAACTCTCATTATTAACTCCTGCTGGTGCTGATCGCAGTGCCGGCAGGGGAAAATGATGAGCGCAGCGTTCAGTACCCGGCTTTTGGGAATAACGCTAACTGTACACTGATTCCCAAACGCCGGTACGTGTGCTCCTGATGCGGCACACGGACATCTCCGACACAGGTTTTTCCGGTACCAGAAATATCCGGACGTGTGAAACCGGCCTTATACAGTATATAAAGCAAAACCACAAATGAGACTGCTAACACCTTTAACTAATTATATATTTATTTATTGCAAGATACATAGTATATATAGCTCATACTTTTTTGGCCAGAATAGTGTCTCTTTTTTGTATGAGTTACCTTGTTATTTTTAAATATTTATTCCACGTGACTAATAAAGATTCATGCTTTTATATGGGATGTTGCTTCATTGCACTTATTTGTGCAGCTCTTGCACCTTTGTGGTTTTGCTTCATAGACATTTAGTGCAGTCCTAGTTACTATTCGGGTATGCTCCAATGGAGGGTTTTTTGCATTATTATACAGTATATCTCTGTGTATGACATCCTGCCCCAATGTCTCCGCTCATTTCTCATTCACACTCCTCATGTGTCACTTACATTGTAACAAACCCTCTCCTGTCATATTTGCTTTCTGCTGTAGGAGGAGACTGTGGCAGTTTTATGAAGAACTATGGGTGTTTACCTGTCCCCTTGGCTCGTCTGTACATTGCAGAAACGGTTCTAGCTGTGGAATATCTGCACAGCTATGGTGTAATGCACAGAGACCTGAAGCCTGAAAAGTAAGTGACACTTGTAGTATAAGAAAGGGGAAAAAAGATATCGTTTATTATACAATCTATTTGCAACTTGGGGCTGACATCCTCTTTTTTTCACAGCCTCCTGATAACGTCAACTGGTCATATTCAAGTTACAGATTTTGGGCTTTCCAAACTCTGTCTCATGAGACCAACATCAGAGATCTACAAGGTTCCAATTGAGGACATCACCAGAGAGTTCCATGATAAGGAGGTAGGCAGGAACTTGTTCTTTACTCATCTCCTCCATTTCTCCTTCTCTTATACTTTCTCATCTAGAAAACGTTTCCACTGATGTTATTTGTCACAATTATGTTCTCTGATCATTATCTCATTCCTCTGTTTTTTCCAGATTGCTGGCTCCCCTCATTACATAGCCCCAGAAGTTATCTTAAAGGAAGGCTATGGAAGGCCAGCTGACTGGTGGTCAATTGGGATCATCCTATATACATTTCTTGTAGGACGTGTACCATTTTATGGGCCTTCCAAATATGACATTTACAGCCATATTGTCAGGGGTAAGTAAAATAATCTGATTGCTGTGTAATGTCATTGTTATTTGAATAGATTAGTTGTGTGATTTAGTTACTTTTGTTAATATAAAAGATTTTTGTTTTGATAAAATAAATTAAGATGTTTCATTTTCTGTAATATTTGCTTTTTACATAACAGATGACATATATTGGAAACTTACTAATTCGGCTTTTCCAGCCACAGCTCGGGATATCATCATTGAGCTGCTCAGAAAAGATCCAGCACAAAGACTTGGGACAGGTAATGTATATAATACTATTATTAATGACTTATTACACCTCTGTGAACAGAAAATGAATAATGAGGATCAGCACTGAGGTTTTGTTCTCTACCAGCTTGGCCATTCCCCATTCTTCATGCTAAGACTTTCAGTACATCTACTTCACTTCGGCTCTGTTACGTCAACCGTTCAGATTAACGCCCCCTTCACACGTCCGTATAAAATCAGTACTGAAACCAGTACCGGAAAAAAACAGTACTAGTGTCATCAGTGTTTTGAATCAGTGTGCCATCAGTGTGCCATCAGTGTTTTTCCGGTACGGCAAAGAAAAAGAAATGATAAAGTATCTCTTATACTTTGTAATGTTAAACAGATACAGCGTAAGGAAGGCACACAAATGGCACACGGATGCCATCTGTGTGATGTACGTGTTTTTCAGGGTCCCATAGACTTGTATTGGCACTTGTCATCTGTGCTGCCACAAAAAAACAGCAGCATAGATGATAATGGGTACGGGTGGCATACGTGAAAGAAAAATGGATGCCACATGTAGTGCAAACACGGATATGTGTAGGAGGCCTAAGAAACTTGTCTCTTTGACAATAACTATATCACTATTCATTGTTTTCCTTTTCAAGGAGGAGCAAATGAGATCAAATTTCATCCATTCCTGCGTAACTTAGATTTTGACAACCTTCTAAGTCAGAAGTCGCTGTTCATTCCTGATCTTGAGTCAGAAGAGGATACCATCTACTTTGACAGTAAGTAGAATGAGACATCATCTGCAGAAAGCTGCTGTGTGTCTTGTATTTCATTTTAAGTGAGAATCAGTCCCCACCTTGATTCATGATCAAATGGTGACTGTTCAGGACAAAGTATTATGCTAATAATCTCGATTAACTCTTGTACTTTTCAGCTCGATGTAGCAGACATCAACATATTGATTCAGATGAGGGGGACACAAGTGAAGATAATGACTGGCCGGAAAGCCAAAACTTTCTATCATCTTCGCATAGGCTTTCTAAAGTAAGTATGTGACCAATAAGATCCATACAACCTGTAATTAAAATAAAATTGTAAAATATTAAAATATTTTTTTTTCCTCTTTGTATTAGCTCTGTTCCATCCATACCAAGATGATGAACAATGAAGAACCCAAGTCACCTCCAGGGTATTCACCAGAAAGTGCAAAACAGTCAGACATGTGAGCAAATTATTTTTATGGGGTCCATTCTGATATGTGTTCACAACACCAAATTCAAGACGAGTGTAAGTCGATACTAAATCCAGTATCGATGACCACATGATTGCTGATCACCATGTTTCTGACTTGTGATAACGCTGGTGATGAAAGTTGATAACTATGACCAGCTTTAATTTCCAGTTCATTACAGGAAAATAAATATTGCTAGTGATTCTCCATTCTTGCTGGTAGAAGAGGGTCTTGAGCACAGCATCCCCTTCATGTTATTCAGATGTCCTAATGGGCTTTGCAGACAGGTGTTGTATCCGTATCTATTGTTTTCACTTGTAATTTATATGTTTTTCTTCTACCAAACAGACAGAAAGATTCTCCCCCCTCTAAGTCTGAAGACAACCAGACGCAGAAAGATTCTCCCCCTTCTAAATCTGATGACAACCAGACACAGAGAGATTCTCCCCCCTCTAAGTCTGATGACAACCAGACGCAGAAAGATTCTCCCCCTTCTAAATCTGAGGATGACAACCAGACACAGAGAGATTCTCCCCCCTCTAAGTCTGATGACAACCAGACGCAGAAAGATTCTCCCCCCTCTAAATCTGATGACAACCAGACGCAGAAAGATTCTCCCCCCTCTAAGTCTGATGACAACCAGACGCAGAAAGATTCTCCCCCCTCTAAATCTGATGACAACCAGACGCAGAAAGATTCTCCCCCCTCTAAATCTGATGACAACCAGACGCAGAAAGATTCTCCCCCCTCTAAATCTGATGACAACCAGATGCAGAAAGATTCTCCCCCCTCTAAATCTGATGATGATAAGCAGAGGCAGAAAGATTCTTCCCCCTCTAAATCTGATGACAACCAGACACAGAAAGATTCTTCCCCCTCTAAGTCTGATGATGACAAGCAGTGTTTCACTGCTGAAGGCAGACAGTCATCCATATTGTCAGGTATGTATAGCTCTATAGGTCATTCTATTGCAGCCTGTGTCAAAAAGTGTAATGTGAAAACAGCCCAACATTTCATTTTATAAAAATCCTCACTCTTAGGCTGTGTGCCCACGATGCGTTTTTCAAGCGTTTACGCTGCGGAATTTCTACAGCGTAAACACTTGGGAAACGCTTGGTAAACCTTCCCCCATGGTCTCCAATGCAATTCCGCACTTTCAATGCCCATGCTGCGTATTTTTCCGCAGCGTTTATGCTGCGCTCAAAAATACGCAGCATGTCCATTAATTTTGCGGACGCGCAGCGTAATTGCCGCCATTGACTTGCATTAGAACGCGCTAATTCCGCAAGACTGCATCTGTACTTGCGTAATTGGCGCTTTCTAATGTGCGGATGGTACCCAAGTCTGGAGGAGAGGAGACTCTCATCCAGACCTGGGTACCATAGAATCTGTAAAGAAAAGAATTTAAAATAAAAAATAAAGCTTATAATCACCTTCCGATGTCCTCCCAGTGTTTTGTCCACGCCGTCCGGTCTCTTGCAATGCTCGCGCTGTTGTGAAGGACCTGTCATGACGTCACTGAGTCATGTGACCCATCACATGACTCAATGACGTCACCGCAGGTCCTTCACAGCACCGCGAGCATTGCAAGAGACCGGACGCAGCAGAGATGACACCGGGAAGACACCGGAAGGTGAGTATAATCTTTTTTTTTTCATTTTTTACCATTCTTATTCTTTTTTTTAACTATTACTCGGTCACACTATATAAATCCATGCCGGTTGCATGGATTTAAATAGTGTGACCAACTTGTCAAGCACTTTTCCAAGTGATGCTCAAAATCGTTTGGAAAACTTCTTGAAAAAACGCATGCGAAAGCGCATGTAAAAATGCTGAAAAAACGCTTCTCTCTGGCAGAAAAAACGCATGTAAATCTGCATACGTTTTTTTCTGCCAGAGAGAGGCAAAAACGCTCTGCATCAAATCTGCTACGTGGGCACATAGCCTCATAGGTTATAATTTTTAATGCATAAGAAGCCATTCAGTCTTCTGCCAAACTGATTCTGAATACTGCACCCATGGCTCCATCTAGGCCTATACTGATCCTTATCACCTTAAGAATGCACTGAGGTTTTAGCTAACTTATTTTAAGATATTACTTGCAGGATGCCGCAGTGTTATCATGTTAATAAGGGGACATAGTTCCCTGGCTAGACACCACATATCGGAAAACCTACAGGTTTCATATTAATCAGTTCACAAGGCAATCTAATTCTCAGACCCTCAGGTGGTTTTATGTATATATGACATATTCTCTCTATTATGGTGCAATAATCAATTACCGGGACTACAGGGTACAAGAATAACAGAATTCTATATAAAGATACAAAGCTAATCTTTTAGGAGTTTATAATATACATCTTTTTCTTGTTTTTTTTATCAGAATCACCAGTTCAGGGGAAAAGAAAATCTGCATCGAAAGATCGACAAAAAACAGAGAAGGTAGAAGAGAGAAGAAGTAGAAGAGGTAAGTGTAACAATAAGCTCCATGTTGCATGATGTCAGTCAGTGAGAAGGAGTCATGTGGAGCAGATATTATCTGTAGGATTACTGACAATGACCCCGTACATCTGTATGGATACGACTCCTCTATCATCCTGTCACAGTGACACTACAGTAGTATCCTCTAATACATACATGTCAAACTCTGGCCCGTGGACCAAACCTGGCCCGCAGGGTGGTTATATTTGACCCACGACAACAGAACCACCACCACTATTTGGGGCCATTATTCTGTATGGAGGACAATGTGGGGCCCATTATACTGTACGGAGGACTATGTGGGGCCATTATTCTGTATGTAGGATTATGTGGGGTCCAAGTTTTTCATTTTGGCCCTCTGTGTGTTTGAGTGTGACATCCCTGCTCTAATATGTAGTCCCATTACTTACATTAGTTATGTCTCTTTGTCTCCTCTCACAGGTTCCACCTTCCGCCGGCTGATATCATCTTGCCGGCGTGGATTATCCAGGGTTGCTCGCTCCATCAGACAAAGCTGCATATTTGCTCCCTGTCATCGGAGCAACACAAACATCTCAATGTGAAAAACCCTTCATGTCTAGTGCCTAGTACAGCATGTCCACCATTAAAGATGCACCTGTGTGGAAGGACTTGTACCATCTACCTGTGGCCTTCTGACCAGCAAGTAACATCTGCAGAAGAAGGCCCTCCAAGAACATCTCTTCATTCTTCCATGTAATTCTTAATAAAAAAAAAACTAAAAAGAATCATTTCAAATTGATTAATGTCCCTTTGCATTTAATGTAATACTACTGACATTTATGGCATATCAGTACTAAACATCATATATGTCTGATGAGAGAATATCGTTTCCATGTTTCATGTTAATCCTCTAATCCTCAGCCAAAAGTGGAAGAGAAGACCAGTGATTCTGTTACATCTACGAATGACAGTCAATCCAGGGAAAAACACCTTCTGATCCATACATTTTTCAGGCACTCTGATCCTTTTACCTTCATGTGGCTCTACTTAAGGTTTATGTATAAGAACCAGTTGGATTCAGTACTGGGCATCCTGGGGATCCCAGCAGCCACATCCCAATTGTTCAACTAAAAAAGACATACTGTATTATAGTGTGATATATATATATATATACACACTGTGTGCAGAATTATTAGGCAAATGAGTATTTTGATCACATGATACTTTTTATACATGTTGTCCTACTCCAAGCTGCATAGGCTTGAGAGCCAACTACCAATTAAGTAAATCTGGTGATGTGCATCTCTGTAATGAGGAGGGGTGTTGGCTAATGACATCAACAACCTATATTATAAGGTGTGCTTAATTATTAGGCAACTTCCTTTCCTTTGGCAAAATGGGTCAGAAGAGAGATTTGACGGGCTCTGAAAAGTCCAAAATTGTGAGATGTCTTGCAGAGGGATGCAGCAGTCTTGAAATTTCCAAACTTTTGAAGCGTGATCACCGAACAATCAAGCGTTTCATGGCAAATAGTCAACAGGGTCGCAAGAAGCGTGTTGGCCAAAAAAGGCGCAAAATAACTGCCCATGAATTGAGGAAAATCAAGCGTGAAGCTGCCAAGATGCCATTCACCACCAGTTTTGCCATATTTCAGAGCTGCAATGCTACTGGAGTATCAAAAAGCACAAGGTGTGCGATACTCAGGGACATGGCCAAGGTAAGGAAGGCTGAAAAACGACCACCTTTGAACAAGAAGCATAAGATAAAACGTCAAGAATGGGCCAAGAAATATCTTAAGACTGATTTTTCAAAGGTTTTATGGACTGATGAAATGAGAGTGACTCTTGATGGGCCAGATGGATGGGCCAGAGGCTGGATCAGTAAACGGCAGAGAGCTCCACTCCGACTCAGATGCCAGCAAGGTGGAAGTGGGGTACTGGTATGGGCTGGTATCATCAAAGATGAACTTGTGGGACCTTTTCGGGTTGAGGATGAAGTGAAGCTCAACTCCCAGACCTACTGCCAGTTTCTGGAAGACAACTTCTTCAAGAAGTGGTACAGGAAGAAGTTGGTATCGTTCAAGAAAAACATGATTTTCATGCAGGACAACCCCATAGAGAACCTGTGGTCCATCATAAAATGTGAGATCTACAGGGAGGGAAAACAGTACACCTCTCGGAACAGGGTCTGGGAGGCTGTGGTGGCTGCTGCACGCAATGTTGATCGAAAACAGATCAAGCAACTGACAGAATCTATGGATGGAAGGCTGTTGAGTGTCATCATAAAGAAAGGTGGCTATACTGATCACTAATTTTTTGGGTTTTTGTCTTTGCATGTCAGAAATGTTTAATTCTATATTTTGTGCACTGATATTGGTTTACCTGGTGAAAATAAACAAGTGAGATGGGATTATATTTGGTTTTTATTAAATTGTCTAATAATTCTGCACAGTAATAGTTACCTGCACAAACAAATATCCTCCTAAGATAGCCAAATCTTAAAAAAACCACTCCAACTTCCAAAAATATTAAGCTTGGATATTTATGAGTCTTGTGGGTTGATTGAGAACATAGTTGTTGATCAACAATAAAAATAATCCTCTAAAATACAATTTGCCTAATAATTCTGCACACCGCGTATATCTATATATATAATCGTCTTATCCCGTCTGTCTGTCTGTCTGTCTGTCGGGGAAATCCCGCGTCACTGATTGGTCCAGCAGCGGCCAATCAGCGACGCGGGATTTCAGAAAAAAGATGGCGGCCGTTAGAGGCTCATCTGCGGGACGGAGCTCAGCGGCGATGCAGCCGGGAGATGACTGGCGCGAGGCTCTCATCTCCCGGCCGCTAGCAGCAGAAGAACCCCGACCGGCGAGCAGCCGCTCATCTCCCGGCTTCTCGCAGCGGAAGTAGCCGCACAGGCAGTGGCGTTGACCTCCATGCGGCTAGGGTGTCAAGGGAGGACCGGGGAGCGGCGCTGCGGGTCGGGATACTTCTGCTGCGAGAAGCCGCTCATCTCCCGGCTTCTCGCAGCGGAAGTAGCCACACAGGCAGCGGCGCTCCCCGGTCCTCACCAATACGATTCTGCTCCCCGGTCCTCACCTATACGATTCGCTGATTGGTCGCGGTCTCTGGCCGCGACCAATCAGTGATCTTGGCGCACAAGTTAAACACCGCTGTGCTGATTGGTCGCGGCCGCTGCCCGCGACCAATCACCGATTTGGACGCCACATTTAAATAGCGGCCACGACCAATCACCGATCTTGGCGCAACATTTAAACACTGCTGTGCTGATTGGTCACAGACGCTGCCCGCGACCAATCAGCGATTTTGGCGCCAAATTTAAACACTGCTGTGCTGATTGGTCGCGGACGCTGCCCGCGACCAATCAGCGATTTTGGCGCCAAATTTAAACAATGCTCTGCTGACTGGTCGCGGATGCCAGCCACGACCAATCAGCGAGATTGGCGCCAAATTTATACAACGCTCTGCTAATTGGTCGCGGACACCAGCCACGACTAATTAGCGAGATTGGCGCCAAATTTAAACAACGCTCTGGCGCCAAATTTAAACAACGCTCTGCAACGATCAGCAGAGTGGTGTTTAAATTTGGCGCCAATCTCGCTGATTGGTCGCGGTCGGCTGGCGGCCGCGACCAATCAGCGAGATTGGCGCCAAATTTAAACACCACTCTGCTGATTGCGCCCAGTCGGCCGCATACATATTCTAGAATACCCGATGCGTTAGAATTGGGACACCATCTAGTATATATATAAATATATTCACTTGTGGAAAACCCTTTTAACTAGGGCTGTGGTGTCAGTAAGTCAAATTTCCAACTATAATAATTACTAATACCAAATATACTGCAACAAATAATAGTAAATATTCAGCAATTTATGCATGAAAATAATTTATAATATACAATATTAACACTATATAAGTATTTACATTTTTTTCTACCTGCAGTTGGAGTTGGTACGTTCTTCTGATACTAACTCCACAGCTCGGCTTTTCCTTCTTTCCTGCTCCTCTAACATAAAAGTACAGCAATTAATTACGACAAGTTAATCATTTAAATGCTGCTGTCAATCTCTGACAGCAGCACGTAAATGTAACCAGTGCCACTGCTTCCATTTACCAGCTCCCATCTGTGCCCTGTGACATGATCTCGGGGGCTGATGGGTCACTAGGACAGTGAGGGCCCTGTGCCCGCTGTCTTGGTGCTCCTCTGGAGCTCATCTATATGCTGAGCTTCAAAGGAGACCGAGATTTAGGCTACCGTCCCACTATCAGTATTTGGTCCAATTTCACCACAAATGGATTTTTTTCCCCATTTTTAGTACATTGAATAGTAAAATGAATCATTCAAAACTACAAGTAACCCCAAAGTCATGCCAGTTTCCATGGCCCAGAAGATTCTCTGAAGGAAGAGTGTCATTGGGTGACTGCTTCTTTGGTAAATACCATAAACATTAGCACTTAAAAAGGTCCATATGTCTGGAACCGTATAGATGATTTCGAAAGAAACAAAAAAAAGCTCAGTGATAAGAAACAGATGATGGTTATTAATGGAACACACTAACTGGGTCACATTTAAAAGTGGTGTACCCCAGGAGTCAGTATTGGGACTTCTATTTAATACAATTATTAATGACCTTTTGGGGGGTATACAGAGTAAAATTTCAATATTTTCAGATGATCGTAAACTCTGCAAGGTTATCAGTACATAGGAGGATAATGTAATATTACAGAGGGATTTATGTAAGCTTGAGGTTTGGGCTGAAAAATGGCAATTGAAGTTTAATGTACATAAATGTTCTTGCTTGGGACAAATTACAATGTACAATTATGTACTAAACACTGGGAAAACCATCACTGGAAAAGACTTGGGTGTATGGGTGGACAGCAAACTCAACTTTAATAACCAGTGCTAGGCCGCTGCTGCCAAGGCAAATAGAACCATGGAAGCATTAAAAGAGGCATAGATGCTTATGATAAGAACATAGTTTTGTCTGTATACAAGTCACTAATTCAGCCACATTTAGAATACTGTGTATAATTTTGGTCTTTGGTGTATAAGACGGACATAGTTGAACTAGGACGTATGCAGACAAATGCAACCAAGGTTATTAAGGGAATTGGTGCACTGCAATTCCAAGACAGGTTATCAAAGTTAGGGTTATTCAGTTTGGAATAATGAAGGTTTAAGGGCGATCTTATTACAATGTACAAATATAAGAAGAAACAGTATAGAGATCTTATTAAGGAACTTTTTACATATAGACCTTCAACGATGACAAGGAGGCACCCTCTCCTACTAGAAGAAAGATGGTTTCTCAGTCATCATAGATGGCGATTCTTTACTCTAAGAATAGTGAAATTACGGGACTTTCGGGAACATAAACATCACAGTAAAAGATAATGCCTTACCAACACCAGGTCAGATTACCAGTGCACCGCAGGATGCAGCAAGCCTCCATGATAAAGGCGGGGGCAGCACATGTGCAAAATACTAATGCCGACAGCCACTCACTAACCTACCAATTCTTGGAGGGGGTGGCTGTGTAGTATTATGCATGCACACCGATGGAGTTGCGAGCTTGCGTATTTTGGCCAAAATATCGTCCAATACCTCATGTGGTGTACTTATCTTATATACTATTTTTCATCTTTTTTGCACATCTTTTTGCAGGATGCAGCCAGGCCTCTTTAGTGTTGGCTGGGTGAATTGGGGCGTCTGTCCTGTGGGGGTGCATGTATATAGTTCTGGGCAACCCGCCTGATCTAATACTATGGGCGTCATCAATACGCTGCAAGCAAGACATCAATAGGCTGCAAGCCAGACACTGTGTATCACACATATCTGTGTGACTGGCACCCTATGCAGACTCCATCGGTGTGCATGTATAATACTACACAGCCACCCCCTCCATGAATTGGTAGGTTAGTGAGTGGCTGTCTGCATCAGTATTTTGCACATGTGCTGCCCCCGCCTTTATCATGGAGGCTTGCTGCATCCTGCAGTGCATTGGTAATCTGACCTGGTGTTGGTAAGGCATTATCTTTTACTGTGATTTTTTTTGAAATTATGTCCAATGTTCACCATTTTTAATATTCAGACTTTCGGGAACATCATATTGTAATTGTTGATTTACTAAACAAGTTCAAGTATGGCCCGGATGCTTTTGTTGAAAAATATATTACAGGTTATGGGAACTAGATTCTGTGATAGGACGTTCATCCAGGGAACTAGTCTAATTGCCATTAGTGGAGTTGGGAAGGATTTTTTCGTTAATAGGGGGCAATTAGCATCTGCCTCATGGGTCTTTTGCCTTCCTTTGTATCAACATGTTAGGTTATAGGTAGAACACAATGGATGTCTTCTTTCAATGTACTGTGTGGGGAAATGTATTGTCAGGGGGAATCATACTGTACATCATGCTGTGTGTAATAGGACCGTGGGGGCATCATATTGAGTGTGATAGCCACTGTGGGGCCATGAAAGTGGTATCATACTGTGTGTAGGCATATATGAGGAATTGGACTAGATTAGAATACTGGCATTCGAGAAAGAATGTCACACCGATTGTACTCCCGGGATTATGGTGTGCTGTGTAATAATATATGGTAGCAGGACCCCTCTAGTCTTCATTCCAGGTATACTAACTGCTCAGTGTTACATTGATTTGGTCGTGGAACCAGTGATATGGACATTTCTTAAACGTGCCTCAGTAACTATTTTTCAACATGGAAATGTTAAGCTACATGTTGCAGGTGCTACTGTGAGCAGCATGCTTGACTTAAACATGATACCATGGCCAGAAGCATCTCCGGATTTGACTCCCATCAAGCACTTCATTGGTCGAGCATTGCAAAAGGAGTTGCCGTCAGCAGATCTTGATGATTTGTGTGCCCAAGTGCATTCATTATTCCTCTCTGCTCTGCCTTGCTCACCGCTCCAGCGGTTCCTCTCTGCTCTGCCTTGTCCACCGCTCCGGCGGTTTCGCCCTGCTCTGCCTTGCTCACCGCTCTGGCGGTTCCTCCTGCTCTGCCTTGCCCACCGCTCCGGCGGTTTCGCCCTGCTCTGCCTTGCTCACCGCTCCGGCGGTATCTCTCTGCTCTGCCTTGCCTACCGCTCCAGCGGTTCCTCTCTGCTCTGCTTGTCTACCGCATCTGCGGTTCTGTTCCTGAATCCCAGTTTGTACTGGACCCTATCCAGCCTGCGCTCCAACCTGCTAGTGCCTCCCTGTCTGCACTCCAGCCGTGTTTGCCAGTACCCCCCTGTCTGCATACCAGCCGTGCCTTGCCAGTGCCCTCCTGTCTGCATACCAGCCGTGCTTGCCAGTATCCTCTTGTCTGCACTCCAGCCGTGCCTGCCAATACCCACCTGTCTGTGTGCCAGCCTAACCTGCCCGTTCCTGCATTCCCCGGTGTGGGTCAACAGCTGTGACCGGGGTCTAACCTGGAGTAGCACCTGGTCCCTCTGCTCGGTTCCTCCTTGGTTCACGAAGTCGTTAGCCTCCGTGCGACCTTGGTCGGATCGGGTAGATACTTAGTTATGCCCCTCCAGGCACTCCTCGGTTCATGGTACAGTGGGATCACTAATCACGCTCACGCCAGTCAGTCCAGGCACGAGTGTAACAGTTTTATTTATGTTGTATCGTGTTTGAAGGTTGCCTTTTCCTGATGGCAGGTTTCAGCTCTTTCCAAAGATGCTCAATAGGATTTAGGTCAGGGCTCATAGAAGGCCACTTCAGAATAGTTGAAAGTTTTCCTCTTAGCCGTTCTTGGGTGTTATAAGCTGTGTGTTTTGGGTCATTATCCTGTTGCAAGACCCATGACTGAGACCAAGCTTTCTGACAATGGGTAGCACATTTCTCTCTAGAATCCCTTGATAGTCTTGAGATTACATTTTACCCTGCACAGATTCAAGACACCCTGTGCCAGATGCAGCAAAGCAGCCCGAGAACATAACAGAGCTCCTCCATGTTTCACAGTAGGGACAGTGTTCTTTTCTTGATATGCTTCACTTTTCCGTCTGTGAACATAGTGCTGATGTGCCTTGCCAAAAACTTCAATGTTTGTCTCATCTGTCCATAGGACATTCTCCCAGAAGCTTTGTGGCTTGTCAACATGTAGTTTGGCAAATTCCAGTTTGGCTTTTTTATGAAATTTTTTTCAACAATGGTGTTCTCCTTGGTCGTCTCCCATGAAGTCCACTTTGGATCAAACAACAACGGATGGTGCGATCTGACACTGATGTTCCTTGAGCATGAAGCTCACCTTTAATCTCTTTAGAAGTTATCCTGGGCTCTTTTGTTACCATTCGAATTATCCGTCTCTTTGATTTGTCATCAATTTTCCTCCTGCTGCCTCTTCCGGGGAGGTTGGCTACAGTCCCATGGATCTTAAATTTCTAAATAATATGTGCAACTGTAGTCACAGGAACATCAAGCTACTTGGAGATGGTCTTATAACCTTTACCCTTAACTTGCTTGTCTATAATTTTCTTTCTAATCTCCTGAGACAACTCTTTCCTTTGCTTCCTCTGGTCCATGTTGAGTGTGGTACACACCATGTCACCAAACAGCACTGTGAGTATCTGTAGCCCTATATACAGGCCCACTGACTGATTACAAGATTGTAGACACTTGTGATGCTAATTAGTGGACACAACTTGATTTAACATGTATCTGTTGTCACATTATTTTCAGGGGTACCATCATTTTTGTCCAGGCCTATATCATGAGTTACATTTTTTAAAAACTTCTGTGGAAGCAGGGTTGAAAAGCAATGTCTGACTTCCATTTGTTCATTTTCATAGATTTTTAATTTATTATTACTTTTGTCAGATTCAAATTATTTCTGTGACCATTGTGGGTTTTTCCTTTCATTAAACGAGGGGTACCAACAATTTTGACCACGTATGTATGTATGTACAAACACACACACACACACATATGTATATATATATATATATATATATATATATATACACATACACACATACATACATATATATATATATATACACACACATATATATACACACACACATATATATACACACATACATGTACATACATACACATATATATACACACACATACATATATATATAGTGATGTAGCAGACATCCCTTTAATGGTTTGGTGTGTTTTTGAATGACCATGTACCTTCCTCTTTAACGGACTGGTCACATGACTGTGACATCACACAGGTCCTTATGCACACAGAGGGTGTGGACACATGACTCTGACATCAGTTAAGGTCCTATCTGTGTGTGTGCTGCAGTATATATAAACCCTGTGTGATTTGTGACAGGTGTGTTCCGGTGTGTAGGAGTTCTTGGGTGTTGGGAGCTCCTGTGTGGGCACCGTGTGAGCGGCACGAGGCTGTTCCCTGTGTGTGGGGAACACCGCTCGTGGGAAGCCTGGTGAGGCCTGGTGGACTCCGGTGGAGGTGAAGCCTGGATCCCTGTGAGAGTGTGGGGGATGCCAGTAAGCCTCGGAGTGCCACACAAGCACCGCTCGTGTGAGGCCTGGTGAGGCCTGGTGGACTCCGGTGGAGGTGAAGCCTGGATCCCTGTGTGTGTGTGTGGGATGCCAGTAAGCCTCGGAGTGCCACACAAGCGTCCTGGAGGACAGAGCCTGGATCTGTGTGTGAGAGATGCCAGTGGTCTTGGACGGGTGGAGGTCTGGAGACCACGTGTGGTCAAGCCTTAGAGTCACAGTGGTGAAATGGACTAAAAGCAGCTGAAAGCCGATAAAGGTAATACTCTTTATGTTATGGACATTTTCATGGACATTGTTTTATTACCTTGCGGAAGGCTGTAATTAGAGCCAAGTGGGCCGGTGTGCCACTTGGGCTCGTGGACATTATGTATGTGAAATACGGTTTATGAAGTGTAATAAACTGTGGATTGTGAAACACGGCAAAGTAGTTGCTGGTGTGCAGTGATTGACGCAGCAAAGCGAGTATCCCCCAGGATAATAAGTAGTGCTGCCTTACAATATATATACACACACATATACATACATGTGTATATATATATATATATATATATATATATATATGTGACACCCCAGGGGTCTGGTTGCCACAGTAATAGAGATATTATGTCTGAGAGCAAGTGGGAGGTTTCTCTGGTCAGGATCCCTAAACATGCAACACGGTCCGCCCAGACCTGGGAGGGGAGGAATCTGCCCTTTTAAACTGGGTCTGGGGCGGGATTAGAGTAGTCAGAGTGAAGCTGCAGACAGAGTCAGAGTCTGGAGAGGGAAAGTGAGATCAGGAGCTCTGGAGGAGCAGTAGCTGAAGTCCAGGGGCTGGAGCTGAGCAGAGCTCGCCCTGGACGAAGACACTAAAACCGGACACAGGAGTCCGAGGCTGTGGGGACTGATATACACCCAGCAGCAGAAAACAGCCGGCAGGGGATTCCAGGTCCTCTGGCCATAGAAGCCCGGAGGCTCAGTCACAAAGAAGGGACCAGCGCCGCCATCCAGGAGCGGAGGCTAACAGAAGGCCCCAAGTCACCAGCCATACGGGTGAGCACCACACGGTATACTCAGGGACGTGGGCTACTTGTAACCGCTGACAGCAAGGTAGCCAGGAAGAGTGCAGATAAACGGGGAGGCCTACAACTCCACCTGGCCAGGGGAACTCCTGCTTGCTCGCAGACTGACCAGGCCCCTTATACTAGCCAGTACTCCCTGGAGGGTCTGCCTTGTACCATCAGTAAAGACCCTAAACTGCACCTCCCGTCTCTGTGATTCCTTGCCGCTCCTGCACCATTAGCACTGGGACCCTCAGACCATCACTCCCATCATCTTCCAAATTAGCTGCCCTGAGGCAATACTTCTCCCGTGGGGAGTCATCCCATACTCGGCTGCGCAAACAACATCAGCCTCAGCGGTCTGCAGCGCAGCGGCGGTCCCCACTGACCGCAATCCACGGGTGGCGTAGTCGGACACTTATTACAATACAAATAGACTGCCACTGGTTTGACCACCCTGGGCACGGACCGGGTCACCGCCACACGGAGACTACAACCCCCAGCATTCTACAGCAGGCCCGGTTCCGGGTTCCCCTGCACAACACAGGCCCAGGGGGTGCGTCATATATATATATATATATATATTACACTACCGTTCAAAAGTTTGGGGGTCACCCCCACAATTTTGTGTTTTCTATAATAACTCATACGTTTATTTATCAAATGAGTTGCAAAATGAATAGAAAATATTGTCCAGACATTGACAAGGTTAGAAATAATAATTTTTATTTGAAAGAATAATTTTCTCCTTCAAACTTTGCTTTTGTCAAACAATGCTCCCTTTGCAGCAATTACAGCATTGCAGACCTGGCATTCTAGCTGTTAATTTGCTGAGGTAATCTTGAGAAATTTCCCCCCATGCTTCCTGAAGCCCCTCCCACAAGTTGGATTGGCTTGATGGGCACTTTTTGCGCACCATACGGTCAAGCTGCTCCCACAACACCTCAATGGGGTTGAGATCTGGTGACTGCGCTGGCCACTCCATTACAGATAGAAGACCAGCTGCCTGCTTCTTCCCTAAATAGGTCATGCATAATTTGGAGGTGTGCTGTTATAGGAAGAAATTGGCTCCAATCAAGCGCTGTCCACAGGGTATGTCATGGCTTTGCAAAATGGAGTGATAGCCTTCCTTATTCAAAATCCCATTTACCTTGTACAAATCTCCCACTTTACCAGCACCAAAGCAGCCCCAGACAAACACATTACCTCCACCAGGCTTGACAGATGGCGTCAGGCACTCTTCCAGAATCTTTTCAGTTGTTCTGCATCTCACAAATGTTCTTTTATGTGATCCAAACACCTCAAACTTTGATGCGTCTGTCCATAAAACTTTTTTCCAATCTTCCTCTGTCCAATGTCTGTGTTCTTTTGCCCATATTAATCTTTTCCTTTTATTAGTCAGTCTCAGATATGGCTTTTTCTTTGCCACTTTGCCCTGAAGGCCAGTATCCTCTTACATGCCAAGAGTGTGCAAAGCAGTCATCAAAGCAAAAGGTGGCTACTTTGAAGAACCTAGAATATAAGACATATTTTCAGTTGTTTCACACTTTTTTGTTAAGTATATAATTCCACATGTGTTAATTCATCGTTTTGATGCCTTCAGTGTGAATGTACAATTTTCAAAGTCATGAAAATACAGAAAAATCTTTAAATGAGAAGGTGTGTCCAAACTTTTGGTCTGTACTGTATATGTCCAGGAAGACATGCACATTTTCTCTTAATTTTTTCTTTTTCCTTTAAAAATGTATTCTTTTGAGCTAAAGTAATGGACGGTATAGAGCCTGATGTTTTTTCATATACTGCTGAGGAAGAAGAACGGATCCTAGGTGCGCTGAAGGATGATGGGACTTTTTTAAGTACACCTTCCCTAGTGGATCTTAAACGTAAATATGAAAGTGATTCTAAAAGGATGATTATTCTACAACTGCATTTGGTTACTTTGGGACAGTATTATAAAGCTCGGAAAATACCACGGGGTTTACGTTCAAATATAAGACCCAATCTTTTTGGAAATAATGTGACTTTTTGCTCCCGTTTTTGTCAAATCTCCAATAGATATGCCTTGGATATAATTTTGTTGAATATTGACTTTTTACAACAGGAAATATTGAAAATGACAACTTACATTGTGGATACTGAGGAAAAATTGAAATCATTGCTCAAAATTGAGGAATGGGATTCCTTCAAGGATTTAATAATGACTAAGGTGCAGGGTTTGCGCATGGAATTTGAGGATGTAAAACGTCGTAAATGGAATCGAGATATGGAGGATTATCAAACTGGTCACATTTATAACTGGCAGAAGGGTGGATCTAATTCATCATGGAGTAAAAGAGGTTATTTAAGGACTGATAAAAGGCCTAACAAGCATGATATAAAAGGACATTTACAATTGTGTGATAATTTCTCCTTTAGACCTAGATCAGGAGCAACAGAGAGGATCCAACGGAAAAGAAGAGGGGGCAAACGGCACCGAAGACAACAGAAAAAAACAGGACAAAATCAAACCACGGCAGCAGAGACAAGTGATGACACGGAAAAAAGAAATGAACTCGTGGTAAATATCTCTAAAAAAAATTTGACCATATCACAGATGACTGTCTTGAATAAGGGTTTGTCATTTAGTATGAGCAAACATGTGGACTGGTTTCAGCTGGAGCTAGATCTCCAGAGATTTTTTTAGAAATGTCAAATTGAGAAATTGGTTTTCTGGTAGTGTGATTGTCCCTAAATGTATAACTAGTGAACTTAGTCTACAACAGGTTCAGGTGGCCAAAAGGGGTACCTTTACGCCACCTGTGAATCCTCCGGTAATTAATGCATTTATGGAAGCGGTACAGAGGGATGTGAAAGCATTGAGAGGGAACTCAAATAAAAGACTGAAATCTCCAAATTTGAGTACAGAGGAGATACGGGCTTTGCAGGACCATGTCCATGACAGCGACATCATTATAAAACCTGCCGATAAAGGTGGGGCTGTCGTCGTCATGGACAGGGTCATGTATATTGAAGAAATTAGAAGACAGTTGAGTGACAGTGAAGTTTATGTCAAGTTGGAAAAGGATCCAAAATTTCTATTTTTAAATTATTTGAAAGTTATTTTGGATGGGGATTTGGAAAATAATATAATTGATAAAGATCTTTATGATTATTTATACAGTATGTGGAGAATCCTACCACCCCTGTGATATATGTACTTCCTAAAATACATAAAAATCTTAATCATCCCCCGGGACGACCCATAGTCTCCGGGGTAAATTCATTAACGAGTAAAATTGGAATTTATCTTGATAGAATATTAAATCCATTGGCGAAAAATACTAAATCCTTTGTGAGAGATACCATGGATTTTTTATTAAAAATACAGGAAGTTGAATTAAAAAGTGAGGTCATTTTGGCCTCATTTGATGTGGTATCTCTATACACCTCCATTGATAATGGTAGGGGGGTGGAGGCGATTGAACGGAGACTGTCTTATACGGATCTTAGTGAAAATAATAGGAAATTTATTATTGAATTATTAGAGTCCATATTATATCATAATTATTTCCTATTTGGTGATGAATATTTCCTCCAGAAATGTGGAACCGCGATGGGGGCCAATATGGCCCCTGCTTCTGCAAATATTGTTATGGCTACATTGGAGGAGAACTTTGTCTATGTGTCCCACCACTTTAGACATGTCATGGCGTGGTGGCGATACATAGATGAAGTCTTCCTCCTCTGGACAGGTACACAAGGGGAACTGGAGGATTTTTATGGATATTTGAATCAGGTCGATAGGACTGTCAAATTTACATTGGTGAGTTCATGTAAATCTATTCAGTTTTTGGATGTTTTTATCACACAGGAAAATGGAAAATTATTGACCTCCCTCTTCATTAAACCGACGGATCGAAATGATTTCCTGAGGTATAACAGTCACCACCCAAAACGCATGATAGAATCATTACCTTTTAGCCAATATTTAAGAATTAAAAGAATAAAGAGTAGTGAGGAGGGCCTGTATAAGAGTGCACAGAAACTTACGAAAAAACTTAGGTCAAGAGGTTACCCTCAGAGACTGTTAAATAAACAGGAAAAAAAAGTCAGTGGATTAAATAGGGATATTATTCTGAATAAAATGACCAAAAATAATAAGGATGATAGAATACCTATGGTATCGACATATGGTGAAGAGAGTGAACAGGTGGCAAATATAGACAGGAGTCATTGGAAAATGTTAAATAGATGTTTCCCGGATGTGCCAGAATTTAAAAATCCCCCTCTTTTTTCTTATAGAAGAAATAAAAATATTAAAGATGTACTAGTACATTCAGATATTGGCCCCTCTAAAACTGTGACTCAGACATTCATTAAGGGTAGAGGTAGAAAGGGCTGTTATCCATGTCTTTCATGTGTCAACTGCCCGTTTATGTTAAAAGGTGATCGGTTTCTTCATCCAAAAACTCAAAAAGTATACAACATAAAATTTTTTTTTACATGTGATTCTGACTATATAATATATCTGTTAGAGTGCCCCTGCTCACTTTGGTATATAGGAGAAACTACGTGCAATTTTAAAACTCGCATAAATAGTCATAGACATTCCATTAGAAAAAGAGGATGGACTTACCTGTATCAAAGCATTTTGTGGAGGCGGGACATACTGTGATACAATTAAGATTTAGAATTATAGATGCGGTCCCTTTACAAAGACGGGGTGGAGATAGAATACGATTATTAAAAAGAAAGGAACTTGAGTGGATCCATAACTTGAATACGTTGAAGCCAAATGGACTGAATGCTGAATTTAATACAGCAGGTATCACCTGAGGAGTATGTTCAGACATCAGCAGTGTATGAAATTTGGGGTATTTTAAATATAATTGGATTTTTATATTTTAATATATTTATATATGGATATTTTTGGTTTCTTGCAGATCAATCACTCTCACTATGATATTTTGTGGAGTCGACGCGACCTGCTGCAACATGCGTATAAAGAAAGGGAGACTTCCTCTGGGAATGGATTTTTTCTTAAAAAAATGTTTTTTTTATATATATAGTAGTTGAAAATATTCAAGTTTCCACCTAATGAAGTTATAAAAATATATTTCTACATTATGAAATGGTATTCCTATTTATGGAGAGAATTGAACTATAATGTATTCCCAATTATCGCCTGAGATTGGGAAAGGGGTGGGGACCTGAGGAAGGTTCCTCCTCTGACCTCTTAATTTCACTCCATGGATGAACCTAGGGATAGGGAATTCCATGGAAGGGTGTTTGGGTTATGTATTAATATATTATCTCTCCGTTCATTTATGGACATAGGAATTACCGTATGGATACTGTTATTATAATATAAATAAATTGAGAAATTATGAATAGGATGGTGTCCCTGATAATGAAAAGTGGGCGCGTTCTTGCAGTTAATAGAGGATAGGATTAATTATTTGAGTGCACATTTTGTTCATATTTGAAAATAATCTTCTGGTGGAGTTTGCCAATTAAAAAGATAGCGACCGTAGTGTTAGAAGTGTAAAGCGCTTGCCCGGTGATGTCACGATATGGGCGGACTAGGTTTGCCCCGGTCATGTGACAAAACAATGTGGGTCCCATGGGAGACATGCGCAGATTGGATTCTTGAGTTAATCTACCCAAGGGTGCTCGACCGGTCCGAGACGTGGGACGAGTGAAGCTCTCTGTTGGTGATATATACAGCGCTGAGGTAAGAATAACTGTTATATTCTACCTAATTATATCACTGCATAGAAGAGACTCCCTCACCCCCGAGCGGTCGGCTCCCCAGGTAATTCAACAGATTGTTGTCTGGCTCAGGTCCCTTTGAACCAGTAGAATCCCTCAGATAAATTGACAGTCCTGCCTTCTATCCTTTGGAGAATTTAAGAATGAAAGTATGGATCCGATGATTGTGTTGTGGATGTGTCCCGGGATTGATGTTTTTGGTCTGTTTTTCTGGTTGGCGTATAAGTCCTAGAGAGGCTAGTAGTGGAATGGTTCAGAAACCTTTGTGGCCCATTGTCTAAGTGACCATTGTCTAAGTGACTGAGGAGTCTCTTCTAGGTGAGGAGAACCGAAAAAATGGGGAACCAAAATGCCAAGGAAGGCATTATAGCCAAAGACTTAGTGGTACGCAGAGAAGGGAAACAGGCACTGATTGGAATTGACAAAATATTGTGTAAAGCGGGAATGAATGAGAATGGAGAGATGAATGGAGAGAAATGGAAATCCTTCTTTAACTCCTATCATGGATGGCTGAAAGATAAGGGTCTGTTAGGGACAGTAGATGTATGGATGAATGCATGCGCTTATTTTGAAGGAAAGATTGAAGAATTAGGAGACGGACGTTACAGACTGACAAAAACTGGAATGACAGATTTTCCTCCCTGTCCGCTCCCGACGTCACCCCCACCCCAGTACCAGAATTCCCAGGAACCTAAATGTTGGGTTTGCCCCAGATGTGGACAGCAGAATCCCTTGACAGTAGACATCTGTGTGGAATGTGGAGGACCGAGACCCCACCCAGCTAGTCTATTCCCAATGAGGACGGTAGTTGTGCCAGGAGCACCAGCAGCAGCAGCAGCAGCAGCAGGGGGGGATGCAGTGGTTCCAGGTCAGGAAGCTCGTACAATGTTAATGTATAGACCATGGAGCCCTTCAGAGCAGTTGGCACTGATCTCCCAGCTGCCAGATCCATCCCAGTCCCCTATGGGTTTTGCTAGAATGATCACCACCATACAGGATACGTATCATGCCACTAGAATAGATCTGCAGGGGGTAATTAAGGGAAAATTGGCAGATGAAGCCCGCTATGATAGGTTGATAGATGAGACAAAAAAAACAGTATGCCAATAGGACCGGACCCGTAGATGCAGAATCTAATGATGCAGCAGCTGGAGTCCTATTCGCAGCAGCGTTGGTAAAAGCATGTCAAGACAGGCAAGCAGAAAAGCAAGTTACACTAGAAGATAGAGTGCAGGGAAAGGAGGAAGATCCTAAGGATTATTTCTATGCACTAAAGAAAACCTGGTCAGAAATGGGGTTCAACCCCGGGAATAAGACTAGTGAGAGGGTATTAGCAAGTGCTTTCATGAATGGACTAAAGAAAGAGATTGCAGAGAAGGTAAAAGCAAGTAGACCGGACTGGAGATCAGTGAAGGCAGAAGATTTAGCTAGAATAGCTCAGGGGGCACAGCATGACATAGCGCAGGCAAAAAGAGCTGCCAGAATACATATAGTAGAGACGACCCCCAGAAACAACAGAGGCAGAGGACGGACTGAAGGAGGAGGACAGAAACTGTGTTACGGATGTAAAAAGCCAGGACATTTTAGAAAGAACTGTAGGACCAACCCGTATCCAAATGCTCAGAGTACGGGTCCTCAAGCCGACCAAACAACGCCCCCATAGGATGAGGGTAGCTTGCACATGAACCCCCTCATCTCCTTACCCCCAACTCCCAGTTGTATAGTGCAGGTGAACCTACCAGGGGGACATGAAATCGATTTCCAAGTAGATACGGGGGCCGACAATTCAGTAATTACGCAAGGTGATTGGCCATATGTAGCGCCCCAAGGACTTGGTCACTACAGAGGTATTGCACCTCATCCAGAGGTGTGATATCCCACTCCCGGGTAAGGATGGAGTATGGATCAAGGCTCAGTAGGCTGCATACAGCACACACACCCCATTTCCGAGGGACAGCTCAACGGTGCTCCCACTAGACAGAAGTGCAGGCACGACAGCATCTGTCCCTGGCTGGAGTGGGGAGGGGGGTGGAATACCCAGTGCTATAGGGGCAGATAGGGGTTGGGTCCGGAGCATAGGAAGGAGCCCATTGGTTGCTAGTCACCTGGGCTCATGGTCAGAGGGAGGTATATAAGGTGGGCACCATCTTAGAACAGTGTTCAGTCTGAGAGAGGAAGTGACAGAGCAGGGCCTCTGTGGAGCTCTGCTCCGGAGGCGGGCCTAGCCTGTGAGGCCCAGCCAGCACTGAAAGAGAAAGAAGAAGAAGTTCAGTCTGTGAGGAGAAGTGGAGAAGGCAGGGAGCAGGGCTGCTGCATGGGCTCTGCTCCCTGGGCAAGCCTAGCACAGAGGCCGGGGCCAGAGAGAGAGAGAGGAGAAGGAACAGTGGAAAGGAAAAGGAAACAAGACCAGAACAGAAGTAACAAGTGAAACAGAAAGGCTCAGGAACGAGAAGGAAGAGAGAACCCTAAGGACCCAGGATATTGCGGGTGACGGGTTGGCAGAACAGGGTACCGGATCCCAAATTGGTGGAAGCGAATCAACTTCAGCCAAGAACCGGAGGTCGTGACCAGCCCTTGGTGCGACCCCTCGTTACACCTTGCTAGGAAGGCATACCATGTAGGGTCAGGGACATGGGCACGTAGCCCTCCCAAGAGAAGGCCCGCGGGAGCTGGACATAAGCTTGGTCACTGATGGGGCACGAGCCAGAGAAAGGACGGAAGGGAGCTTTGAGACATACTCCAGAAAGACCTGGGAGTTGACCGAGTCCCTTGCCTGGTGGACGCAGCACGGCTTGGGTGGTCACTGCTTCGCGAGAGTGACCTGGAGAATACAAACTGTGAGTAAAGGACATTGGATTGCAACACGTTGTCTGTGACTTCTTGCTCCTCCGGCACTATTGGTACTGGGACTATCTCCACCATCACTCCCATCATCCACGCTAACTGCCCTGAGGCTGTACTCCTCCTGTGGGGAGTCATCCCATTCTTAGCTGCACACATAACACCGGCCTCAGCGGTCTGCCTTGCAGCGGCGGTCTCCATTGACCGCAATCCACGGGTGGCGTAGTCGGACACTTGTTATTACACTAAGACTGCCACTGAATTGACCACCCTGGGCACGGACCGGGTCACCGCCACGGAGACTACAACCCCCAGCGATCCGGCTCCGGGTATTCCCTGCACAACACAGGCCCAGGGGGCGCGTCAACTTTGGCGTAGTCGGCAGGATTCAAACCAACCCGCCACCAACCGGTATTGCATGCCTGAAAAAGGCTTTTGCACTTACCGGAGAGAAGCTTCCCGCCATCAGACGCCATTTTCGGGACGCCGCTCGGGAAGAAGAGGGGCGTGGACGCCGAAAGCGCGTGAGATCCGAAGCTCCGCCCCACGCACTGACGCTGCGTAAGGTCCTGGAAGGGAGAGGGAGCGACGCTGACGTCACAGGAGCGCGACGCAAGGTCCTCAACCCCGACGATCGACTGCGGAGCCGCGGCCTACGGAGGAAGATCATCGCAAGGTAAGCCACGGTCCGCCGGGGGGGGGGGAAGACATCGGGAACGGAGAGCAAAATGGCGGACCGGCAGCAGACTAGGCTGCCCAGCATCGGCAGTGCCCCAGTCGTCACAGGCCCCGACCAGCACCAGGAGAAGACGGGTGACGCAGGAGCGGTCGCGGGAGCAGGTAAGAGGAGTCTCCCTGTCCCGGACGCTGCCAGCGTCAGCCTGCTCCCGGGCCCCCTGGTGGAGCCGCCGATCCCGGACGCTGCAGACACCGACCTGCTCCAGACCCCGCAACAAGCCCTGCAGCCGAGCCCTCCAGCCCTGGGCACCGCCACCACCAGCCCGCGCCCAGGCCCAAAGTCGCACCCTCTGACCCCGGGCGTCATCAACAGCGGCCTTCTCCAGACCCCGCCGCAAGGCCTACTGCACAAGGGTGCCAAGGGACAGTACGCCCTCCACGTTCACCGGCTCACGGAGGAGAAGCTGCAGTACCACCAGTACGAGGAAAGCCAAGGGGACCCGGACGGGTCTGAAGACTGCCCTCAGGAGGGAGCTCAAGGAGGACATAACTATTAAAAGAAAGTAGCGTGAGTAAGGAACTGTACAAAGTTACCCGTCAGGGTACAAGGACTGTTTTTCTTTTGAACTGTTAATAAGTGTGGTCCCCGTTGGGACAGCTAAAAGACTGTTACCCGTTTCCAAGATACCCCCTTTCTTACCTGGCTGAGGACTGAGAGCAGCCATCCCCTTTCCAACCGGCCGAGGACTGGGAACGGCCAACCCCTGGTAAATAGTTGCGCTTCTTAAAGCGCCCCCTACTGGTTTTTTAAAAGAACTGCAACGTCTACCTCAGGACGAATTAAATGGACTGTTGCACCTTTGAGAGAGAAAGTGAACACCTAGTCGCAGGTTGTCCAGCGGCCAGAAGTCAAGAATGCGTTTTTGAAGAATGTTTTACTTGCAAAAGTTTTATAGTGTGTTTTATGGTAAAAGAGTTCCGGAAGTAATAACCAAAAGTGTTTCATCAGAGTGTTTCCCATGAAGGGAATTGTACAAGTGTGTCTGTTTCCTGATGTAAGCAGTTAATGAAAAAGTTTTTGCATACCCTGTGAATTGTTTTTGCTCTGTTCCAGCCCGAGGACGTGCTGTGCTTTACCAGGGGGGAATGTAGCGCCCCGAGGACTTGGTCACTACAGAGGTATTGCACCTCATCCAGAGGTGTGATATCCCACTCCCGGGTAAGGATGGAGTATGGATCAAGGCTCAGTAGGCTGCATACAGCACACACACCCCATTTCCGAGGGACAGCTCAACGGTGCTCCCACTAGACAGAAGTGCAGGCACGACAGCATCTGTCCCTGGCTGGAGTGGGGAGGGGGGTGGAATACCCAGTGCTATAGGGGCAGATAGGGGTTGGGTCCGGAGCATAGGAAGGAGCCCATTGGTTGCTAGTCACCTGGGCTCATGGTCAGAGGGAGGTATATAAGGTGGGCACCATCTTAGAACAGTGTTCAGTCTGAGAGAGGAAGTGACAGAGCAGGGCCTCTGTGGAGCTCTGCTCCGGAGGCGGGCCTAGCCTGTGAGGCCCAGCCAGCACTGAAAGAGAAAGAAGAAGAAGTTCAGTCTGTGAGGAGAAGTGGAGAAGGCAGGGAGCAGGGCTGCTGCATGGGCTCTGCTCCCTGGGCAGGCCTAGCACAGAGGCCGGGGCCAGAGAGAGAGAGAGGAGAAGGAACAGTGGAAAAGAAAAGGGAACAAGACCAGAACAGAAGTAACAAGTGAAACAGAAAGGCTCAGGAACGAGAAGGAAGAGAGAACCCTAAGGACCCAGGATATTGCGGGTGACGGGTTGGCAGAACAGGGTACCGGATCCCAAATTGGTGGAAGCGAATCATCTTCAGCCAAGAACCGGAGGTCGTGACCAGCCCTTGGTGCGACCCCTCGTTACACCTTGCTAGGAAGGCATACCATATAGGGTCAGGGACATGGGCACGTAGCCCTCCCAAGAGAAGGCCCGCGGGAGCTGGACATAAGCTTGGTCACTGGTGGGGCACGAGCCAGAGAAAGGACGGAAGGGAGCTTTGAGACATACTACAAAAAGACCTGGGAGTTGACCGAGTCCCTTGCCTGGTGGACGCAGCACGGCTTGGGTGGTCACTGCTTCGCGAGAGTGACCTGGAGAATACAAACTGTGAGTAAAGGACATTGGATTGCAACACGTTGTCTGTGACTTCTTGCTCCTCCGGCACTATTGGTACTGGGACTATCTCCACCATCACTCCCATCATCCACGCTAACTGCCCTGAGGCTGTACTCCTCCCGTGGGGAGTCATCCCATTCTTAGCTGCACACATAACACCGGCCTCAGCGGTCTGCCTTGCAGCGGTGGTCTCCATTGACCGCAATCCACGGGTGGCGTAGTCGGACACTTGTTATTACACTAAGACTGCCACTGAATTGACCACCCTGGGCACGGACCGGGTCACCTCCACGGAGACTACAACCCCCAGCGATCCGGCTCCGGGTATTCCCTGCACAACACAGGCCCAGGGGGCGCGTCACATACATTGACACTGATTTTTCACATCATGTCATTGCCACCCCCTTCAATTCCCCGTCTGTCCTGCTTCCTGTCACTAAAAGAATTCCCCTGCAAATTCAAGGAGCCACTGTACATAGCAAGCTCATGGTATCGCCCCGAGGCCAATGTAACCTTTTGGGAAATGATGTGTTGTCCCAATTACAAGCACATATTGAGTATCATCCCGATGGCACTGTCACCATGACCCCAGGTTTAAAACCAAGTACCCTTTGCAAAATTATGTCACTAGATATTGCCAGCATAGAAGAGACAAATGAGTTTCCCCCGATATTGGAGCAGGCTGTACCACATGATTTTTGGGCCTCAGACAAAACAGATGTTGGTAGGTTAAGAGTTCAACCAGTAATGGTGAAATTAAAACCAGGAGCCATCTTGCCTCAACAGAGGCAGTATCCCCTTAGCTCGGCTCAGGAGAATGCCATAGCCCAGCAGGTCCAAAAATTACTACAGAGAGGAGTCCTAGTCAAAACCCAGTCCCCTTGCAACACTCCCCTGTTCCCAGTAAAGAAAAAGAGTGTGCCAGGACAACCAGCCGCATATAGAATGGTCCATGACCTCCGGTTGGTTAACAAAGCCACAGAACTTCTAACACCAGTTGTGCCCAACCCGCATACTCTTCTGTCACAGATACCTTCTAACTCTCTTTGTTTTTCAGTGGTCGATTTGGCAAATGCATTTTTCAGTGTACCATTACATCCTGACTGCCAGTACCTGTTTGCTTTCACATTCCAGGGCAGTCAATATACATGGACAGTGTTGCCACAGGGTGCCCAGAATTCACCCACAATGTACACTGCAAGTCTGCAGGAAATACTGGAGGGATGGTCTGAACCACATATCGTTGTTTTGCAATATGTCGATGACCTGCTCATTTGTGACCCCTCCAGGAAACAATGTCATAGTGCAACTATATCGCTTATGTTGTTTCTCTATCACGCTGGCTGCAAGGCATCGAAAGATAAGCTTCAGTTTTGTAAATCTTCAGTCACCTTTTTGGGACATTGCATTACACCAGGAGCTCGTCATTTAACAAATGCACGTAAACTAGCAGTACAGGCATTCACCGTCCCCATTAATGTTGCAGCCCTCAGAACTTTTCTTGGACTTGTTTCCTATTGCAGACAGTGGATTCATGCCGCCTCTGTTTTAATGCAGCCCCTCTATGACTGTCTTACCCCAACACCTTTTGTACTAACATCAGAGGCAATAGACTGTTTTTATTCTCTCAAGAACCGTATTTTGGCCGCTTCAGCTTTGGGTACACCTAATTATGAGCTCCCATTTACTCTGTACCTTCATGAACAAGCTGGACATGCAGCAGGAGTTTTAACTCAAACACACGGTGATAATCAGAGACCTGTTGCCTATTTTAGTGTCAGATTGGATGCGGTAGCCAGAGGTGCACCATCCTGCGTACGTGCTCTGCATGCTGTTGGACTATTACTCCATAAATCCGCAGACATTGTTCTTGACCACCCGCTCACCGTTCTAACACCTCATGATGTCTACACTATATTGAATCAAGTGCAACCCGCTCACCTCTCAGCAGCACGTCATCTCAGGTTACAATGTGCACTGTTAATGCCTCCCAATGTTTCTTTACAGAGGTGTACTACCCTGAATCCAGCAACTTTGTTACCTCTCTCGGATCTAAAGGAGGAGTCAGGTACTGTGCTTTTTAAGGAAGATCCAAGAGAGGAAGTTCCTCATGACTGTGTACAAATGATGGCACAAGAAACGGCAGGTTTACCTACTGTATTTGAACATGAATTACAAAATGCAGATTTTGAATTTTTTGTAGATGGATCCCGTCATCAGGACGATTCAGGTACCTTCCATACTGGATATGCAGTTGTCTCCCTCAATGCAGTAATCAAGGCAGAACCAATGCTCCCACACCAGTCGGCTCAAGAAGCTGAACTTAGGGCCCTAACCGAGGCCTGTAAACTAGCGGAAGGTAGTATTGTTAACATTTACACAGATTCTAGGTACGCATTCGGTATATCGCATGATTTTGGTCCAATATGGAAGTCAAGAGGTTTCCTGACGGCAGCAGGACACCCCATTAAGAATGCTGATGCGGTCCAGCAGTTAATTAATTGATGCGCTACAACTACCTAAACAAGTAGGTGTCATAAAGGTAAGAGCACATACCAGACGCACCGACCAGGTAAGCAGAGGAAACGCGATGGCAGATGCAGCAGCAAAAACAGCAGCCTGTAAGCCGCAACAAGGGTCAACAGTACGTCAGTTAAGTGCCCCTAAAAACCCCTTTGTGTCGGAGGACATCTTATCCCAAATGCAGGCGCAGGCTCAAAAGGAGGAGGTTGATAAGTGGTTAAAGGAAGGTGCATGCCTGAATGAAGCAAATGGGGTATGGGGGAAAGGGACACGACGATGCCTTCCAAGGGCACTGTACCCAGCAGCTGCCCAGGTACTACATGGGCCGACACACCAATCTAAAACGGGTGTGATGAGTGTGATGCAGAAACATTGGGTGGCACCAGGATTCTCCACCTGTATTGAAAACCTGGTACAAGGGTGCATGATATGTGCTACACATAATCAGGGTAGAGTAGTTAAAACACCACCCAAACACCCCCCCCCGGCCCCTCTATCCATTCCAGAGACTGCAAATTGATTATATTCAGCTGCCAAAGTCAGGATCATGGGAATATGTGTTGGTCTGTATTGATTTGTTCTCAGGATGGCCAGAGGCTTTCCCGATTGCCAAAGCCACGGCTACGGCAACCGCAAAGAAACTGCTTGCGGAGGTGGTCTGCAGGTATGGGGTACCAGAGGTAATTGAGAGTGACAGAGGTACACACTTCACAGGTGAAATAATGAATGAAGTCATGTCAGCTCTAGGAATTCAACAAGCATTCCATACCCCATATCACCCACAAAGTAGTGGTACAGTGGAAAGACTGAATGGGACATTGAAATTAAAAATTCAGAAAGCCATGGCTGAGACAGGAAAACCATGGCCGGACTGTTTACCACTTGCTCTGTTTTCAGTAAGATACACGCCTAATAGAAAGACTGGACTCTCTCCATATGAGATATTGTTTGGCAACGTACCCGGCCTAGGGTGTTTCTATCCGCAAGCATTAGAAATGAACAACCATGTGCTAAGTTCCTATGTGAGGGCTTTACACAAAAAGATTAAGCAAGTACATGATAATGTCTTCAGTTCTCTTCCAGATCCAGATCAAGACTCTAGCAGCCATACGCTGCAACCTGGAGACTGGGTGGTTATAAAAAGACACGTGAGGAAAAGCCTAGATCCACGGTTTGACGGACCCTTTCAAGTTCTGCTGACCACAAGTACAGCCGTTAAGCTAGAGGGAAAAGAGACCTGGATCCACGCGTCCCATTGCAAAAAGATACTAGGAGAACCAGCGGACAAAGAATGATGACAT
Source organism: Phyllobates terribilis (assembly GCF_046119375.1). NCBI lineage: Eukaryota > Metazoa > Chordata > Amphibia > Anura > Dendrobatidae > Phyllobates > Phyllobates terribilis. The sequence continues at coordinate 133,559 of NW_027362974.1, read as the reverse complement.
TGTTTATACTTACCTGCATACTTGCGACCACAGGTGCATGGACTAGGTTAGGCACCATGGATGGAGACGACAATAGATTCATTAGACACCATCTTGCTCTAATCGATGGACTAAAGGAGCAAAACCAGACCATTGCTAATTGTTGGATATGTACACATGCCCCTGTGACGTCCACTAGCATACCCTTTCTCGCTGTCCCGGTCTCATGGGAAGAGATAAACTTTTGAGTGAACTGTTCAGATACTTTGGCCAATAATTCCACACAGAGATTTTCATTTCTAAATCCCGCAAATTGGTTTAAAGGTATTGGTGGGTGGTTGGCTGGTATAGTACAAGCTATTTTACAGGTTTTGCTAATGTGTCTTGCGGTTTATTTGGTTTTTAAGTTTTTTTTAATGTGTATTCAGCGTTGTACTAAAAGAAAACATAGAAATTCATATTGATAAATGAAGGAACAAAAGGATGGAATGTTATAGCAGAAGATGGAGTCCCTCAAGTTTAAAGGCCCCATCTATGCTATATAAGTCTGACAGTTATTTTAGGTGAAAACAACAGCTATGAATGTTCCTTCTTGTATCAATAGCGTGTCCTTTTCAGAAGATAAAGTGATTTTCCCTGACCAGATGTTTCTTCTAGTGTAGCAATAATGTGTTCTTGCAGAAAGATGACATGACCTTGCTAACTAGATAAGTCTAATTAAATATTTTAAAGCATACAGAAACTAGCTTTTTTCGCTTGTTCAGCTAAACTGTATAATCGAACCATATATGGCAAATCCGTTTCCTGCCTTTAGGGTGTATATTAGCCCTGTGTTTTGTAATAAAGTTTTTAGAGTATGTTTAGACACAAACATCCTGTCCTGTGTCTTCATTCTCTCCGAGCTCGTAATCCAAAGGATAGAAGACCCAAAATTCAGTGACGACACCTCCATACATTAAAAAAAAAAAATCAAATACTCACCCTCACCTCACTCCTCCTCACCTGCTGCCGCTGCTCAGGTTCGGACTCCATTGCTGGCATCTTCCCGCTCTGCGCTGCCTGTGATGGCTCCTGGGAGGGTGCGGTGGAAAGACGTCACCGCGCCCTCTAACCTGAGACATCACAGGGAGCGCAAAGCGGGAAGACAGCGGAGCTGCGGAGGCATGGGGAGAGGTAAGTATCCGGCTGCCGGGGCCCTGAGCAAGTGGGGGAGAAGGGCGGGCGCTGGCACCGCTCTCCTTCGCCCATAGCCCGGCGTGGTGCCCGACCGCAAGTGGGCCCTCTCGCCTGCTCAGGGCCCTGGCACTTGCCCGGGTGCTGACGCCGGCCCTGCCTATTGTTCTGTACAGACTCCTGTACTTCTAGTACCTGAGCACCTGACATGTCTGACATTTTTACCTCAGATCAAGCTGCGTTTTACAGTATCAGCAAAAGATATGAGATTTTAGAAATTTCACTCATATGCTTGATTTTTTTTCCTGACTGAATTTGACAAATGCAGCGTTTTTAAAATCCACAGCGTGTCAATTCTCTCAGTGTTTTTGTAGCTTTTTTTTTACAAAGAAATGAAAGGGGGAAAAAATGCTGTAAAAAATGCAAGTTTTTTACAGCGTTTTGACAGCGGTTGTGGTGAATGAAACTAACTTTATTAAAAATGTACTGTAGACAAAGCTCATATGTAATCCACACCCAAAAAAAGGCTACAAAAAAGTGACAAAAATGCAGGGAACATGAGGAAAACCAGGGGTTTTGAACACAGTGTTTTTACTGCCAAGACAAGTTTTTATTGTTGCAGTAAAAAACACAGAAAAACGCTATGTATGAGGGTCACTAACATGGGCCCTTCAAAGTTAAGCTTAAATAATATTCTAGATATGACTCTATTATACCAACTGAGCTAAACTGCAAGGGTCCCCGCAGGGCCTGACTGTCCATCTGGAAGTTCCAACAAATACCAGATGGGCCGGTGTGGACACTTGTTGACAGTATCCACTTTCTGAGGATGTGGATATCATTAACCATTAACAACTGAGGTGGAGCAGAGAGCCATGGACTCCCTGCTCTGCCACTTGCTCAGAAAAGCCGTAGACTGCTTATGTCTTATGAACTCAAAGAGGTCAGCACCACATGAGGGACATCAGGCGATGCAATGACCTCACTTCAACATCTGCTGCACCTAGACTGTAGTGAGGAGGAGAATATCACCCCTCAGCGTGGGAGAGAGGGGGTGATAAGTATTAGCATATGTTTCTGGTTTCCTAGGACACAATTATTACATAAGAAGGCCCGGGGGGCATTATAAGGATACACAGGGCACCACTGTCATGAGACATTATTATTATTATTAGTCAGTATAGGGGGCATTATTATTATAACGTAGCCCAGTGAATATAAGTATTATTATAAGGAAAAAGAGGACACCATTATTGATAGCAATAAATTTAGATTTTCTTCAAGTATTTGCAATTTGAGGAGATCTGAGTTGCTGCAAATCTATTTTTTTTAATTTGTCAAACTAGGTGAAAACATTGTCTGCTCTCTGTTACTGATAGAGGAGACTAGATTACTCCACGTGCTCTCCTCACACACTGAGCAGCACTTATGTCCATAAAATGGCCGCTGGGGGAGGATCATGTGACCAGATCAGCCTATCGTATCAGGCTCCTCCAACAGACAAGCAGCTCTCCTATGTGAGGAGTTTTAGTATTGGAGGCTGAGGACAGGTCTGGTCACTGCTCCTCCACCAGCGGCCATTGTATGGACAGAATGCTGCTCAGTGTGTGAGGAAAGCTGCACTAATAAGTGTAAATGGCCGCCCCCTTTAATATACGTGCTTAAATATTTAAGGGGTGCAGTGAAAAATTTATATGCGAGCAAGTAAGGTTCAAATTTCGGTGTTAATTTCACTTAATATCATTGCGGCAGTGTAAAAAAAATGTTAATGCTCATTGATTAGTTGACGCCGACCCATGCACCAAAGAAGATGCCACATCTGTCGCTCACTAGATTGTTTTATGTTTAGGCTGCCCTCTACTGACAACTAGAGGAATCATTTGCAGGTCAAGTATGTAAATCTGCATGGTATAGCATTAGTACATGAAATTGGCCCACTAAGGGTCTTCTCTATGCAATTATAGCCTATTGTGAACTCCCATGCCCAATATATTTGAGTGTCGCTTGTACTATTTATTTGAGAAGCCTTATGAGTATAGTATGCCCTTATCAGAATGACAATGTTTGCAATAGGCATATAGATTGTATGATATGTCATGGAACGCACTCAGCTGTAAAGTTCCAGGATTGACTGTGCATTGAAATCTAGGTGACAGCGGCGAGGCGGCTTCACTGTGTCCATGATCACATGATCCCGGTGCTGGTCACATGCTCTGACTGGGAGAATGGCGGCCAGGTGGTTCCGGCGTGTGGAACGCATACTGACTCTCCGGTCACGTGCTTCCTGTCACGTGTTTCCGGTGACCACGGATATCCGGTTGTGCTTGGAGCGCATGGGGCGTGCAAAAGAGACGGTTGCATCTAGTTTGGAATTGATTATTTGTGGTCCTCAAACAATCAACTCCATTCTAGCTGATTCACCATTGAGCCGTCTAGTTTGGAGTTGATTTTTTGAGGGCTCATTTTATCAGCTCCACTCTAGACGGCTCACTACTGAAGTGACTGGATCGGGGGGATATTTTGTGGATCTCATTCCAGCATCTCCACTCTAGCTGATTCACTGGTGAGGTGACTGGATCGGAGTGGATATTTTGAGGATCTCATTCCAGCATCTCCACTCTAGCTGATTCACTGGTGAAGTGACTGGATCGGGGGGATATTTTGTGGATCTCATTCCAGCATCTCCACTCTAGCTGATTCACTGGTGAGGTGACTGGATCGGGGGGATATTTTGTGGTCCTCATTCCAACATCTCCATTCTAGCTGATTCACTAGTGAGCCGTCTATATCGGAGTGGGTATGTTGAGGATCTCCCTGTAGCCTCCAAACTGTACAGGTGCTGAGGTGACTGGAATCGAATTTTCTCAAAGAGTGAGCGGAGCCTCGTGGGGAGTAACGTAACAAAGCGCAGCAACACAGTCCTCATAATTTACAACATTGTATTGGTGTGGATTTTTTGAGGACCTCATTTGAGCAACTCCATTCTAGCTGATTCACTAGTGAGCCGTCTAGATCGGAGTGGGTATGTTGAGGATCTCCCCGTAGCCTCCAAACTGTACAGGTGCTGAGGTGACTGGAATTGAGTTTTTCAAAGAGAAGGTGTAGCCTCGCGGGGAAAAACATAGCAGAGTGCAGCCGACAGTCCTCATAATTTACAACATTGTATTGGAGTGGATTTTTTGAGGACCTCATTTGAGCAACTCCATTCTAGCTGATTCACTAGTGAGCCGTCTAGATCGGAGTGGGTATGTTGAGGATCTCCCTGTAGCCTCCAAACTGTACAGGTGCTGAAGTGACTGTGACTCGCCCCCTGGGCCGTGGGGCACTCGGATCCGGGCAATAGGGAACGATGGGGGTAGTAGTGGCAACCCGGTTCCGTGGCTCAGGGTGGTCAGGCCAGTGGTAGTCAGTTATGTGCTATTGATTATGTCCGACTACGCCACCCGTGGATTTGCGGTCATTAGGAACCGCCGCTGCAGGGCAGACCGCTGGGGCTGATGATATATGCAGCTGGGATGGTGTGACTCCCCACGGGAAGAGTGCGGCCCCAGGGCAGTGTGGTGGATGGTGGGAGTGATGGTAGTGAGAGTCCCGGTGCCGATAGTGCTGGAGGAGCAAGGAGCACACAGACAACAAGTTGCAGTCCAGGGTCTTTACTAAAACAGGTAAACTGACCCATAAACAGTTCCGGCTAGGAGGGGACCTGGATGTCTGAGAGCAACGGGGAAATTGGCCCTGGTCAGGGTGAGGGTGTAGGCCTACCATGCTTTCTGCGCTCCTTCTGGCTATCTCCTCGTTATAGGGTAACAGCCCACGTTTCCGAGCTTTCCGTGTATTCTCGCCTGTATGGCCTGCGACGTGGGTTCCTTTCTGCTCCCAGCCTTGTACGGCTTTACTGGTCCCTTCGGTTGTGGCAGGGCCTCCAGGCTTCTTAGGCCAAGGAATATACAGTCCCTTGCGAACTGGTTATCTGCTGGAGAATGTGGAATCCTCCCAGCCTCAGACACCAAAGTCTGGTAAACTAAGTCTTTTATCTGCCAAGACAGGCTCTCTTCGCCTCTTGTCTCTGGCTTGTGGCTCTCCTCCTGCCACACTTCCTCTTAGGTGCAGTGCAACTGTCTGTCCCTGCTCTGCTCTGGGACAAGTCTCAGTGCTGAGACAGGCCATCAAGTTCTCTCTAACCCTGCCCCCAGTACCAGCTTTTATAGGGGCAGCCTGCTCCCCCTACTGGCCTGAGACAGGAGGCATTGCATGCTAATGTTCCCCTGACCAGAGAACCTCCCCCTTGCTTTCAGACACAGCTTTAATTACACTTGTGGCATCCAGGCCAGGGTGACACATTCCCCCCTAGTAAAATTTAGTACTCCGGGACTAAACAGTAAACAAAGACAATATGCATAACTATAAAACATTATCAGGAAAGTGACGCACAGATTGAGTTCTTAAGGTCACAGTGTGGTCTTTGACCGGGTGTCCATATCACCAATACAACGGGGAGCCTTAACCAGGTGGGGGTCTGTCCTACCCCAAGTCCTTTACAGTCTTAGTTCATTCCTGGGTTAGGCTCCGAACGCAGTCCATACAAGGTCCTGGTTATAAAAAGTCCATAACCTGTGAGTCCTTACGGTAGCTGCAAGAAACTGAAACACAGAATTACCAGACATGCATGTAACTTGGCAAACAATTCAACATTTGGCAACAGGGTTATTTACAATCTTAGCGCGCTCTATATTTTCCAGCGAGCGGGTATCTGCCCCTTTGTGCTCCTGGTTGACCTCCTTAGCCCACTGTCTGGTGGTGGACCAACCTGGCTTTCCCCACTAGCGTTAGGGGTACAGCTACCAGCTGGGTGTACAGGTAGGGCAGGCAGCTGTCTGCGGGTCCTTTGGCTTACCGCAGGCATGGCAGGCTCACTGTCAGCAGAGGGTTGACTCTCCTGGGCTGCTGGTACAGGCTCTTCTGCCTCTGGAACCGCTTGCTCCTCTTCACCTTCCGGCTCTGGTGTTGGTTGTTGCTGTGCCGGTTGCAGGAAATGCAGGACAGGTACCACTATGGCATCATTTATGCGAGTCCAGGACTGAGGGAACTCTCCGAGAACGGTGCTGATCATTTCTTCCTTGACCTCTGCGGGTTCAAGGTCACTCTGATCCTCTTCTGCACTACGGAGTTGCTCGGGGCACCTTTTGAGGTGGTCTCTGGAGACGACACTAGTGGTTTCTCCTCCGTCCTTGGTGATTACGCACACCTTTGGGTTGTCGTGGTCAGACTGCAGTACGGTGTAGGGTTCCCTTTCCCACTGGTCGTCCAACTTATGTAGCCTTCTCTTCCGCTTCAGGACTTGCTCACCAGGTTCTAGGGGACCAGCAGGGGCGTGTTGGTTGAAGAGTTTTTCTTGCCTCTCTCTCACCTGGGCCAGGCTCTTCTCCACACTCTCCTGTACCTTCTTGTACTGCAGTTGCCTTTCCGTATCCCAGTCCGCATCCGGGGAGGTGTCCTCAGGTATTAGGACTCCCATCTCCAGGTCTACGGGCAGCTTACCTGGTCTAGCTCGCATCAGGTAAGCCGGGGTGCAGTTTGTAGCATTCACCGGGATATTGTTGTATAGGTCTATCAGGTCCGGCAGTTTTTCTGGCCACAGGCTGCGTTCCTCCAGGGGCAAGGTCTTCAGGAGATCAATGACTATATTGTTCATCTTCTCACACATCCCGTTGGTTTGGAGGTGGTAAGGCGTTATACGAATCTTCTTACAGCCATAGAGGTTGCAGAACTCCTGGAAGATTTCAGCCTCGAACGCAGGACCCTGGTCTGTCAGGACCTGTTCCGGATACCCGTGTGGACGGCAGAAATATTGCTGGAAGGCTCTGGCCGCTGTTTGGGCTGTCAAGTCTTTTACCGGGACCACCACGAGAAAATGGGAATAGTGGTCCACGATTGTCAGGGCGTAGATGTACCCTGACCGGCTTGGAGCCAACTTGACATGGTCTAGAGCTACCAGCTCAAGAGGCTGCGTGGTGACGATGGGCCTCAAGGGTGTCTTCTGGCTGGTGCGGTCCTTCCTCCTTAGGTGACAAGGGCCACAGTCTCTGCACCATTTTTCTACAGCACCTCTCATGCCGACCCAAAAGAATCTTCCTCTTAGCAGGAACTCCAGTTTCTTCCAACCGAAGAGCCCCGCTCTGTCATGGTAAGCCCCCAGGACCATAGCTGCATCTCGCCTTGGGACCACGACTTGCCAGGTCAGCTCGTGCGTCCGGTGGTTGACAATCCTTCTGCACAACTTGCCTTCGTAGAGGAACAGCTTGCTCTTCTCTTTCCATAGCTGCTTGGCTTCCTCTGGGGCATCTGGATCTAAGCGGGCGTCTTTCCGGGTCAGCAGATCTTTCACCAGGCGGATTGCAGGGTCACTATCTTGGGTCTCGGCCCAGCTGTGGTGAGGTAGGGGATTGATCATCACGGTTGTTAGATCCTCCTCCTTCACGCGGTGAGAGTATTGAGCGGCTCCATACCGGTGAAACGCGGGGAGTTCTACCTCCTCCAGCTCTTCTGGGTCTTCGTCACCTTCAGGTAAGTGAGGCATCCTTGATAGGGCGTCCGCGTTGGCATTGATTTTGCCTGCCCGGTACTTGATCACGAAGTCATAGTTGGAGAGACGGGCCATCCACCGCTGTTCTAGGGCACCCAGTCTTGCATTGTCCAGGTGTGTCAACGGGTTGTTGTCCGTGTACACGGTGAACTTTGCGGAGGCCAGGTAATGCTTGAAGCGTTCCGTCACGGCCCACACCACCACCAAGAATTCTATCTTGAAGGAGCTGTAATTCTCCGGGTTCCTCTCGGTGGGCCTCAGCTTCCGGCTGGCGTACGCGTTCACCCTTTCTCTGCCCTGCTGGTTTTGGGACAGTACGGCTCCCAGTCCCACATTACTGGCATCTGTGTGGAGAATGAAAGGCTGGCCGTAATCAGGGTAGGCCAGGATCTCATCCCCCGTGAGGGCCATCTTTAGCTGGCGGAAGGACTCCTCTTCCGCTTTATCCCGCTTGAAGGGTGGCTTTTGACTTCTGGACTTAGACTGTCCGATCAGGAGGTCCTGCATAGGAGCTGCCATCTTAGTGAACCCGGGGATGAACCTTCGGTAGTAGCCTACCAACCCGAGAAACTGTCTCACCTCTTTGATGTTCGAGGGGCTTGGCCAGCTCTTGATTGCCGTGACCTTGTCAGGGTCGGGGGCCACTCCTTCCGCGCTTACCACGTGCCCTAGATACTGGACCTTCGGTTTCAGCAGGTGACACTTCGATGGTTTCACCTTCAGGCCATAGCCTGCCAGGGCTTCGAACACCTCGGCCAGGTGTTTTAGGTGGTCCTCGTAGGTCTTCGAATAGACGATCACGTCGTCCAGGTAAAGGAGAACCGTCTCGAAGTTTCGGTGCCCTAGACAGCATTCCATCAGCCGCTGGAAGGTCCCTGGTGCATTGCAGAGCCCGAAAGGCATGCAGTTGAATTCGCTCAGTCCCATCGGGGTGGTGAAGGCGGTCTTCTCTTTGTCAGCCTCTGCCACAGGAACCTGCCAGTACCCGCTAGTAAGGTCCAAAGTAGAAAAGAAGTTAGCTGATTTTAGTGCGGCTAAAGACTCCTCTATTCTAGGCAGCGGATATGCGTCTTTGTGGGTGATACGGTTGATTTGTCTATAGTCCACGCACATTCTCATGGTGCCGTCTTTCTTTTTCACCAGAACCAAGGGGTCTGCCCAGGGGCTACAGCTTTCTCGAATGACCCCAGCTTCTTTCATTTCTCTTAGCATGCCCTTTGCGTTCTTATAATGTGCAGGGGGTACAGGTCTGTGTCTCTCTTTTATTGGTGGGTGGCTCCCTGTGGGGATGTGGTGTTCTATCCCTTTTACTCTGCCGAAGTCTAGTGGGTGCTTACTAAAGACTCTCTCGTACTCCTGTACCACCCGGTAGACTCCTTGTTCTTGGTGCAGGGGAGTGGAGTTAGCACCCACGTGGAGTTTCTGGCACCAGTCCTCCTTTTGTTTCTGGGAGCCATTACCCTCCGCCTGAGGAGATGGAGGCAAGGGTTCCACGGCCCTGATAGCTTTGTGTTCGACCACAAACAGCTTGGCGAGTGTAGCGTACCTGGGTAAGTGTACCTCCCTCTCCCCAATGTTGAGAATGCGGATGGGCACCCTCCCATGACAGACATCAACCACCCCCCGGGCTGTCAAAATGGTGGGCCTGCTGTCTGAGTACACGGGTTCTACCATGGCTTGGTAGTCTCTACCTCTCAACCCGATTGCAGTCCGACACCAGATCATCATTTCACTTTTGGGAGGCATGGAAATGGGGAATGGGTCACTCAGTCTTACGCTACCGATCTCACCACCAGACAGTTCTACCTGCTGCCGTCTCATCAGGGCTTTTATCTCCTTGTTGAGGACTCTCTGTTGGCTGGAACTAGCATTCACCGCCACCAGTTGTAAGATTACAATTACCTCTGAAAGACAATTTTCAATCACGTTAGTACCCACAGTTATTTTAGGGTGACTTTCACGACGGTCAATGTCCACAATAATCACTCCCTGTGTCGGTAGTTCAACTTTACCAATTTTAATGGTCATCTCCTTGAACCCCATCTGCGGCACGGGTAAGCCATTACTGGCGATGATGCTCAAGTTACTGTCTGGATACCGTGTGATATCAGCATCAGTCCAATGCTGCTTAAAAAGTACATAAGGGATAGTGGTTACTTGTGACCCAGTATCCAGCAAGGCACTCATGGGGATACCGTCCAGCACCACGGGTAAAACCGGGCGCCCCCCAACGTCCTTATTACGCCAATTGTAAGGGCCTGGTGATCTTATGCCTGGGGGTTGGCCCTCTGCCCCAGGTTGGACCCGTTTAAATTACAGTACCTGGAAATGTGTCCGGGCTGGTTGCATCGACGGCAAATGGGCTGTCCACCCTCTGCGTAGCGGTCTGTGGGCCTCCCTCGGAACGACGGGATCCTCCTCTGTCGACGCCACGGGACATCCTCCGGACTTGAAGCCAGCTCGATGGGTCTTGACGGGTCCACTTGCAACGCCTGGACGGTCCTGGTCAACGCCGCGACGCTCCTGGTCAGCTCCTGGACTTGGTGGTGCAGGTCTTTCGACGGGGCTTGGTTCAGGGCCTGTGCATCAGCCCCCAAGGGATCCATAGAGGAGGGCGCCGCCTCCTGGTGGTTGGTGAGAGCAGGGCGCCGGGGGTTTATAGCGCCACTGGTTGCAGATTCACGGAGCACCCTTATGGCCCTGTCCTTAAATTGGGCAAAGGTCAGGTTGGGGTTCTGAAAGAACATGAGGCGCAGTTGGGCCCTGTGGGCGCTAGACAGCAGACCTTCTATGAATTGTTCTGTTAGCAGCTTATCCGTTTCCTGCACACTGCCAGGGTCAGTTTGTTGAATAGCCCTCAGGGCTTCCTGCAGATTTAGGGCATAGTCTCTGATGCTGTCCTGTGCCCGCTGCTTACACCCATAGAACCTCATTTTAATTTCAGCAGAGGTACGTGTGTCAAAGGTACCCCGCAGCCGGGCCAGAATACCCTTCACAGTTCTTTTCTCCTTAGTGGGCCATGATTTTACCTCCCTCTGGGCTTCGCCAGTTAACTGCCCTGTTAATATGCTGACCTTCTGTTCCTCTGTCAGGGGGTAAACTTGGAACAAACTGTATAGCCTTTCCTTGAAGTCAGTTAGGGCATGGGGCTCCCCTGAGTATTTGGGCAGCCAGGCCGCTCCAGGGATGTAGGGCAGGGAAAAGGGCATCACCGCTGCTGCAGCTGCGTTGGTGGTAGTGGGCGCCTCTGTATACGACATCTTTCTCCCCCCCTAGTTAAGCGTGGCCTACCTTCCGACGAACCTCTTCTGTAGGCCGCGGCTCCACTGCTGCTGCTATGGACGAGTACCTGGCGTCGCGCTCCGATGACGTCAGCGTCGCTCTCTCTCCCTTCCAGGACCTTGCGCAGCGTCGGTGCGTGGGGCGGAGCTACGGATCTCACGCGGTTTTGACGTCCACGCCCCTCTTCTTCCCGCGCGGCGTCCTGAAGATGGCGTCTGATGGCGGGAAGCAGCTGCGGATGGCGGGAAGACGGCAGAAAATGGCGAGAAACGGTCCAAGATGGCGTCTGATGGCGGGAATCGGCTCCGGATGGCGGGAAACTTCGCCACAGGTAAGTTACAAAAGTCTTTTTCAGGCACACAGTACCCGGTGGTTGCGGGCACGAAATCCTGCCGACTACGCCAAAGCTGACTCGCCCCCTGTAGCCTCGCGGGGAAAAACATAGCAGAGTGCAGCCGACAGTCCTCATAATTTACAACATTGTATTGGAGTGGATTTTTTGAGGACCTCATTTGAGCAACTCTAGCTGATTCACTAGTGAGCCGTCTAGATCGGAGTGGGTATGTTGAGGATCTCCCTGTAGCCTCCAAACTGTACAGGTGCTGAAGTGACTGTGACTCGCCCCCTGGGCCGTGGGGCACTCAGATCCGGGCAATAGGGAACGATGGGGGTAGTAGTGGCAACCCGGTTCCGTGGCTCAGGGTGGTCAGGCCAGTGGTAGTCCGTTATGTGCTATTGATTATGTCCGACTACGCCACCCGTGGATTTGCGGTCATTAGGAACCGCCGCTGCAGGGCAGACCGCTGGGGCTGATGATATATGCAGCTGGGATGGTGTGACTCCCCACGGGAAGAGTGCGGCCCCAGGGCAGTGTGGTGGATGGTGGGAGTGATGGTAGTGAGAGTCCCGGTGCCGATAGTGCTGGAGGAGCAAGGAGCACACAGACAACAAGTTGCAGTCCAGGGTCTTTACTAAAACAGGTAAACTGACCCATAAACAGTCCCGGCTAGGAGGGGACCTGGATGTCTGAGAGCAACGGGGAAATTAGCCCTGGTCAGGGTGAGGGTGTAGGCCTACCGTGCTTCTGCGCTCCTTCTGGCTATCTCCTCGTTATAGGGTAACAGCCCACGTTTCCGAGCTTTCCGTGTATTCTCGCCTGTATGGCCTGCGACGTGGGTTCCTTTCTGCTCCCAGCCTTGTACGGCTTTACTGGTCCCTTCGGTTGTGGCAGGGCCTCCAGGCTTCTTAGGCCAAGGAATATACAGTCCCTTGCGAACTGGTTATCTGCTGGAGAATGTGGAATCCTCCCAGCCTCAGACACCAAAGTCTGGTAAAGTAAGTCTTTTATCTGCCAAGACAGGCTCTCTTCGCCTCTTGTCTCTGGCTTGTGGCTCTCCTCCTGCCACACTTCCTCTTAGGTGCAGTGCAACTGTCTGTCCCTGCTCTGCTCTGGGACAAGTCTCAGTGCTGAGACAGGCCATCAAGTTCTCTCAAACCCTGCCCCCAGTACCAGCTTTTATAGGGGCAGCCTGCTCCCCCTACTGGCCTGCTAATGTTCCCCTGACCAGAGAACCTCCCCCTTGCTCTCAGACACAGCTTTAATTACACTTGTGGCATCCAGGCCAGGGTGACACAACTGGAATTGAGTTTTTCAAAGAGTGAGCGGAGCTTCGCAGGGAGAAACATAACAGAGCGCAGCAACACAGTCCTCATAATTTACAACATTGTATTGGAGTGGATTTTTTGAGGACCTCATTTGAGCAACTCCATTCTAGCTGTTTCACTAGTGAGCCGTGTAGATCGGAGTGGATTTTTTGTGGACCTCATTTTAGTAACTCCATTCTAGCTGATTCACTAGTGAGCCGTCTAGATCGGAGTGGATTTTTTGAGGACCTCATTTTAGTAACTCCATTCTAGCTGATTCACTAGTGAACCATCTAGATCGGAGTGGGTATTTTGAGGATCTCCCTGTAGCCTCCAAACTGTACTGTTTGGTGCTGAGGTGACTGGAATCGAGTTTTTCAAAGAGTGAGCGGAGCTTCGCAGGGAGAAACATAACAGAGCGCAGCAACAGAGTCCTCATAATTTAGAACATTGTATTGGAGTGGATTTTTTGAGGACCTCATTTTAGCAACTCCATTCTAGCTGATTCACTAGTGAGCCGTATAGATCGGAGTGGATTTCTTGAGGATCTCACTGTAGCCTCCAAACTGTACTGTTTGGTGCTGAGGTGACTGGAATCGAGTTTTTCAAAGAGTGAGCGGAGCTTCGCAGGGAGAAACATAACAGAGCGCAGCAACAGAGTCCTCATAATTTACAACATTGTATTGGAGTGGATTTGTTGAGGACCTCATTTGAGCAACTCCATTCTAGCTGATTCACTAGTGAGCCGTATAGATCGGAGTGGATTTTTTGAGGACCTCATTTGAGCAACTCCATTGTAGCTGATTCACTAGTGAGCCGTATAGATTGGAGTGGATTTTTTGAGGACCTCATTTGAGCAACTCCATTCTATCTGATTCACTAGTGAGCCGTCTAGATCGGTGTGGATTTTTAGATGATCTCCCTGTAGCCTCTATTCTGTACAGTTCATTGGTGACCTGAGTAGAATGGAGTTGCTGGAGCGATGTCCTCATAGGATCAAATCCAATCTAGACGGCTCATGACTGAAACCTCCAGAATGGAGTTAATTCCAGGAGCTCCTCATAGATTCCAATCTCATGGCATAGGAATTATAAATGTATGTATGTATTGTCACTTTTTGTGACATACATAATTACAAACAGCACTGATTGTTCAGTTTTGCCCAAATTTGACTTTTACTGTATTTCCACCAGTCCCAGCCACAGCAGCGACATTTCTGAAGAGTGGGCGGAGCTAGACAACATTTATGTGATCATTTCTGCCACATTTGTGATATAAATTATGATAATGTCCAGCCGCTCTTCATAATGCTGGTGCTGACCAGGACTGGTGGACAAACAAGAAAAGTAAAATTTTATCAAACATGAACAATCAGAGCTTTGTGTAAGTTTTTAAACTATGAAAAGTGATAATATAAAAAACAAACAAATTTTTTAATTTAACAAAAAAAAAGCTTTCTACCTCTCACATTTTATTAAATACTGGCATGCAAAATTTTTTTCTTCATGAATTGTGGTTGTAATCTTGTATAATTGACGCGCCCCCTGGGCCAGTGCTGTTTGTGGATACCCGGAGCCGGATCAGATGGGGGTTGTAGTCTCCGAGTGGCGGTGACCCGGTCCGTGCCCAGGGTGTCAAACTCAGTGTGTGGCAGTCCTTGCAGATGTTGTTGGATGTTCTTTGTGTCGACTACGCCACCCGTTGATTTGCGGTCACTACGGCCGCCGCTGCAGAAGGGTCTGCTGAGGCTGGTGGTATGTGTGCAGCTGTGGTAGTATAACCCCCAACGGGAGGGGTATAGCCTCAGGGGGTCAGATGTAGAGGATGGTGGTTGTGGAGGTGCAGTGTGGATGGTAAGAAGACTCAGAGTCGGGCTGTGCAGTTCAGGGTTTTTACTTACTGCTGTTCTTTTGGTCACTCTGGCCATGAGTGACCACCCGAGCCGTGCTGCGTCCACCAGGTCCTGGACTCGGCCAACTCCCAAGCAATTCTGGAGCGTGATCCTGAGCTCCCTTTCTGACTTTCCTTTCTACGGCCGTTCCCACCAGGGATCCACTTATGTCCGGCTCCCTCGGGTCTCTTGTTGGTTAAACCTTTTCTCTGGGTTCCCTGACCCTATACTCGGTGTGCCTTCTCAGTGGATTTAGTGAGGGTCGTGGCAGATCCTGCCCACGACCTCCGGTTCCTGGCTAAGGTGTGCTTTGCCTCTGCCAGCTTGGGATCCGGTACCCGAGTTGCCAACCCTTCACCCTTCTGGTCTGATTTTAGGTTCTTGGGGTTCCTTCTTCTTTCCCCTCTGGGTCCTTCTTTTCTCCTCTCTCTCTCTCTTGGCCTTGGAGCTGGCTGAGCTTCTCTGCTCTTCTCCTCTGCTCTACACAAGACTGACTGTCTCACTGTCTGACCCTGTTCTAAGATGGTTCCCACCTTATATACTCCCTCTATGTGTGAGCTCAGGTGACCAGCACCCAATGAGCTCCTATCTTTACCCAGACTGCTCCCCCTATCTGCCCCTACACTACTGGGATGTTCCACCCCCCTCCCACTCCAGCCAGGGACAGACACTGTCGTACCTGCACATATATCTAGTGGGAGTACCATCGATCTGTCCCCCGGAAATGGGATGTATGTAGTGCATGCAGCCTACTGAGCTCAGTTCCACACTCCATCCTTACCCGGGAGTGGAATACCACACCTCTGGCTTGAGGTGTAATACCCCTGTAGCAGCCGAGTCCTCAGGGTGCTACATTCCCCCCTGGTAAATCACAGCACGTCCTCGGGCTGTAAGAGAATAAAACATCCAAAAACATACAATTTTTTTTTTTTTTTTCATAACACATCAACATATAAAACATCATATATCATAAAACTTTTTTCTTGTTCCTCCGGCCACGGTGCGACTTGTGACCGGATAAAGTGCACAGTCTCTTCTTGAAAAACTCAGCTTTCCTATAAAACCAGTAGGGGGCGCCTTAGAAAGCGCAACTATATACAATGGAGGTGTGGCCGCTCTCAGTCCTCGGTCAGTAGGAATAGGGACACACGGGTTAAAGTTCACACTTGTCCCAACGGGGAACATATTTAAAGCAGCAACAGTTCTGGTACCCCGACGGGTAACTATATACAGTCTCTCTTTACCGTACTTTAATGACGGCTTCCTCCTGCTCCTTCTTGCTGGTAAGCTTCAGACCCGTCCGGGTCCTCTTGCTCCTCCTCACACCGCAGCTCCTCCTCCGTCAGCCGGTGTACATGGAGAGCGTAGGGTCCTTTGGCACACTTGTGCCGGGTAAAGGTGACCTCATCCCCTACATATAGGTCACGACCTCTGTGTCCCTCCGGCAGATGGCTTTCTATGTCTCTGCGGGTGACAAAGACGTCGCCGGGGGTATGATGGTCTCTTATGAAGCCCCAACCGTGCTGCAATTGAAATTTAATCACAGTCCCGGTGGTACGGGGACCATGAGCTGCACGGGGGTTTCTCCTGTTCCGGCTCTTCTGCTCCGCGCTCCGTATCTGCATCTGCTGCTCACGGACCCGCCTCTCTCTCCATTCTCGCTCGAAGACTGCCAACTGCTGGCGGCAGCACTCCACACGCTCCGCTGCGGCTGCCCGTGTTTCTTGGGTGAACCCCATGAGGTCTTCTCCGGTGGGGTCCCACTCGAACTGTGCTTCTTCCAGCGGGAGCAGGGTTCTCCTGACGGGCTTCAGAGCCGGAATCAGGGGCTCGCACAGGGGCCTTGCTTTTTGGAATTCCAGTTGGTAGTACTCCTGTGGCCATATAAAAGGCTGCCCATCCGGGCACGTGTGCTGGGCAAATAGATCTTCACCCAGGTGCGGCACTCGAGATGTTGAGGGCGCGGTGATGGTAGCGGCGCCCGGGTTGACCAGGCCTTGCGACCAGGCTTGGGGCACCCTAAAGGTAAAGGGCACCGTTAGGACGGCGGCGCCCGGGGTTACTTGGCCCTGCGACCAGGCCGGTGGCACGGTGGAGGTAGAGGGCGCTGTTGGCACTGCAGCGCCCGGGGGCGCTCGGCCCTGCGACCAGGCCGGTGGTGTTTCCTGCTTGGCCGCGCTCAGAGTTGAGGCGCGTGACGTCACAGGGGTCGCGGCCGCGGCTTCTGCTTGGGGCCTAGTATGGAGCGGTGACGGTGCAGCGACGGGCACGGCAGGGGGAATTTCGGGCTCTGCGACGGGGAGCTGGGGCAGGCTCACGGTTTCTCCGCTTGGGGTAGTGACGTCCCCTTTACCTGCCTCCGTCTGTTCAGCTCCCTCCTCGGCGCCGTCTCCGGCCTTCACTCCTCCTGCTCCATCCTCAGAGGCGGTCTGTCTCCTCGTCTCGGGTGGCGTGCTCCGCTGACGGGTTCCGGTCTGCTGGGCCATCTCTTTGCTCCACTCCGCCAGCGTGTCTCGCTGCACCTGGGCCATCCTCCGTGCGAGGCCCTCCAGCGCGGTCTGTGCACACTCCCGGTATCGGGGGAGCTGTGCCAGGATCTCCACCAGGCCTAGTGGGGTTGTCGCTTGCAGCAGGCTCCTGACCACTGGGTCGGTGCTGCCTGTCTCTCCCTCCATCTCCGGGTGTGCTTTCTCCATACTCCTCTCCAGACTTCTTGTCTCCGGGTGCGCTCTCTCCAGACTCCTCCAGGCTGCACCCATCTTCTCTCTTTTGTTCTGTCTCCGCCCACATTGAGGATGGTCCCGGGGCAACTTGGTGATTGTCAGTTCCAGGGGCAGTTCCCTCACGCTGATGGACACCTCTAGCATCACAGTCTCTGTTGGTGGGGGCGGTTTCCGCTTTTGGCGCCATTCTTCGACCTGGCCCACGATGGGAGGTGGCCTCTTGCCACCCTCTGGCACGCCCATAATGGCGTCCGCTCTTCCAAGGCGGGAAATCTTCTGAAATGGCGGGAATCGTCTCCCAGTGGCGGGAAACTCCGTGGATGGCGGGAAAAAGCTGCAAATGGCGGGCAACCGGCGGGAAACGACCTGTGATGGGGTCCGATGGCGGGGACCCTCCGGAACCGGCGGGAGACTTCTTTTTGAGGTAAATGTGAACTTTTCTTCAGGCACGCAGTACCCGGTTGTTGCGGGCACGAGATCCTGCCGACTACGCCAAAGTTGACGCGCCCCCTGGGCCAGTGCTGTTTGGGGATACCCGGAGCCGGATCAGATGGGGTTGTAGTCTCCGAGTGGCGGTGACCCGGTCCGTGCCCAGGGTGTCAAACTCAGTGTGTGGCAGTCCTTGCAGATGTTGTTGGATGTTCTTTGTGTCGACTACGCCACCCGTTGATTTGCGGTCACTACGGCCGCCGCTGCAGAAGGGTCCGCTGAGGCTGGTGGTATGTGTGCAGCTGTGGTAGTATAACCCCCAACGGGAGGGGTATAGCCTCAGGGGGTCAGATGTAGAGGATGGTGGTTGTGGAGGTGCAGTGTGGATGGTAAGAAGACTCAGAGTCGGGCTGTGCAGTTCAGGGTTTTTACTTACTGCTGTTCTTTTGGTCACTCTGGCCATGAGTGACCACCCGAGCCGTGCTGCGTCCACCAGGTCCTGGAGTCGGCCAACTCCCAAGCAATTCTGGAGCGTGATCCTGAGCTCCCTTTCTGACTTTCCTTTCTACGGCCGTTCCCACCAGGGATCCACTTATGTCCGGCTCCCTCGGGTCTCTTGTTGGTTAAACCTTTTCTCTGGGTTCCCTGACCCTATACTCGGTGTGCCTTCTCAGTGGATTTAGTGAGGGTCGTGGCAGATCCTGCCCACGACCTCCGGTTCCTGGCTAAGGTGTGCTTTGCCTCTGCCAGCTTGGGATCCGGTACCCGAGTTGCCAACCCTTCACCCTTCTGGTCTGATTTTAGGTTCTTGGGGTTCCTTCTTCTTTCCCCTCTGGGTCCTTCTTTTCTCCTCTCTCTCTCTCTTGGCCTTGGAGCTGGCTGAGCTTCTCTGCTCTTCTCCTCTGCTCTACACAAGACTGACTGTCTCACTGTCTGACCCTGTTCTAAGATGGTTCCCACCTTATATACTCCCTCTATGTGTGAGCTCAGGTGACCAGCACCCAATGAGCTCCTATCTTTACCCAGACTGCTCCCCCTATCTGCCCCTACACTACTGGGATGTTCCACCCCCCTCCCACTCCAGCCAGGGACAGACACTGTCGTACCTGCACATATATCTAGTGGGAGTACCATCGATCTGTCCCCCGGAAATGGGATGTATGTAGTGCATGCAGCCTACTGAGCTCAGTTCCACACTCCATCCTTACCCGGGAGTGGAATACCACACCTCTGGCTTGAGGTGTAATACCCCTGTAGCAGCCGAGTCCTCAGGGTGCTACATTCCCCCCTGGTAAATCACAGCACGTCCTCGGGCTGTAAGAGAATAAAACATCCAAAAACATACAATTTTTTTTTTTTTTTTTCATAACACATCAACATATAAAACATCATATATCATAAAACTTTTTTCTTGATCCTCCGGCCACGGTGCGACTTGTGACCGGGTAAAGTGCACAGTCTCTTCTTGAAAAACTCAGCTTTCCTATAAAACCAGTAGGGGGCGCCTTAGAAAGCGCAACTATATACAATGGAGGTGTGGCCGCTCTCAGTCCTCGGTCAGTGGGAATAGGGACACACGGGTTAAAGTTCACACTTGTCCCAACGGGGAACATATTTAAAGCAGCAACAGTTCTGGTACCCCGACGGGTAACTATATACAGTCTCTCTTTACCGTACTTTAATGACGGCTTCCTCCTGCTCCTTCTTGCTGGTAAGCTTCAGACCCGTCCGGGTCCTCTTGCTCCTCCTCACACCGCAGCTCCTCCTCCGTCAGCCGGTGTACATGGAGAGCGTAGGGTCCTTTGGCACACTTGTGCCGGGTAAAGGTGACCTCATCCCCTACATATAGGTCACGACCTCTGTGTCCCTCCGGCAGATGGCTTTCTACGTCTCTGCGGGTGACAAAGACGTCGCCGGGGGTATGATGGTCTCTTATGAAGCCCCAACCGTGCTGCAATTGAAATTTAATCACAGTCCCGGTGGTACGGGGACCATGAGCTGCACGGGGGTCTCTCCTGTTCCGGCTCTTCTGCTCCGCGCTCCGTATCTGCATCTGCTGCTCACGGACCCGCCTCTCTCTCCGTTCTCGCTCGAAGACTGCCAACTGCTGGCGGCAGCACTCCACACGCTCCGCTGCGGCTGCCCGTGTTTCTTGGGTGAACCCCATGAGGTCTTCTCCGGTGGGGTCCCACTCGAACTGTGCTTCTGACGCGCCCCCTGAGCCATATTCTTTAGGGGAATACCCGGAGCCGGATCAGATGGGGGTTGTAGTCTCCGAGCGGCTGTGACCCGGTCCGTGCCCAGGGTGTCAAGCTCAGTGTGTGGCAGTCCTATGATGTTACTGGATGTTCTTTATGTCGACTACGCCACCCGTTGAATTGCGGTCACTACGGCCGCCGCTGCAGCAGGGTCCGCTGAGGCTGATGGTGTTTGTGCAGCTTCGGTAGTATAACCCCCAACGGGAGGGGTATGGCCTCAGGGGGTCAGGTGCAGAGGATGGTGGTTGTGGAGGTGCAGTGAGGATGGTAATGAGAGTCAGAGTCGGGTTCTGCAGTTCAGGGTTTTTACTTACTGCTGTTCTTGTACTGGTCACTCCGGCCTTGAGTGACCACCCGAGCCGTGCTGCGTCCACCAGGTCCTGGACTCGGCCAACCCCCAAGTAGTTCTGGAGCGTGGTTCTGAGCTCCCTTTCTGTCCTGTCCTCGTCTCTGGCCTTCCCCACCAGGGATCCACCTAAGTCCGGCTCCCTCGGGCCTCTTGTTGGTAAACCCTTGTCTCTGGGTTCCCTGACCCTATGCGTGGTCTGCCTTCCGGGTGGATATAGTGGGTGGCCGTGGCAGATTCTGCCCACGGCCTCCGGTCTCTGGCTGAGGATAAGTGCCCTCCACCAGCTTGGGATCCGGTACCCTTGTGCCAACTCTTCACCCTTTGATTTAATTTGGGCTCTTAGAGTTCCTTCTTTCTTCCCCTCTGGGTCTTTCTTTCTCCTCTCTCTCTCTGGGCCTGGGGCTGCTCTGCTCCTCTGCTTTCCTCCACTGCTCTGCAAAGTCTTCACTAAAACAGACTGACTGGCTGACTGACTGACTGACGTCTGACCCTGTTCTAAGATGGTTCCCACCTTATATACTCCCTCTATGTGTGAGCTCAGGTGACCAGCACCCAATGAGCTCCTAGCACTACCCAGACTGCTCCCCCTATCTGCCCCTACACTACTGGGATGTTCCACCCCCCTCCCACTCCAGCCAGGGACAGACACGGTTGTACCTGCACATTTTCCTAGTGGGAGTACCATAGGTCTGTCCCTCGGAAATGGGATGTATGTAGTGCATGCAGCTATCTGAGCTCAGTTCCACACTCCATCCTTACCCGGGAGTGGAATATCACACCTCTGGCTGAGGTGCAATACTCCTGTAGCAGCCGAATCCTCAGGGTGCTACATTCCCCCCTGGTAAACCACAGCACGTCCTCGGGCTGTAAGGAAACAAAACACCAAAACATACAATTTTTTTTTTTTCATAAACATCAACATAATAAAACATATAAAACGTCATATATTAGCAGCATTAAAACTTTTCATATTAAACTTTTCATAAACAACATTCTGGCAAACTCTTCTTGCTTCTGGTTCCTCCGGTCACGGTGCAACTTGTGACCGGGAAAAGTGCAATTGTCTCTTGAAGAATAAATACGGCTTTCCTATAAAACCAGTAGGGGGCGCTTTAGGAAGCGCAACTATATACAAGGGAAAGTGGCCGCTCTCAGTCCTCGGCCAGGTAATGGATAGGGGACACACGGGTAACAGTTCAATTCGCTGGTCCCAACGGGGACTATAATAGCAGCAACAGTTTTTGGTACCCCGACGGGTAACTATTTTACAGTCTCACAATACCGTACTTCAATTACGGCTTCCTCCTGCTCTTTCTTGTTGGTTGATTCGTTTCAGGTTCAGACCCGTCCGGGTCCTCTTGCTCCTCCTCACACCGCAGCTCCTCCTCCGTCAGGCGATGCACATGGAGGGCGTAGGGTCCTTTGGCACACTTGTGCCGGGTGAAGGTGACCTCGTCCCCTATATACAGGTCACGACCTCTGTGTCCCTCCGGTAGGTGGGACTCAACGTCTCTTCTGGTCACGAAGACGTCGCCGGGGGTGTGGTGATCCCTGATGAAACCCCACCCATGCTGCAGGTTGAACTTTATCACAGTCCCGATGGTACGGGGACCATGCGCTGCACGGGGGTCTCTCCTGGTCCGGCTCTTCTGCTCCGCGCTCCTTATTTGGGCTTGCTGTTCCCGGACCCGCCTCTCTCTCCGCTCCCTCTCGAAGACCTCGAGCTGATGGCGGCAGCACTCTGCACGCTCCGCTGCGGCTGCCCGAGTCTCCTGAGTGAACCCCATGAGATCTTCTCCGGTGGGGTCCCACTCAAACTGGGTCTCTTCCAGCGGGGGCGAGATCCTCTTTACGGGCTTTGGAGCCGGGATCAGGGGTTCGCACATGGCCCTTGCTTTTTGCAGCTCCAGCTGGATGTATTCTTCTGGCCAGACAAAGGGCTGCCCATCCGGGCACGTATGCTGGGCGAACAGGTCTTCACCCAGGTGCGGCACTCTTGATGTTGAGGGCGCGTTGATGGTAGCGGCGCCCGGGTTGCCCAGGCCTTGCGACCAGGCTTGGGGCACCTTGAAAGTAAAGGGCACCGTAAGGACGGCGGCGCCCTGGGTTACTCGGCCCTGCGACCAGGCCGGGGGCTCCGCGGAGGTAGGGGGCGCTGTTGGTATTGCGGCGCCCGGGGGTACTAGGCCTTGCGACCAGGCCGATGGTGTTTCCTGTTTGGCCGCGCTCGGGGTCGAGGCGCGTGACGTCACCGGGGTCGCGGCTTCCGGTTGAGGCCTAGTCTGCGGCGGTGACGTTGCAGCGACGGGCACGGCAGGGGGTACTTCGGGCTCTGCGACGGGGAGCTGGGGCAGGTACGCGGTTTCCCGGTTTGGGGTAAAGACGTCCCCTTTACCTGCCTCCATTCGTTCGGCTCCCTTCTCGGCGCCGTCTCCGGCCTTGAGTCCTCCTGCGCCATCCTCAGAGGCGGTCTGTCTCCTCTTCTCGGGTGGCGTGCTCCGCTGACGGGTTTCAGTCTGCTGGGCCATCTCTCGGCTCCACTCCGCCAACGCCTCCCGTTGCACCTGGGCCATCCTCCGTGCGAGGCCATCCAGCGCAGTCTGTGCACACTCCCGATCTCGGGGGAGCTGTGCTAGGATCTCCACTAAGCCTAGTGGACTTGTTGCTTCCAGCAGGCTCCTGACCACTGGGTCGGTGCTGCCCGCCTCGCCTTCCATCTCCGGGTAAGCTTTCTCTGGACTCTGCTCCAGGCTTCTTGTCTCCGGGTGCGCTCTCTCCAGACTGCTCCAGGCGGCACCCATCTTCGTTCTTTTGTTCTGTCTCCTCCCACTTCGAGGGCGGTCCCGGGGCAACTTGGTGATTGTCAGCTCCAGGGGCAGTTCCTTCACGCTGATGGACACTTCCAGCATCATAGTCTCTGTTGGTGGGGGCGGTTTCCGCTTTTGGCGCCATTCTTCGACCTGGCCCACGATGGGAGGCGGCCTCTTGCCATCCTCTGGCACGCCCATAATGGCGTCCGCTCTTCCAAGGCGGGAAATCTTTGGAAATGGCGGGAATCGTCTCCCAGTGGCGGGAAACTCTGCAGATGGCGGGAAAAAGCTGCAAATGGCGGACAACCGGCGGGAATCGACTTGTGATGGGGTCCAATGGCGGGGACCCTCCGGAACCGGCGGGAGACTTCTTTTTGAGGTAACGGTGAACTTTTCTTCAGGCACGCAGTACCCGGTTGTTGCGGGCACGTTATCCTGCCGACTACGCCAAAGTTGACGCGCCCCCTGAGCCATATTCTTTAGGGGAATACCCGGAGCCGGATCAGATGGGGGTTGTAGTCTCCGAGCGGCTGTGACCCGGTCCGTGCCCAGGGTGTCAAGCTCAGTGTGTGGCAGTCCTATGATGTTACTGGATGTTCTTTATGTCGACTACGCCACCCGTTGAATTGCGGTCACTACGGCCGCCGCTGCAGCAGGGTCCGCTGAGGCTGATGGTGTTTGTGCAGCTTCGGTAGTATAACCCCCAACGGGAGGGGTATGGCCTCAGGGGGTCAGGTGCAGAGGATGGTGGTTGTGGAGGTGCAGTGAGGATGGTAATGAGAGTCAGAGTCGGGTTCTGCAGTTCAGGGTTTTTACTTACTGCTGTTCTTGTACTGGTCACTCCGGCCTTGAGTGACCACCCGAGCCGTGCTGCGTCCACCAGGTCCTGGACTCGGCCAACCCCCAAGTAGTTCTGGAGCGTGGTTCTGAGCTCCCTTTCTGTCCTGTCCTCGTCTCTGGCCTTCCCCACCAGGGATCCACCTAAGTCCGGCTCCCTCGGGCCTCTTGTTGGTAAACCCTTGTCTCTGGGTTCCCTGACCCTATGCGTGGTCTGCCTTCCGGGTGGATATAGTGGGTGGCCGTGGCAGATTCTGCCCACGGCCTCCGGTCTCTGGCTGAGGATAAGTGCCCTCCACCAGTTTGGGATCCGGTACCCTTGTGCCAACTCTTCACCCTTTGATTTAATTTGGGCTCTTAGAGTTCCTTCTTTCTTCCCCTCTGGGTCTTTCTTTCTCCTCTCTCTCTCTGGGCCTGGGGCTGCTCTGCTCCTCTGCTTTCCTCCACTGCTCTGCAAAGTCTTCACTAAAACAGACTGACTGGCTGACTGACTGACTGACGTCTGACCCTGTTCTAAGATGGTTCCCACCTTATATACTCCCTCTATGTGTGAGCTCAGGTGACCAGCACCCAATGAGCTCCTAGCACTACCCAGACTGCTCCCCCTATCTGCCCCTACACTACTGGGATGTTCCACCCCCCTCCCACTCCAGCCAGGGACAGACACGGTTGTACCTGCACATTTTCCTAGTGGGAGTACCATAGGTCTGTCCCTCGGAAATGGGATGTATGTAGTGCATGCAGCTATCTGAGCTCAGTTCCACACTCCATCCTTACCCGGGAGTGGAATATCACACCTCTGGCTGAGGTGCAATACTCCTGTAGCAGCCGAATCCTCAGGGTGCTACACTTCTTCCAGCGGGAGCGGGGTTCTCCTGACGGGCTTCGGAGCCGGAATCAGGGGCTCGCACAGGGGCCTTGCTTTTTGGAGTTCCAGTTGGTAGTACTCCTGTGGCCATATAAAAGGCTGCCCATCCGGGCACGTGTGCTGGGCAAATAGATCTTCACCCAGGTGCGGCACTCGAGATGTTGAGGGCGCGGTGATGGTAGCGGCGCCCGGGTTGACCAGGCCTTGCGACCAGGCTTGGGGCACCCTAAAGGTAAAGGGCACCGTTAGGACGGCGGCGCCCGGGGTTACTTGGCCCTGCGACCAGGCCGGTGGCACGGTGGAGGTAGAGGGCGCTGTTGGCACTGCAGCGCCCGGGGGCGCTCGGCCCTGCGACCAGGCCGGTGGTGTTTCCTGCTTGGCCGCGCTCAGAGTTGAGGCGCGTGAAGTCACAGGGGTCGCGGCCGCGGCTTCTGCTTGGGGCCTAGTCTGGAGCGGTGACGGTGCAGCGACGGGCACGGCAGGGGGAATTTCGGGCTCTGCGACGGGGAGCTGGGGCAGGCTCACGGTTTCTCCGCTTGGGGTAGTGACGTCCCCTTTACCTGCCTCCGTCTGTTCAGCTCCCTCCTCGGCGCCGTCTCCGGCCTTCACTCCTCCTGCTCCATCCTCAGAGGCGGTCTGTCTCCTCGTCTCGGGTGGCGTGCTCCGCTGACGGGTTCCGGTCTGCTGGGCCATCTCTTTGCTCCACTCCGCCAGCGTGTCTCGCTGCACCTGGGCCATCCTCCGTGCGAGGCCCTCCAGCGCGGTCTGTGCACACTCCCGGTCTCGGGGGAGCTGTGCCAGGATCTCCACCAGGCCTAGTGGGGTTGTCCCCATCATGGTTCCTATCTTGTGCTTATGTCCCCCGTCATGGTACTCATCTTGTTTTATTGTCTCCCATCATGGCCATCTTGAAGAAATATCCTCTTACCTGGTCCCCTTTTTGTAGCAATCTCACCATTCGGCTCCCTATCTCACAGTAACGTGTCCCTTCCTGGTCCCCTTTTTGTAGTAATGTCTCTTTGCAGTAATGTCAAGATCCTGATCCTCATCTTCTAGTACTGTTCCCATCCTGGTCCCCTGCAGACATTAGCTGCTGGCCTGTGATTGACCCACAGTTGGCATTGGTATAGCTGAGCAAAGAGCTTGTCTGTGCACGGCGCCTGCAATATGTTCCACTGAAAAAGTGCTGACGTGCCACAATCCTCAAGGTGTATGGTGCCTGCGGCCTGCATGAAGCAGCCTCTGTGGCCAAATGTTTGAGACCCCCACTCGAGTCTATAAAGCTACAGCTGCCAATCAAGATACAGGGTGCCATGATATACTGAGGGGCTGCGATTGGTTTGATTAGTTATTCTGTGATGACAGATTCTCTTTACACCCCGAGTGATTTCAGACCAATCACCTATTCTGTGTAGAAGTGATACAGATTTACAAGACAGTGACTTGAAGGGTCAACGTGATATTTGAAATTTTTTCTCAACATTTTATTTCAGTTATATTTTCAAGCAGATCAGGGGGTGTTCATATCCTGAGCCGACCATAAGCTGCCCCCAAAAAACTCACTGTCTTCACCGAGGGGTGCGCAGTTCAGGCAAAAGAAACGTATACACAGTCCATAATATGGATATCCATGGAAAATGGAGGGCTTGTACTGATCGATGGGTTATTGCATTGTGGGGTGGCTAGGTTCTGCTTGAAAGTATAAGGAAATTCACAAATGAAAAAGATATCATACAAGGTTTACTTAAGTCTTGCAAATGAGAAAACAGGTGTACTGGTGTGATAATTCTAAAAATACAGGTGCATCTCACTAAATTAGAATATCATCAAAAAGTTAATTTATTTCAGTTCTTCAATACAAAAAGTGAAACTCATATAGAGTCATTACAGACAGAGTCATCTATTTCAAGTGTTTATTTCTGTTAATGTTGATGATTATGGCTTACAGCCAATGAAAACACAAAAGTCATTATCTCAGTAAATTAGAATAATTAACAAAAAACACCTGCAAAGGCTTCCTAAGCATTTAACAAGGTCCCTTAGTCTGTTTCAGTAGGCTCCACAATCATGGGGAAAACTGCTGGCTTGACAGATGTCCAGAAGGCAGTCACTGACACACTCCACAAGGTATCAGAGTCTGGAGGAAGAGTGGAGAGGCCACAATCCAAGCTGCTGGAGGTCTAGTGTGAAGTTTCCACAATCAGTGATGGTTTGAGGAGCCATGACATCTGCTGGTGTAGGTCCACTCTGTTTTATCAAGACCAAAGTCAGCGCAGCCGTCTACCAGGACATTTTACAGCACTTCATGCTTCCCTCTGCCGACAAGCTTTTTGGAGATGGAAATGTCATTCTCAAGCAGGACTTGGCCCCTGTCCACACGGCCAAAAGTACCAGTACCTGGTTTACACAACAGTATCACTGTGCTTGATTGGCAGAAAACTCACCTGACCATAACCCCATAGAGAATCTATTATAGAGAATCTATGGGGTATTGTCGAGAGGAAGACGAGAGACACCAGACCCAACAATGCAGACGAGCTGAAGGCTGCTATCAAAGCCATCTGGGCTTCCATAACACCTCAGCAGTGCCACAGGCTGATCGCCTCCATGCCACATTGCCGCATTGATGCAGTAATTGATGCAAAAGGATCCCAGACCAATTATTGAGGGCATTTACTGACCATACATTTCAGTAGGATAACATTTCAGATTTTAAAATAATTTTTCAAGCTGTTATAAAGTATTCTAATTTACTGAGATAATGACTTTTGTGTTTTCATTGGCTGTAAGCCATAATCATCAACATTAACAGAAATAAACACTTGAAATAGATCACTCTGTGTGTAATGACTCTATTAGACAACCAACAGAAGATTAGACCCCTAAAATATAACTTTTATTCGAATATGCTAAAAAGGACTCAGTAGTCACCATAACAACAAACACAAAAACAAGACAAAATGCCAGGGAACAGGGATAAGTCACACATCAGTCAGGAAGGATTACGGGCTCTATCTGTCCCTATTTTGTCCCTAAATTCTCTCCCTTCCTGACAGCGGAGGTTGGCACCCTAATTTTTGCTCCGTGGCGCCCCCGCTCAACGTTGGTGTCCCTAATATCCCTGGTAAATATCTATCTTTATATTTAAAAAACCACAATCGTGAATAAAAGATAGAGAAAAGTGAACGTACAGATTAAGAAGCCGACAATTCATCATAGATATGCATTTAAGGAGACCCAAGGGAGAGAATTTAGGGACAAAATAGGGACAGATAGAGCCCGTAATCCTTCCTGACTGATGTGTGACTTATCCCTGTTCCCTGGCATTTTGTCTTGTTTTTGTGTTTGTTGTTATGGTGACTACTGAGTCCTTTTTAGCATATTCGAATAAAAGTTATATTTTAGGGGTCTAATCTTCTGTTGCTTGTCTAGTCTTGCAATTGGGCCCCGCTTATACATCCCTTGTTCAGGTGTGTAATGACTCTATATAATATGACTTTCACTTTTTGTATTGAAGAACTGAAATAAATTAACTTTTTGATGATATTCTAATTTAGTGAGATGCACCTGTAGATAAAAGGGTTTAACTTGAATTGACGTCATAGCACAGACCTGCATCAACTCAGCTTAAACAGAACAAAACCCATAGGACCCTATTCATCATAGTTTTTACTCCAGAATTCTGTTATAAAATGCTCAATCGTATAATTTGGATGCAACTGAAGACTATGTAAAAATGTTGCAACTTTTTCCTTTCTAATGGCATTTTTATCGGTAAGTAGGCAGGGTTGTGATGACTGCTGTTTGGCAACTTCATCATGAGCAGCGGTGGTCGCTACAAATCCTCCTCCAGTAAGTGGCATAGCGCATGGAGGCGCTGTCCAGCCATCAGACGCTTCTGATGAATATGTCTCTTAATGAATCAGGAGCTGCGTCCTTCACCTCCGCCCTCTCATCAAGACATTAATCAGGTGCATAGTTCTTTAAGGTGACAATGCAGCAATTTAGCTCGAGTAGTTAATATTTTGTATGCATTTATGTACATAAATGACATAGCCGAGTGCTGGGATGGCCTATTTTTATTAGTCCTATACAGAATCCATAAATGGACGGACCGACCTGTGCTAAGCATACGTGAAAATTATTTTATCAAACATGGACATAGTCTTTCCTAAGTAACATTGGGGTCCCTGGTGGTCCTAACCTCAGCAACTTATATTTTATCCAATATGACAGTAACAGTGTGTCCCTCCCCAGCCTGTGTTCATGTACTCTATGTAATGTAACCTGCTTTAGTGTAAGGGGTGTAAGGCTATGTGCCCACGATGCAGAAATGCTCAGTTTCCGCATCTCCCTGGCAGAAAAAACGCATGCGGATTGCACATGCGGATTGCACATGCGGATGTGAAGCGTTCTTCACTTGCATTTCCGCATGCGGGTTGACAAGCGCTTTCCAAGCGATTTTAACATCACTTGGAAAGTGCTTGACAACTTGGTCACACTATATAAATCCATGCAACCGGCATGGATTTTTATAGTGTGACCGAAAGAATGGTAAAAAATAAATCTATACTTACCTTCTGATGGCCCCCGCTGTCTTGCTTCGCTCCGTCCTGGCTGCCGACAGCGCGCGGTACACTGAAGGACCTGCCGTCATATGACTGACGTCAGCGCAGGTCCTTCAGTCCACAGCACGCTGCCGGCAAGTGAAGAAAGGGACACCGCGAGCCATCAGAAGGCAAGAATAATATTTATTTTTTATTTTATTCTTTTTTTCACAGGTTCTATGGTACCCAGGTCCGGAAGAGAGTCTCCTGTCCTCCACACCCGGGTGCCATCCGCACATAGAAACGCATATTATCCATGTGTGCAAATGTGCGGACACAGATGATATGCGTTTCAATGCAAGTCAATGGCGGCAATTACGCTGCGTGTCCGCAAAATTAATGGACATGCTGCGGATTATCATTCCGGAAAAACACGCAGCATGTGCACAGCACGGATTATCATTGGGGAACATGGCAGGCCTTCTACCATGCATTTAAGCGTTTCTGCAGCGTTTTTGCCGGTGCTTAAACGCATCGTGGGCACACAGCCTAACAGCGTGTCCCTCCCCTGTGTTCATGGACTGTAATGTTATCAGGCCTAGGTCAACATCTCTTGTTGCATCTAGAGGGTGTGAACTGACGCGCCCCCTGGGCCATATTCTTAGGGAGAATACCCGGAGCCGGATCAGATGGGGGGTTGTAGTCTCCGAGCGGCTGTGACCCGGTCCGTGCCCAGGGCGTCAAGCTCAGTGTGTGTGGCAGTCCTACAGATGTTATAAAGTTCTTTATGTCGACTACGCCACCCGTTGTATTGCGGTCACTACGGCCGCCGCTGCAGCAGGGTCCGCTGAGGCTGATGGTGTTGGTGCAGCTTTGATAGTATAACCCCCAACGGGAGGGGAATAGCCTCAGGGGGTCAGGTGCAGAGGATGGGGGTTGTGGTGGTGCAGTGTAGATGATAATCAGAGACAGAGTCGGGTTGTGCAGTTCAGGGTGTTTACTTACTGCAGATGTTCCGGTCACTCCGGCCTCAAGTGACCACCCGAGCCGTGCTGCGTCCACCAGGTCCTGGATTCGGCCAACCCCCAAGCAAGTCCGGAGCGTGGCCCTGAGCCCTCCTTTCTGTCCTGTCCTCTGGCCGTCCCCACCAGGGATCCACCTAGGTCCAGCTCCCTCGGGCCTTCTGTTGGGAGACCCTTGGCCCTGGGTTCCCTGACCCTACTCGTGGTCTGCCTTCGGGGTGGATGTGGTGGGTGGCCGTGGCAGATGCTGCCCACGGCCTCCGGTCTCTGGCTGAGGTGTGCTGTAGCCCCCACCAGTTTGGGATCCGGTACCCTGTTGCCAACTCTTCACCCGATGTTTGGATTTGGGATCTCAGAGTCCTTTCTTTTTCCCCCTCTGGGTCTTTCTTTCTTTTCTCCTCTCTCTCTCTGCAGGCTCATCTGGACCTCTCCTTCTGACTCTCTGACTCTGACAGACTGACCCTGATCTAAGATGGTTCCCACCTTATATAACCCTCTATGTGTGAGCTCAGGTGACCAGCACCCAATGAGCTCCTATCTCTACCCAGACTGCTCCCCCTATCTGCCCCTACACTACAGGGATGTTCCACCCCCCTCCCACTCCAGCCAGGGACAGACACGGTCGTACCTGCACATTTCTAAGTGGGAGTACCGTCGGCCTGCCCCTCGGAAATGGGATGTGTGTAGTGCATGCAGCGCTCCGAGCTCAGTTCCACACTCCATCCTTACCCGGGAGTGGAATATCACACCTCTGGCTGAGGTGCAATACTCCTGTAGCAGCCGAATCCTCAGGGTGCTACATTCCCCCCTGGTAAACCACAGCACGTCCTCGGGCTGTAAGACAAAACACCACAAACATACAATTTTTTTCTTTGCATAAACATAATAAAAACATATAAAACATTATCATATAACAATATATATATATCAATAAAACTTCTTCAGATAGATAACATTCTCGTCGTCTTCTAGCTCCTCCGGTCACTGTGCAACTGATGACCGGGCAAAGTGCGACAGTCCTTTCTTGAAAGTGGTTTTCCGGTAAAACCAGTAGGGGGCGCTCTAGGAAGCGCAACTATATACAAAGGGATAGTGGCCGCTCCCAGTCCTCGGCCAGATGTTAGGGATTAGGGATGGCTGTTCACAGTCCTCAGCCTGGTAATGGATAGGGGACACACGGGTTAACAGTTCAATTCGCTGGTCCCAACGGGGACTATAATAGCAGCAACAGTTTTTGGTACCCCGACGGGTAACTATATACAGCTTCTTCACTACCGTACTCAACGACGGCGTCCTCCTGCTCTTTCTTTGTAGTTGGCTTTAGCTTCAGACCCGTCCGGGTCCTCTTGCTCTTCCTCCTCACACCGCAGCTCCTCCTCCGTCAGGCGATGCACATGGAGGGCGTAGGGTCCTTTGGCACACTTGTGCCGGGTGAAGGTGACCTCGTCCCCTAGATAAAGGTCACGGCCTCTGTGTCCCTCCGGTAGGTGGGACTCAACGTCTCTTCTTGTCACGAAGACGTCGCCTGGGGTGCGGTGATCCCTGATGAAACCCCACCCATGCTGCAGATTGAACTTGATCACAGTCCCGGTGGTGCGGGGACTATGCGCTGCACGGGGGTCTCTCCTGGTCCGGCTCTTCTGCTCCGCGCTCCTTATTTGGGCTTGTTGTTCCCGGACCCGCCTCTCTCTCCACTCCCTCTCGAAGACTTCGAGCTGCTGCCGGCAGCACTCTGCACGCTCCGCTGCAGCTGCCCGGGTCTCCTGAGTGAACCCCATGAGATCTTCTCCGGTGGGGTCCCACTCAAACTGTGCCTCCTCCAGCGGGGGCGAGGTCCTTTTCACGGGTTTCGGAGCCGGGATCAGGGGCTCACACATGGGCCCTGCCCTCTTTTGGAGCTCTAATTCATAGTACTCCCGGGGCCAGATGAAGGGCTGCCCATCCGGGCACGTGTGTTGGGCGAACAGGTCTTCTCCCAGATGCGGCACTCTTGGTCTTACGGGCGCGGTGGTGGTGGCGCCCGGGTTGCCCAGGCCTTGCGGCCAGGCCTGGGGCACCTGAAAAGTGAAGGGCACCGTAAGGACGGCGGCGCCCTGGGCTACTTGGCCCTGCGACCAGGCCGGTGGCTCCGCGGAGGTAGAGGGCGCTGTTGGTAATGCCGCGCCCGGGGGTACTAGGCCTTGCGACCAGGCTGGTGGTACTTCCTGCTTGGCCACGCTCGGGGTCGAGGCGTGTGACGTCACAGGGGTCGCGGCTTCCGGTTGGGGCCTAGTCTGCGGCGGTGACGTTGCGGTTACGGGCACGGCAGGGGGTACTTCGGGCTCTGCGACGGGGAGCTGGGGCAGGTAAGCGGTGTCCCGGTTTGGGGTAGAGACGTCCCCTTTACCTGCCTCCGTCCGTTCGGCTCCCTTTTCGGCGCCGTCTCCGGCCTTCAGTCCTCCCGCGCCATCCTCAGAGGCGGTCTGTCTCCTCGTCTTGGGTGGCGTGCTCCGCTGACGGGTCTCGGTCTGCTGGGCCATCTCTCGGCTCCACTCCGCCAACGTCTCTCGCTGCACCCGGGCCATCCTCCTTGCGAGGCCCTCCAGCGCGGTCTGCGCACACTCCCGGTCTCGGGGGAGCTGTGCTAGGACCTCCACTAGGCCTAGTGGGGTCGTTGTTTCCAGCAGGCTCCTGACCAACGGGTCGGTGCTGCTCTGCTCTCCTTCCGCTGTTTCCAGCAGGCTCCTGGCCAGCGGGCCGGTGCTGCTCTGCTCTCCTTTCATCTCCGGGTAAGCTTCTGGACTCAGCTCTAGGCTTCTTGTCTCCGGGTGCGCTCTCTCCAGACTGCTCCAGGCGACACCCATCTTGGTTCTTTTCTTCAGTCTCCTCCCACTTCGAGGGCGGTCCCGGGGCAACTTGGTGACTGTCAGCTCCAGGGGCAGTTCTTTTACGCTGATGGACACCTCTAGCATCACAGTCTCTGTTGGTGGGGGCGGTTTCCGCTTTTGGCGCCATTCTTCGTCCTGGCCCACGATGGGAGGCGGCTTCTTGCCATCCTCTGGCACGCCCATAATGGCGTCCGCTCTTCCAAGGCGGGAAATCTTTGGAAATGGCGGGAATCGTCTCCCAGTGGCGGGAAACTCTGCAGATGGCGGGAAAAAGCTGGAAATGGCGGACAACCGGCGGGAATCGACTGGTGATGGGGTCCGATGGCGGGGACCCTCCGGAACCGGCGGGAGACTTCTTTTTGAGGTAACGGTGTACTTTTCTTCAGGCACGCAGTACCCGGGTGTTGCGGGCACGTAATCCTGCCGACTACGCCAAAGTTGACGCGCCCCCTGGGCCATATTCTTAGGGAGAATACCCGGAGCCGGATCAGATGGGGGGTTGTAGTCTCCGAGCGGCTGTGACCCGGTCCGTGCCCAGGGCGTCAAGCTCAGTGTGTGTGGCAGTCCTACAGATGTTATAAAGTTCTTTATGTCGACTACGCCACCCGTTGTATTGCGGTCACTACGGCCGCCGCTGCAGCAGGGTCCGCTGAGGCTGATGGTGTTGGTGCAGCTTTGATAGTATAACCCCCAACGGGAGGGGAATAGCCTCAGGGGTCAGGTGCAGAGGATGGGGGTTGTGGTGGTGCAGTGTAGATGATAATCAGAGACAGAGTCGGGTTGTGCAGTTCAGGGTGTTTACTTACTGCAGATGTTCCGGTCACTCCGGCCTCAAGTGACCACCCGAGCCGTGCTGCGTCCACCAGGTCCTGGATTCGGCCAACCCCCAAGCAAGTCCGGAGCGTGGCCCTGAGCCCTCCTTTCTGTCCTGTCCTCTGGCCGTCCCCACCAGGGATCCACCTAGGTCCAGCTCCCTCGGGCCTTCTGTTGGGAGACCCTTGGCCCTGGGTTCCCTGACCCTACTCGTGGTCTGCCTTCGGGGTGGATGTGGTGGGTGGCCGTGGCAGATGCTGCCCACGGCCTCCGGTCTCTGGCTGAGGTGTGCTGTAGCCCCCACCAGTTTGGGATCCGGTACCCTGTTGCCAACTCTTCACCCGATGTTTGGATTTGGGATCTCAGAGTCCTTTCTTTTTCCCCCTCTGGGTCTTTCTTTCTTTTCTCCTCTCTCTCTCTGCAGGCTCATCTGGACCTCTCCTTCTGACTCTCTGACTCTGACAGACTGACCCTGATCTAAGATGGTTCCCACCTTATATAACCCTCTATGTGTGAGCTCAGGTGACCAGCACCCAATGAGCTCCTATCTCTACCCAGACTGCTCCCCCTATCTGCCCCTACACTACAGGGATGTTCCACCCCCCTCCCACTCCAGCCAGGGACAGACACGGTCGTACCTGCACATTTCTAAGTGGGAGTACCGTCGGCCTGCCCCTCGGAAATGGGATGTGTGTAGTGCATGCAGCGCTCCGAGCTCAGTTCCACACTCCATCCTTACCCGGGAGTGGAATATCACACCTCTGGCTGAGGTGCAATACTCCTGTAGCAGCCGAATCCTCAGGGTGCTACAGAACCCTTCCCCCATCCAGGGGCTGATCCCAGTAGACAGAACAATAGACTCATGTTTGGCCCAGTCAGTTGTGTGGGGCCTCCCGATGCTGGAGGGTCTCAGGCTGCGGCCAGATCCTCCTGGCGTGTGTGGATTGATAGAAGCCGCCACGTGGGACTGTGTTGTGTCCCTCATCTGCTGGATCCATTGAACTTATCCAAGGACTATTTCTATATTTTCCCTGGCCGGAGGCGCCCCTGGACTTGTTTCTGCTGTTATATAGCAAAAAGGAACCAAATACAGAGTATATGGCAAAGAATCAAAAAACTTTATTGTAAACAATATACAGAAAAGACATACATGATTAAAAAGGACGACACACAGACAACCAAACTGGGTGACACATATACAACATAATAATAGATGTTAAATATCTATTGGGATAAAGTACAAGAAGTGCTAGTATTCAAGTCATTTATGCACTGGTACAAAATTATGGCATATTTCATCACTATGGATATGTACCACGTGCCATATGGCCTATAGTGCCCTATGAAAAAAAGCTAAAGAAATATATTGCACTCTTACCCATATTAGATCAGTACCCAGAATAAACAAGGACCTCAATGCGTGTTTCGCGTGGTATATCCTATGGATTCCTCGGGGGGGATTGTTTAATAGGACATTCCATGTCTTTTTAAATATACTTTTGGTCCGTTCCAGTCACGTGACCGCAGGCCCTAATCATCTCCTGGACCATCAGCGCATGCACGCTGAACCGCCCGAGCCAGATACGTCACGCACGGCCATCAAGGTGAACCACGCATGACAGGGAACCAGGACTCGTTGCCATGGCCACCCTCACACCGGCCACGCAGCCCCCCTGGATGCCCCTCTACCCAGCCCATGCCCCCCTCACACCAGCCACGCAGCACCCCTGGATGCCCCTCTACCTAGCCCATGCCCCCCTCACACCAGCCACGCTGCCCCCTGGAGGCCTCTACAACATTTATTCACATGGTCAGCTCTCCCCACCTCAGTCCACTCCGGATCAGCATCAGTCCTCACAGCAGAACGCTGAACACGAGCTCCTCAGCAGAGCCATAGGCAGGGCACAGGTTGTTACACAGCTCAGTACAGGAACCTCAGCCGAGTCCTGGAACTCTTTTTATTAGAAAAGTATAAAACAAACCATAAAACACACTGCACAAAGAACAAATTGCAAAACACAAACAAGTCCAAATTATAATGTCCAGTATGAATTAAAAGGCAAAAATGTCCTGCAATGTTCATGGAACATAAAACGTCATTTCCAAAAGTCCCCCCCAGCAAGGGAAGACCTTAACCCTTTTTTTCCAAAAATATCCCCTTCCAACATTCACTCCACATTCATACCTAAACCCCCAAAACAAAACAACAAACTGGCCCAGTTTTTTTTTTTTTGTTCCCACTCCCAACACCCAAGGTCCCACGATAGTCTGTGGCCTCATCACACCAGGGTCCCACTAAAGTTTGTGGCCCACAAAGATACCAGGTCCTTTTGCCTTTTTTCCCATCCATTTTAGGGTGTCCAAACCACCAACCCATCCACCAAAACCCCTCCCCCCCTCCCCCCTGAAACCCCCCACCCAACCTACACTAAACCCCCCCCAAACACACATCATAATGCACAGACATATAAAAAATAATATACGCAACTTTATAACACTACAATAAACCTAAAAAACTTAATCACATTACCATATACAACAACCATGAACCAAAATCAGACCCAAGTTCGGTGCTTGCAAGCCCTATATACGGGTTCCAATACCATAAAACAAAAAACTACACGTGAGGGTAACAGCCCACCACCGGGAACTGGAGACTACAGAGGCTCTCACCCTAATCTATCACACAGAATCCTATCCCTCTCTAATAAAGAAAAAGAAAAATCTGTCCCTACCACCCTACCAATCTTTCCCTACCTGTCCCTACCTGTCCCTCACTACCAACCTAATACTAACTACCTGTCCCTAAAGACTGTCCCTACGTGTCCCTCCCTG
Organism: Phyllobates terribilis; assembly: GCF_046119375.1. Classification (NCBI taxonomy): domain Eukaryota; kingdom Metazoa; phylum Chordata; class Amphibia; order Anura; family Dendrobatidae; genus Phyllobates; species Phyllobates terribilis. Next base: position 96,649 of record NW_027362974.1, on the reverse strand, counting down.
ACCCTACACATCTATCTGACCCTACAAATAAATATAAAATATAGAAAGGGACTAAACTAACCCTATCACAGACACACATTCCCTAACTCTCCCTAGGGCACATTAAATGAGAACCCCCTCCATAGAAGGGAAGCCCTCCCTGCACCCAGCCTCTCATACTCCAGCGAGCGCACTTTTGCCAGGTCACCCAGGATGTTCCTAATCACCTCTTCCCATGGGAGGACTTTCTGCTGGGTGGACACTAAACACCGTGCGTTCCACGTGTAAAACCTAGTCACTAAGCTAAGTAAGAAAACAGTGCCCCGATCTCGGCCACCAAGGGATCTGAATGCCCCATAGGCCCACTCCGCATAGGAAAGGCCTGCCAGCCTGGGCCAGCCAATGGAAGCACCCACCCTCTTGTAGACCTCTGTATTAAAAGGACACCGAAGCAGGAAGTGCTCCATGCTTTCAAGCATGCCGCCACACTCCTCGCGGGGACAATCCCGGTCATCAGAGTTCCTGTACTTCAGGTTGTCCCTCACATACAGTCTCCCATGGAAGCAGCGCCAAGCCAAGTCCCAAAACTTCAAGGGGATCCGCTTAGAGTTTAATAACCAGAGCCCCACCTCCAGATCCCGGCTTGGGCAATCCTTGAGGGCCAGGGGCTTCTGGAAGTGGGTCAACAGAACCCTATTGTCAAGTAACCTCTTTGACAAGGTCCTGATCTCCCACACTCCCAGACCCCACCGGCGGATCACCTTCACAACCAGGGTAGCATAAGCCGGAAGATGCCCATGAGGCGTGCGAAGGTCCTTCACCCGCCCTCCTGTCTCCCATTGCTGGAAGAAAGGCCGAAACCACCCCCTACAGGAGAATACCCACGGAGGAGCCCTCTCTAACCAGAGGTTGGCGATGTTTGCCTTAAGAAAGGTGTTTACTAGAAACACCACTGGGTTGACCATACCCAACCTTCCTAGTCTCCTCGTGCGGTACGTGACCTCCCTCTTTATTAGGTTCAGCCTATTCCCCCATAATAGTTGGAAGAACAGGCTGTAGACCCGTGTCCAAAGAGGTTCTGGCAAGATGCAGACGCTGCCCAGGTATATTAATAAAGGGAGCAAATACCCCTTGGCCAGGTTAACCCTTTCCCTCAGGGTCAAAGACCAACCCTTCCACTGATCCACCTTCTGGGCGGCAATCTTAAGTCTGCCCTCCCAGTTTTGCTGGGGATAGTCCCCCGGGCCGAAACTGATGCCTAAAATTTTTGCTGTGGCCTGAGGCCCTGGAAGGGTGTCCGGGAGATCAAAACTAGGAGCTCCCCCTCCCAGCCAGAGACTCTCACACTTATCCCGGTTGATCATGGACCCAGATGCCACAGAGTAGCGCTCAACCTCAGACATGACCCAGTCTGCCTCCTCTCTCGAGGATACAAAAAGGGAAACGTCGTCGGCGTACGCCACTACCCTCAAGGTGGTCTCTGGCTCCGCCCGGTCCATCCCGACTCCCACCAACGGTCCGCGTTCCACTCTCCTTAAAAAGGGGTCGATCGCGAACACGTATAACAGTGGGCTCAGAGGACAGCCCTGGAGGACACCAGACTTCACCTCAAAAGGGGGTCCGAACCAACCGTTCACAAGCGGAAAAGTCTCTGCCCCATTGTATAATACTCTCAACCAATCAACAAACCTCCCGGGCAGACCGTACCTCAAAAGGACGGACCAGAGGTACTCATGGTTAACCCGGTCAAAGGCCTTCGCCTGGTCTAAGGACAGCAAGTACCCCTTCCAGTGACCTGCCCTGCTCTGCTCCACTGCCTCCCGGACACCGAGCACAGCACTAAAAGTACTGCGGCCTCGAACAGAGCAGTGCTGGGCCCCTGAAAGGAGCCGGGGTGCAAACTTCACCAACTGATTGAAAAGCACCTTTGCCAGAACCTTTCGGTCCGTATTGAGAAGTGCTATGGGACGCCAATTCTCAATACGGGACGAGTCTTTACCCGTTGACAGAATAATCAGGGCGGACTTCCTCATTGAACCGGGCAGAAAGTCCGAGGAGTCCCTAAAAGTCCTGTAAAACTCGGATGTTAAGCCATCCGGACCGGGCGATTTTTTGGGCCGGAGCCCATCAATGGCCCGTCTCACTTCCTCTTCCCTGATTGCTTCTGCCAAAACATGAAGAGAGGGGGTCATCCCTTGGCTCAGGGATGGTTTCAACCAGGAAAGCCGACATCTCATCCCGATCTGGATCCCTCCTTCCCAAGAGGTGCGAGTAGAAGGATCTGACCCCCTCCAGGATCCCTGATTTGGATCTGTTCAGGGAACCCGTACTGTCGATCAGTCCTGTTACCATCTTGCAACTCACTGACATCCTGCAGTTCCTGTAGGGGTCGGGCGAGCGGTACTTCCCGAAATCCCTCTCAAAAACTAAGGATGTGTGCCTATCATACTGGCACCCCTTCAGCAAGGCCTTCACCCTGGAGCTCTTTTATTATAAAAATATAAAACAAACCATAAAAACATACTATACAAAGAACCAAGACACAAACCCCAACGAAACACAAACAAATCCAAAATTATAATGTCCAGTATAAATTATAAAGCAAAGCAAAAATGTCCTACAATGTTCATAACAAAGTCCATTTCCCAAAATCCCCCCAGCAAGGGAAGACCTTAAACCTTTTTTTCCAAAAATATCCCCTTCCAACATTCACTCCACATTCATACCTAAACCCCCAAAACAAAACAACAAACTGGCCCACTGCCAAAAACAAAGAAATAGGCCACCTGGCCGAAACAAACTTACACAGGAAACCTTTTTTTTGTAGTTTTTTATATTATTTTTTTTTTTTTTTTTTTTTCCCCACCACCATTTTTTAACACCCAAGGTCCCACGAAAGTCTGTGGCCTTATCACAGCATCTCTTTTTAGGTCCCACGAAAGTTTGTGGCCCACAAATAACGGGTCCTTTTTCCCGCATCCCGTAGGACGTCCATTCTCCCAAAAACCCCTCCTCCTCCCCCCCTGAAACCCCCCACCCAACCTACACTAACCCCCCCGTGCGCAAATTACACATACATACAATACACAAAACTATACATGTATATACAGTACTCAACATAACCAAAGCAAACACAACATAACAATAGCACAATATAAACAAATGACCATAACCATGAACAAAAGTCAGACCCAAGTTCAGTACTTGCAAGCCCTATATTCGGGTTTCCAATACCGTAAAACAAAAAACTATAGTGTGAGGGGAGCAGCCCACCACCAGGAAACTGGAGACTACCGAGGTTCTCACCCTAATCTAGCACACAAACACCCTGTCCCTCCCTATTAAAGAAAAAGAAAAACCTGTCCCTACCGCCCTACCAATCTATCCCTACCTGTCCCTACCTGTCCCTCTCTGACCCTCTCTGACCCTCTCTGACCCTCTCTGACCCTCACTACCAACCTAATGCTAACTACCTATCCCTAAAGACTGTCCCTACCTGTCCCTCCCTGACCCTACACATCCATCTGACCCTACAAATAAATATAAAATATAGAAAGGACTAAACTAACCCTATCACAGACACACATACCCTAACTCTCCCTAGGGCACATTAAATGAGAACCCCCTCCATAGAAGGGAAGCCCTCCCTGCACCCAGCCTCTCATACTCCAGCGAACGCACTTTTGCCAGGTCACCCAGGATGTTCCTAATCACCTCTTCCCGGGGGAGGACTTTATGCTGGGTGGACACTAAACACCGTGCATTCCACGTGTAAAACCTAGTCACTAAACTAACTAAGAAGACAGTGCCCCGATCTCGGCCACCAAGGGACCTGAATGCCCCATAGGCCCACTCCGCATAGGAAAGGCCTGCCAGCCTAGGCCAGCCAATGGAAGCACCCACCCTACTGTAGACCTCTGTATTAAAGGGACATTGAAGCAGGAAGTGCTCCATGCTTTCAAGCATGCCGCCACACTCCTCGCAGGGACAATCCCGGTCATCAGAGTTCCTGTACTTCAGGTTGCCCCTCACATACAGTCTCCCATGGAAGCAGCGCCAAGTCAAGTCCCAAAACTTCAAGGGGATCCGCTTAGAGTTTAATAACCCGAGCCCCACCTCCAGATCCCGGCTTGGGCAATCCTTGAGGGCCAGGGGCTTCTGGAAGTGGGTCAACAGAACCCTATTGTCAAGTAACCTCCTTGACAAGGTCCTGATCTCCCACACTCCCAGACCCCACCGGCGGATCGCCTTCTCAACCAGGGTAGCATAAGCCGGAAGATGCCCATGAGGCGTGCGAAGGTCCTTCACCCGCCCTCCTGTCTCCCATTCCTGGAAGAAAGACCGAAACCACCCCCTACAGGAGAATACCCACGGAGGAGCCCTCTCTAACCAGAGGTTGGCGATGTTTGCCTTAAGAAAGGTGTTTACTAGAAACACCACCGGGTTGACCATACCCAACCCTCCTAGTCTCCTCGTGCGGTACGTGACCTCCCTCTTGATCAGGTTCAGCCTATTCCTCCATAATAGTTGGAAGAACAGTCTGTAGACCCGTGTCCAAAGAGGTTCTGGCAAGATGCAGACGCTGCCCAGGTATATTAATAAAGGGAGCAAATACCCCTTGGCCAGGTTAACCCTTTCCCTCAGGGTCAAGGACCAACCCTTCCACTGATCCACCTTCTGGGCGGCAATCTTAAGTCTGCCCTCCCAGTTTTGCTGGGGATAGTCCCCCGGGCCGAAACTGATGCCTAAAATTTTTGCTGTGGCCTGAGGCCCTGGAAGGGTGTCCGGGAGATCGAAACTTGGATCTCCCCCTCCCAGCCAGAGACTCTCACACTTATCCCGGTTGATCATGGACCCAGAAGCCACCGAGTAGCGCTCAACTTCAGACATGACCCAGTCCGCCTCCTCTCTCGAGGATACAAAGAGGGAAACGTCGTCGGCGTACGCCACTACCCTCAAGGTGGCCTCTGGCTCCGCCCGGTCCATCCCGACTCCCACCAACGGTCCGCGTTCCACTCTCCTTAAAAAGGGGTCGATCGCGAACACGTATAACAGTGGGCTCAGAGGACAGCCCTGGCGGACACCAGACCTCACCTCAAAAGGGGGTCCGACCCAACCGTTCACAAGCGGAAAAGTCTCTGCCCCATTGTATAATACTCTCAACCAATCAACAAACCTCCCGGGCAGACCGTACCTCAGAAGGACGGACCAGAGGTACTCATGGTTAACCCGGTCAAAGGCCTTCGCCTGGTCTAAGGACAGCAAGTACCCCTTCCAGAGACCTGCCCTGCCCTGCTCCACTGCCTCTCGGACACCGAGCACAGCACTAAAAGTACTGCGGCCTGGAACAGAGCAGTGCTGGGCCCCCGAAAGGAGCCGGGGTGCAAACTTCACCAATCGATTGAAAAGCACCTTTGCCAGAACCTTTCGGTCCGTATTGAGAAGCGCTATGGGACGCCAATTCTCAATACGGGACGAGTCTTTACCCTTTGACAGGATAATCAGGGCGGACTTCCTCATTGAACCGGGAAGAATGTCCGAGGAGAGACATTCATTAAAAACCTCAGTCATGAGGGGGACCAAAGAGTCCCTAAAAGTCCTGTAAAACTCGGATGTTAAGCCATCCGGACCGGGCGATTTTTTGGGCCGGAGCCCATCAATGGCCCGTCTCACTTCCTCTTCCCTGATTGCTTCTGCCAAACCATGAAGAGAGGGGTCATCCCCTGGTTCAGGGATGGTTTCAGCCAGGAAAGCCGACATCTCATCCCGATCTGGATCCCTCCTTCCCAAGAGATGCGAGTAGAAGGATCTGACCACCTCCAGGATCCCTGATTTGGATCTGTTCAGGGAACCCGTACTGTCGATCAGTCCTGCTACCATCTTGCAACTCACTGACATCCTGCAGTTCCTGTAGGGGTCGGGCGAGCGGTACCTCCCGAAATCCCTCTCAAAAACTAAGGATGTGTGCCTATCATACTGGCACCCCTTGAGCAAGGCCTTCACCCTGGAGATTTCCTCACGGTCCCCTCCAGTCGAGACGAGCTGCTCGAGTTTCCTCCCCAGCTCCCGATACAGGCGGTACCTGTTCAGGCCTCTGAGGCTTGAAAGCTGACGGAAGAACCCCGCAACCCTTGTTTTGAAGATCTCCCACCACTCAGACTTACTGCTACAGAGACCCAAGAGAGGTACCTGGCTCTGAAGAAATTCCTCAAAGGATTGTCTCACATCCGCTTCTTCCAACAGGGACGAATTCAGCTTCCATAGGCCTCTCCCTATCCGGGGAGTCTCTGCAACATTCAAGGAAAAGGAAATGAAACAGTGATCGGAGAATTCCACCTCAACAGCGGACACTGCAGAAGAGACGGCTTCCTCCTTTAAAAAAAACCTATCTATCCTAGACCTACAACTACCCCTATGAAAGGTGAAACCCCCGTGACCTGGGGTGTGCCGGATGTGGACATCCACCAGGCGAGCTTCGCTTGCTATGCTGTTAAGGGTATTACTATCAAAAGCCAGCCTTCGGTCTCCGGGGCCTCCCCTATCACGGGATCTAGTTATAGTATTAAAGTCCCCACCGAAGACCACCTGCCGGCTGGTAAAAAGATAGGGCTTGATCTTCAGGAAGAGACATTTACGGTCCCACTTTGACTGTGGACCATAGATGTTGATGAGCCGGAGCTCCTGTCCCCCCATGAAGACGTCAAGGACCAAGCACCTCCCCATTTCTACCTCGATCACCCGTCTGCATTCCACCGAAGCGGCCTTAAAAAGGACCGCTACCCCGCTATACGGCTCGGCCGCAAGAGACCAGTATGAGGGCCCGCACCTCCACTCCCTCCTTGCTTTGTAAATGGCCCCCATGTCCGTTAGTCTGGTCTCCTGCAAAAATAAAATGTCAGCCTCAACTCGGTTGAAAAAATCAAAGGCCATAAATCTGGCCGTATCTGACTTTATACTGGCGACATTAATCGACGCCAGAGTCAACGGGGTAGGTTCCGCCATCATGGGTGATTGAGTTAGACGGCCTTCTTTTTGACCGTACCCCCCGATTTTTTCCGCTCACCTTCAGAGGAGGAGCCAGACTCTCCCCTCCTCTTCAGTGACACCGAGGTGTCCATGGTACCCGCCACCTCCTTCCCAGTACTGGGTTCCTCACCCCTGGACCCCAGGGCAGTCCCCCCCCCAGAGGAAAGTGAGCCCCCGGAGGATGGACCCCGCCGCTCCCTGAAGGCACCTCAGATGTTACCGCCGGTCCCCCGCCCCTGACCTCCGACACAGCAGAGTCATTGAGGGCATGGAACCGGTTGGAGAGGGGGATCAGAGGGGAGCCGGTGAGCCCTTCCGTAGGCACCTTAGCGGCCAGGGGGGGGGCTTTAGATGTTTTTGCCCCTTTTTTGTTCCTCCTCCTCCGACTCTTAATGGTCTTACCGTCACCTGATTTTTTAGGCTGCTCCACCACCTCCTCGTCCAGACTTTCATACTGGGAGGAATCTTCAGAAGCAGCCACCTCCTCCCTCTCCATCCTCCTGATCTCCTCGTTCACCGCCTCCTCCCCCAGGGCCTCAGGGGCTCCGGCTGCCGCTTCTGGGCTGGGGACAGACATCACCCCAGTCGCCTGAGGCTTATCCTGCCCCCTACCCCTACGGTGCCTCACCTGTTGCCACTGGTGGGCAGATGAACTGGCCTCGCCTTCCCTCACTGGCCCCTCAGCTCCTCTCCCGCCCCCACCTCCAGCTCCAGCAGAGGATGCACCGCTGGGGACCCCCCCACGGCTCTCCCCCGCCTGACCAGAGATGGTGTTAGAAACGGAGCGGGGGCAGCGGCTATACGGGTGACCTAGGTCACCACACAGATGACACCTAATGTCACCACAGGCCGCGGCAAGATGACCTACCCCACCACACAAGGCACATTTCTGCACCTTGCAGCCCGCGCTGAAGTGACGGGGATCACCGCACCTGTGGCAGACCTTCGGTTGCCCCTGGTAGAAGATCAGGATCCTGTCTCTCCCCAGAAATGCTGAGGAAGGGATGTGGGTGACAGTACCGCCTGAGACCTTCAACCTCATCATGAAGGTCCAGCCCCCTGACCAAATGCCAAACTCGTCCCTGTTCTTTTTTGGGACGTCCGTGACCTCCCCATAGCGAGAAAGCTACGTCAAGATATCGACCCCAGAGAGTGACTCGTTATTGGTTAGAACGGTCACCCTCTTTACGCCATTTTGGCGGGACACCGCCTGCACGGCAAAGTCTCGCCAGCCGGGCTCCCCCTTCACGAGTTCAAAATTCGACCAGAAAAGCTCTAGGCCCTCCGGTCGAACAAAACTGATGTCGAAGACAGGGGTACCAAAAGGATGGATCAGGGCAAAGATGTCAGTCGCCCTGAAGTCCATCTTCAGGAGGAGCTCCACGACCCTCGCTCTTGGCGGGCACGCTTCACTGCCCCTCCACCGAAGACGGACTACATTCCTCCTGGCCACCCCCTGCCCGGCTGTCGGGAGGGACCACACTGTCTCCCCCTCCCTTTTATCTTGGAAGGCGGCCAGGCCGTGTCTATCCAGCCAAAAGGCCAGGTCCACCTCTCTTCCCTCTACCTGGATCGTCCGTTCTCCCTTCTTGAGGGCCTCCAGGAAACGGCGTCGCAAGTCACCATCCCTGAGGTCCAGAGGTGAGGAAGCCCCCCGAGAAGACCCCGAGGCCCCGGCTACTACCCCCGCAAAACTCCGAGGACCAGCAGCCGGGGGGGCAGATGGACCAGCCCTGTCCCCACTCCCCCCACTACCAACAGACATACCATTCTTACCCCCGGCCACAGACACGCCAACATTCGTATCCTCAACCACAGCCACATTCATACCCACGCCATCCCCATCCATGTCAACAGTCACCCCACTTGGGCCACTCTCACTCACATGCACACTGGGGTCACAGTTTTTCATTTTTTGCAAGCATTTTTTGCCAGCAGTTTTTCCACTGCTGCCACCTGCTGGCAGCACCTTCCCTGCCGGGGGGATTTGGGAGCCAGGTGCTGAGACTTTTGCCGGTGCCCCTGCCCCAGATAAGCCCACGAGCACAGGGGACACCGACAGGCAGGCACCACCTCTGCTGTCTGTTACAGCTGTGGCACCACTGCTCCCAGCAGCTGCCAACGCTAAGCCCCGCCCCTTTCCGGGCGGAGCCACGCCCACTTGGGCGGGTTTTGTCTGCGAGGCCACGCCCCTGCACCAGGCAGCACGGTGGGGGCCCCGGAGGCCACTCCCACTGGTGCCGTGGGTGACAGGGAGGCCACGCCCCCCGCACCAGGCAGCACAGTGGGGGCCCCAGAGGCCACTCCCACCGGTGCCGTGGATGACAGGGAAGCCACGCCCCCCACACCAGGCAGCACGGTGGGGGCCCCAGAGGCCACTGCCACCGGTGCCTTTGGTGACAGGGAGGCCACGCCCCCCGCACCAGGCAGCACGGTGGGAGCCCCAGAGGCCACTCCCACTAGCGCCGTGGACGGCTGGGAGGCTACGCCCCCCAAAGCCGGCCGCGCCGGGACCCCCGAAGTCGACCGAGAACCGGGTCTACTCACAGGGGCCCCTGGACCAGCGGCACCAGCTCTCAGGGGCATAGCACCCCCTGCCGTCACACCCTTTGCCACAAAAAGCCTGGCCACCCCAGCTCCGGCGGCCGGCCCCAGGCTAGGCCACTCCCCCTCGGCACCCAGCGGCGGTGGAGCCCCCCGCGCTGACCCATTACCGGGCCCCTGCGCAGGGGGCCCTGACCTCACCACGGATTTTGCCAGGGGAGCAAGCCCCACCTTACGCTTATGAGCCGGCTCTGCCGGAGCCGCAGGCCCCGCGCCCTTTACCTTACCAGGTTTCTGGGTCCCTAAAAGTGATCCAGATTTTTTAGTGGATCCGTGTGTGAGGGACCCAGACACCCCAGCACACGCCGCCGGAGACGCGGCCCCGGCTGTCGGTGCGCCGCCGACAGCGCAGGAGGCAGCGGCAGATGTACACGCCGCCTCCTGCACGCCAGCAGGAGCACCAGGTGCCAGGCCAGACCCCCTTTTTACAGGGGCTCCAGCACGAGCACCACCACCAATGACACCCACCGTCGGGCCGCCCTCCGCGCCATGCTCCTTATCAAACACCTCGGACCCACTGCCTCCATTACCACAAACAGAGGCAGCGCTCTGCGTGCCATGGCCTATGTTCTCCCCGCTCCCTCGCTGTGGACCCACAACAGAGTCCAAGCCGGGGTGGGTGGCGGGTGCCGCACAACGGGACAAGGGGGCCCCAGAGAGGGGGACATACACAAATTTATGTGCAATAGATGTTTTCTTTTTTTTTTTGCTTTTCTCTTCGTCCCCCTCCCGGGTGCCTCATCCTCGCAGATCTCATCCCCGAACGTAAGCTGACCAAAACGTACCGGGGACTCGATCTGCTGGATCTGCTGCATGATAAGGCAGCCCCCCTCACTGCTGCTACTCCCATCCTCCTCATCCTCCCCCTCGCTCCCGCTGCCCTCTGAAGGGCTAGAATCAGACGGGAGAGCCATCTGCTCAGGGGCTATCCCGCTATGTGATGCCTGGAGATCACTTACCAGGCCACCAGGCGGTGGGTAGGGTGCGACCTCCTCCACGCATACCTCTTCCTCCTCCTCCTCCACCGCCTGGCCGGGGCCCTGCGACCCCTCCAGAGCCACACCGGTCATGGCTCTGAACTGGTCATCATTCCGCAGCTTCTCCATGAAGGGTCCACTGCCTGCCAATATGGTGCTCCTGCGGTCCTGCAGCTCTTGGATGGCTTGCTTGATTTTCCGGACCGCGGCGGATAGCTCAGGCTTCTTGGTGCCAGAGGCCCTCTCGGACCTCTCCTGAGCTACCCTCAACTCCCCCCAGAGGGAACTTAGCTTTTTTGCGGTGTCCTCATACTCACAGAGGTGCGCATGGACACGGGAGGCATAGGTGACGGTTGCCTCCCTCGCCACCTTGGTACCCCAATCAGGGGGCACCGCTGCAGCACCTCTGCTGGCACTCGACCTACCTCCAGAGGGAGGAGCTGCCGCGGTCGTAGCCTCGGGGGTCCTCCGGGTCTTCATGCTGGAACCCCTGCTGCCTCGGCCTGATGTTGCAGCCATAGCCTGGTTGGTGTTCCTCCCACCCCCCGCCGGCTTAGACCGGAGGCCAGTCCCACTCTGAGCCTTCTTTCCTGGGAAGGGGGCAGACAAAAAGTCCCAGATGGAAAAACAAACCTCCCTTCCCAGGAGCTCTCTCCGCACACAGCTCAGTACAGGAACCTCAGCCGAGTCCTGGAGTCCTCTCCACAGTACAACTCAGGAGTAACTACAGGAGCTCCTCATCACCAGTCCTCCCGTCCAGCACAACGTACACACTGCTGCGGCTGCATGGCTAATATCCACTGGACTGAGAAGGCCCCGCCCCCTCCGGTGACGTCATGATTCCATGCAATCACTCCTCCCCCTCAAGAAATCTACTCCAATCTAGACGCTCCCCTGTTGCTGAGGCGTGGTGACGCTGTAGCTGGGTGATTGCAGTCAGAGTAGTGGTGTTTGGCGTCTGTACTACAGGTAAGAAGATGGGACTGTACCAAGGTGATTACTACATTCAGGACAATAAGTAGCTAGATGTAGGTGTGCAGAATCCCACTCCCAATATTGTCAGGGTCTCTCACCCCCTCGTGTTGCCGGCTGTCAGGCTCCCGCACCCCCTCGTGTCGTCAGCTGTCAGGCTCCCGCACCCCCTCGTGTCGTCGGCTGTCAGGCTCCCGCACCCCCTCGTGTCGTCGGCTGTCAGGCTCCCGCACCCCCTCGTGTCGTCGGCTGTCAGGGTCCCGCACCCCCTCGTGTCGTGGGCTGTCAGGCTCCCGCACCCCCTCGTGTCATGGGCTGTCAGGCTCCCGCACCCCCTCGTGTCATGGGCTGTCGGGCTCCCGCACCCCCTCGTGTCGTCGGCTGTTAGGGTCCCACACCCCCTCGTGTCGTGGGCTGTCGGGCTCCCGCACCCCCTCGTGCAATGGGCTGTCAGGGTCCCGCACCCCCTCGTGTCGTCGGCTGTCAGGCTTCCGCACCCCGTCGTGTCGTGGGCTGTCAGGCTCCCGCACCCCCTCGTGTCATGGGCTGTCGGGCTCCCGCACCCCTTCGTGTCGTCGGCTGTTAGGGTCCCACACCCCCTCGTGTCGTGGGCTGTCGGGCTCCCGCACCCCCTCGTGCAATGGGCTGTCAGGGTCCCGCACCCCCTCGTGTCGTGGGCTGTCAGGCTTCCGCACCCCGTCGTGTCGTGGGCTGTCGGGCTCCCGCACCCCCTCGTGCCATGGGCTGTCAGGCTCCCGCACTCTCCCCTTGTCGTTGTCTGTGGAGAAGATTAATACATATTTTAATTTTTCAGATTTTCTCTTATAAAACAAGATCCCTGAGCTTCTGCCTTTGACCGAAAAAATGGCGTCTGACAAGTCGCTGCTGTCTGCAGAAATGAACACAAGCATGGAGGAAGCGCTGTATGAACAGATGCTGATGAAGGTACGAAAGATGAATTGGAGAGGCCAGCAATCACCGGGTGAATGTCTCCTCCGTCAGCCGCCGGGGGCGCTACAGTCTCCAACATTTACCTAATGTGTATTGTTGGCTTTAGACCCCTCATAGTTGTACTATTTTGGGGCAGGAAAAATCAGTTTGCAGAACCATCCTGTTCATGTTACTCACTGATTCTCACTTGTTGCCTCATTTCAGGCCAAACAGGAGATACAGAGCAGAATACCGAACTTACCAGAAAGCAGACAGATCAGACCCCAGCCGGGTGAGATGGGCGTCCTCTGATTATTATCCAGATTACTTTGTGCATATTATGTGACAGATACCACAGTGGGGCAGTGGGGTCTTATTGACTACAACGGTCACATGATGCAACCAATGTGGGGGTCACATTGTTTTTTCTTTTGCAGTTGATTACATGTAAATGCTGCTTGGCTTTTGCCGATTTTATTGTGTTTTTGTTCACTTTTTGGTTTTATTTTTGTGTTAGGTTTCTGCATTAAAACTCGCACATCCAAAAATACCGAAATCTTTATTAACATCTGCAAGTCGAACCAGATCCCAGCGCCCCCGGACCTGATGGAGCAGGAGTTAGTCAGCATCCTGGAATCTGATGATCCCTCCGGCTATCGAGTCCCCATGAGCCTTGGAGAGCCCCACGTTGAAGTTGATAATAGTACGTTTTTTTGTTTTTTTTTATTTAATACAGCGCGTCTCTTTTTAAAGGGGTAGTCCAGAGATATCCTTAAAGGGGTTAAAATAGCAAGTATTACAACTTACTAATCCTCAATGGTCAAAGGTGCCATCTCCACAGGTTCTGGTAGGTCCACTTCAGTTTGACATCTTGTTGTTGACTTTTGAACTTTTTTGGTTTAGATTTGGGACTTAAAGGGATTGTCCACTACTTGGAGTCCCCTTTAAGAACTTATACCACTTATTCATAGCAGCCCTACTAAGGTCAGTGGGTGAGTCGGCACCGCAAAGTATCTAAGTCCTGGTGCACTTTGTCCTACAGGTGGAGGCGGCTGCACGGCATACGACATAGTGATTAATGGCACCTTCTTTGAGAAAATTAAGGTAACTGCAATTGCTTATTCTGACATACGAGCTGTCTGCTCTCCTTTGTGTCAGCTCCTTACTTTGTATTTTTTTTTATTAGAATAATGAGCTTTTCAGGGAATTTTTTATCACCGTGGCCATGGATGGACAAGAGAACAAGTACGAAATGGAGCTGTCAAGAGGTAACGACCACATCACTGATATTTTCCTTGATTTTTCCATCGACCACACAAGGACTTGTTCCTTCATGGAGCAAGTTTACCATATAATATATTGAAAATGTTTATGTACCAACCTGTTGTATGGCACCGTATCAAATGCCTTTGAAAAGTCCAGATAGACAACACCAACTAAGTTTCCCTGGTCCAACCTAGAACTTACCTCCCATAGAATCTTTTCAGATTAGTTTGCAGGACAGATCCCTCATAATCATATGTATAGGTTATTCTTATTGAGGTGCTCCAGGTTAGTATCTCTTAGAAAACCCACAAAGATGTTGCCCACAGTACAAGTTAAACTTACCGGCCTATAAATTCCAGGCTCACATGTTATCCCCTTCTTGAATATTGGTACCACATTTGCTATGTGGGTGTAACGCTGGTGGATATAGACCCACTGCCCCACAGGAGGGTTGTGACTAGGTGTCTACTGGGTCTCCACTAGAACCTCTGGTGGTGAGGATAGACTGGGCTGCCGGTAGACACCAGGTACCACTTCAGGGCAGTCCCCGGGACTGCAGCAGCATTCCGGAGGTACCAGGGTACCAAATACAGGAGAGCTAAGATAAAGACTAGGTCAGACAGTCTGAGATCGGGGCAGGCAGCACAGGTTCAGGATAGAGAAAAATGGCAAGGGGGACAGGGGTTTTTGATACCAGAAAACTCTTTTAACGCTTGCAACCTCTGTTTCTTGACTGCAACTCAAACAGTCGAATCAGTCAGTAAGAATTTAGGGCACTTCCATTGTGATATTTTGCATCAGCATTTGTTAGCAGACGCCAGGAATGGATCCAAAACAGAAGAGGTGAAAGTGTTTCAGTTACTATTTTTCACTGTGTTTGTTCCCCTCTGGTTTTCAGCTTACAAATACTGATGTAAATTAGTGCCAAAAATACTCACTGTGTGAATGAGGCGAGGAAGCTGCTTGTAATACTGTAATAGAAGTCCTTATTCTGAGGATGAGTGCTGTAATTCTTGTCTTCTCTGCTCCATCAAACTCCCCAGAGCAGGGGCAACCCCTGGGGCAAAACTGCTGGCGGCAGATGTCCAGACGTATGACTCAGTGATGTTTGATGGACCCCAAATCCCAAACAAAATGAATCAGACACATACAAAATAAATACACAAAGCATTGCAATTAGGTGTCAAACGTTCTCAACTTTATTTAAATTTACATGACACCGAAAATGGCACAACCCTCGACTCACGAAGAGTCACCCTCCAGCGCTCAGGAGAGGAAAACCCCCTGTGGAGGAAACCTCTAGAGAACCATGGCTGGAGGGCTGCGCTTCCCTTGCGCTTAGAGAGTTAGTGCCGATATATGACGGAGTTTTAGAATTTGTACATATTTACAGAGAACGACATAACAAATATAGACTATAATTGTGATAAACTGGATGTGGGAGAGATCTGGCTGCGATATCTGTCACCACATTTATTGCTGGAACGAATTTAGTTGATCTGATTTCCCAGGTGGATCTACCACTTCTCCCTTACAGATCCAGCTCCGTCTCTCAAGAAGTTGGGTACTTGGTTAAAGGGGTTGCTCATTATGGATAACCCCTAATAGGATGAGTATCCCCTTCCCCTCCCAATTTATCACCCATTAAAGTCAAGGATCCATCCATGAACTCCCAAAGAAGAGCAGCTCTTTGTACATAGTAACAGAAGGGGATCCTGTTTTGGGGACCCCCCCTCTGTTACCTTCCCATGCCCCCGGGGTGTCTAAGAAGACAACCCCTTTCCCTGCTAGAACCTCCAAATTACACCAACGTTGGCACATTACGTGGGGTGGTCAAGCTCAAGGTCCTCAGGCGCATCATCAGTAATGGCGCTGATCGTGGCAGCGCGGCATTCTTTTATGGAATCTTCTTTATGACACTTGTTTATGCCCTCACAATAGTTGTCATGGTTACTACAAAGGCTATTACTGATGCAGGATCCAAGTATTAACCCTTTCATCATTGGTAATTCACTTTCATTATGGAGGCAACTAACTGCACTTGTTACCAAGCAGAAGTCTTATCATTACGGCTTCCCTTAGGCACCATAAGAAATACAGATTATAGAACATGCGTACAAGTGTTTCAGGAGTGTTTTGCACTTTTTAGATCCATAGATTGGGCTTATAACTAGCACTGTACAAAGCCAAAAATTAAGAGGAAATTACTTGTAAAATAATATTATAGGGAATTGCATTTCAAGCATTTTCCTAATGTGCATTCTACATACTTGCATAGTTGCATAGGTTGAAAAAGTTTGAACTTTAATGTCCTAGGTCTACCTCCAAAGTTATACATTTTCTATTACTAGATTATTTATAACCCACAATGTCATGTTTTGTTAAAAAAGTATCCAGCCCTTCTATAAATGCTGTTATACTATCTGCCATTACTATATCTTGTGGTTGGCATTCCACAGTCTGACTGCTCTATCTGTAAAGAATCCTTTCCTATTAAGTTGCCAGATTCGCCTCACCTCCGCTTGTTATGAATGTTCCTGGTGCTTTGTAAGGTCCTGGAAAGTGATAAGTCATGTGCCAGTACTATGCATTGACCACATATGTATTTATACATATAAATGTCTATTTATGAAGGAGATGATAATTACCCTTCATAGAGGTGTTATGATCATTCATAAATTGCTTTCATAGGTTTGATCTCCAGGATTAGGAGAGATTTGGGGTGTAAACTTAATAAACAATGAGTAAAACATCAAAGCAAACGAAAAAGGGTTTGTGACCCAAACTGGTAGGTGAGACCGGCTAGCCCCATATTATACGAGGTCACAACCAGGTTTCGCCTGAGGAGGGCAGCACTAATGAGTCCTCAGGAGCGCATAACCCTGAAATATGCAGCGATTCTACACTACCCATTATAAAAGGGTAATATGCTACTTACTACCATGTTTTAGCTAAGATACAAGGCATACTTGTAAGGAGAGATGAAAAAGGTGATGGGGAACAACATATAAATATACTGAGGAACGCTATACACTAGTGGCCAAAATTGAGTCAACACCCCCAAGATTTACGAATTTTTAGCATTTTGCCAATACAAATACAAATTTCATGAATGTTTTTGATTTCACAGTAAAGTTTTTAAGTAGAAATAAAATCTCATATAGAAACACAATATTAGCAGGAAATTTGTTCATTTGTCAACAAATTGGACACTATTGTCACTCAGATGACTGTGGGAGAAAAGCCATTTATTTGTCCTATTTTCATATCTAACACTAAATGTTATTACTCAGTTGGACAGCCCTTGGCCTTGATGACTGCCTGGCATCTACTTGGCATGCTATCTACCAGTTTGTGTAAATCAGATGGTGTGATGATATGAAGCCATGATTTGATGATGGCTGCAATGAGTTCCTGCTTGTGTGAAGCCCGCTGTTTTGACACCTCTCTTTTGAGGCGAGCCCAGAGATTCTCAATAGGATTGAGATCTGGGCTGTTTCCTGGCCAATTCAATAGCTGGATATTTTTGTCCTTGAACCAAGAGAGACATTTTTTAGCTGTATGGCATGGGGCTCCATCTTGCTGAAAAATAAACGGTGTCCCTTCACTAAATACATCATGTGCCGAAGGAATGAGTTTAGGCTGAAGGACTTCCTTGATGTCCTTTTCAGCATTAACTGTTCCTTCAATTACCTGCAGCCTACCACCTGCATCTCTGGACACGCAGCCCCCTACCATAACACTCAGAGGATGCTTCATGGTGGGTACTGTACCCTCTGATAACCAGTCCTCTCCAGGTCGTCGTCGAACGTAGCAGACACCGTCGCTGCCAAACATGGGTAGGCGTGTCTCATCGCTCCATATAACATTTCTCCATTGTTCAGTGGTCCATTTACAATGTTCTTTGGCCCACTGCAGACGTTTCTGACGCTGTGAGGCATTCAAAAATGGCTTTTACCTGGTATTCTGGCTCTTAACTCCGCTTTTACCAATCGTCGTCGAATCGTCCGATCGGACACTGTCAAGGGAAGAACATTTCTGCACAAAAAACGTGTCGCTCGGCAGGAAAATCCCCTTGATATTGCGTTTTTTGAGATTTTTTTTTTCCGTTCTTTAGAAACGCTGCAAAAATACTGAAACAATAAACATGAAACTGCTTCAAATCTGCAAGGATTCACTATTCCTGCTTTTCCTGGTACTATCAAACATAGCATTTTTGGGAACTTGGAGCTCTATATTACAAATATGTCCGTCCCTCCAGTTGAAAGAAATTAACATTTTCCTGGAGGGAAGTTTATATTTTACATTATGTCAGTTTTTGTCTATCGATGATAAAGTGCAGTTTGCAGCAATTTTTATTGTGACATATACCCAAATCATTCACGAAAATATTTCACATTCAACGCGCGTCGGACGGGCCTGCGTGCTCTCACATGCCAGGGCTGAGTTTCAGTTCCAGTCCGACCCTGTTAATCATCTATAGTTTCCCTTCAGAGTGGAAAATGCTGAAAAATCGGAAGTTCCTGGGATCCATTTTTGAACAGAATATCAGAACCAAATCAAAACCGATGATTCAGGGAATGGACACAATGTCCCAACTCTAAGGTACAAGTCTATGGCATACAGTCTGTAAAAGACGACAGAGTAGGCTGCTGTTGAGCATCGGCGGCTTCTCTGATGTTCCTCGCTCATCTATGCAGTACATGGTCGGCCATTCAATTGATTGGATGTCTTATAATACCACATTTCCCCTAGGGACACAAAGTATGAAGAGCTCCACTCCTCCTGGTGATAGGTTATACCCAACAGATGGGGCAGCGCCACTCCTCGTGGTGATGGGTTACACCCAACAGATGGGGGAGCGCCACTCCTTGTGGTGATAGGTTATACCCAACAGATGGGGGAGCGCCACTCCTCATGGTGATGGGTTATACCCAACAGATGGGGGAGCGCCACTCCTCGTGCTGATGGGTTACACCCAACAGATGGGGGAGCGCCACTCCTCATGCTGATGGGTTACACCCAACAGATGGGGGAGCGCCACTCCTCGTGCTGATGGGTTACACCCAACAGATGGGGGAGCGCCACTCCTTGAGGTGATAGGTTATACCCAACAGATGGGGGAGCACCACTCCTCGTGGTGATGGGTTATACCCAACAGATGGGGGAAGTTACAGAATGGCTTGTTATGGTGCAAGAACATTGTGGACATTGTTTTTTTGGGTTTTTTTTAACTATTTTGCCTTTATGTTCTTTATTTTTTTCCTACAGACCCTCCCAGCTAATGTGGCACCCCAGGGGTCTGGTTTCCACAGTAATGTAATGTTATGTCTGAGAGCAGGTGGGAGGTCCTTTGGTCAGGGATCCTGTGCATGCCACACCTCCTGCCCAGTCTTGGGAGGGGAAGGACTTCCCCTATATAAACCCGGGGCTGAGGCAGGGTTAGAGAGTTCTGAGAGAAGAAGACAGGGAGCAGAGCTGCTCTATGGGCTCTGCTCCACAGGCAGGCCCTGGCTGGGGCCTGAGCCTGGAGAAAGAAGACAGAACAAGAGTAGAGAAGAGAAGCAGCATAGCAAGAAACATCAGGAGCTCTGTGGGGAGCAGTGTTACAACGAGTCAGGGGCTGGCAGCTGCAGAGCTCGCCCTGACTGAGAAGATTTCTTACCGGACCCGGAGTCCGAGGCTGTGGGGACTAACTCCTACCCAGCAGCAGAAACCGTCCGGCAGAGGATTTCAGGTCCTCTGGCCCAGAAGCCCGAAGGCACGGTCACACGCGTGGGACCAGCACCGCCATCGTGGAGCGGAAGCCATTAGAAGGCCCTGAGTCACCGGCCATACGGGTGAGCACCACACGGTACACTCAGGGACGTGGGCTACTTATACCCGCCTCTAGCAAGGTAGCCAGAAGAGTACAGTTAGTCTGGGAGGCCTACAACTCCGCCTGGCCAGGGGAGATCCCATCTGCTCAAGGACTGACCAGGCCCCAATCGCTAGCCAGTACTCCGGGAGGGTCTATCTTTGTCACCAGTAAAGACCCTGAACTACACAGTACCGTCTCCGAGTGGTTCCTGCTACCCCCATCATCCACGTCGGCTGCCCTGAGGCCATACCCCTCCCGTTGGGGGTTATACCATCCACGCTGCACAATCCTACCACCGGCCTCAGCGGTCTGCCCTGCAGCAGCAGCTCCCTGGCTGCACTCAACGGGTGGCGTAGTCATCTAACATCTACTGCTATAACATCGCCACTTAGTCTGACTCCCTGGGCACGGACCGGGTCACCGCCACGAGACTACAACCCTCAACAGATCCGGCTCCGGGTAAGCCCCCGTGTGCGAGATGCTACGCGACACAGCAGGCCCAGGGGCGCGTCAATTTTGGCGTAGTCGGCAGGATACGTGCCCGCAACCACCGGGTACTGCGTGCCTGAAAAAGAGACTTTTAAAACTTACCTGTGGTGAAGATTCCCGCCATCCGGCGCCATCTTCAGCCTTCTTCCCGCCATCGGTGAAGATTCCCGCCATCAAGCGCCATCTTCAGCCTTCTTCCCGCCATCCGTGGAGTTTTCCCGCCATTGGACGCCATCTTGAGGACGCCGCGCGGGAAGAAGAGGGGCGTGGACTCCGAAAGCGCGCGAGAACTGAAGCCCCGCCTCACGTCCGGACGTTGCGTAAGGTCCTGGAAGGAGCCCAGCAGACGCCGACGTCACAGGAGCGCGACGGAAGGTCCTCAACCCTGACGATCCACTGCGGAGCCGCGGCCTACGGAAGAGGATCATCGCAAGGTAGGCCACGGTCCACTAGGGGGGAGGAAGATGTCGGATACGGAGGAGAGCTTCACTGCCTCAACCCCCGCCAGCGTCACCGCTGCTGCAGTTATGCCCTTCACCATGCCCTATATCCCGGGAGCAGCTTGACTACCCCAGTACTCAGGGGAGTCACATACCCTGCATGACTTTAGAGAAAAGCTGGATAGCCTCTTCCAGGTGTACCCCCTCACAGAAGAGCAAAAAGTGAGCATCCTGGTGGCCCAACTAACCGGGGCAGCCAAAAGGGAAGTAAAATCCTGGCCACCTGGGAGGAGGACTGTCGCAGGAATACCAACCCGGCTGAGGGACACCTTTGATGCCCGCACCTCAGCCGAGATCAAGCTTAGATTCTACGGGTGCAAACAGCGGGCACATGAGAGTATAAGGGACTATGCCCTGAACCTACAAGAGGACCCGGACGGGTCTGAAGACTATCCTCAGGAGGAGACAAGGAGAGGACACCGCTGCTGAAGGGAAGTAGCATAAACTGGAACTGTAAATAGTTACTCGTTAGGGTACAAGAACTGCTGCTAACTAAAATATGGTCCCCGTTGGGACAAGTGTGAACTGTTTCCCGTGTGTCCCTATCCCTTACCAGGCTGAGGACTGTGAGCAGCCATTCCTTATTCCCACAGGCTGAGGACTGTGAGCAGCCATCCCTTATCCCCACTGGCCAAGGACTGAGAGCGGCCACCCTGTACATAGTTGGAGCGTAACCCGGGATGGACTAAAGACTGTTAAGGACTCGGGGCAGGACAAACCCCTACCTGGTTACGTCTCCCTGTTTTGGTGAAATGGACACCTTGCTTTTCTTCAGAGACTGCACCCGGTTGCGGACACGCCGTGACCATCTTTATGTGATTTTCTTGTTGTATTATTAATGTTTATATCTTGTTATGTTTTTCTAAAATTTGTTTAGTCCCGGAGTACTAAATTTTACTAGGGGGGAATGTGGCACCCCAGGGGTCTGGTTTCCACAGTAATGTAATGTTATGTCTGAGAGCAGGTGGGAGGTCCTTTGGTCAGGGATCCTGTGCATGCCACACCTCCTGCCCAGTCTTGGGAGGGGAAGGACTTCCCCTATATAAACCCGGGGCTGAGGCAGGGTTAGAGAGTTCTGAGAGAAGAAGACAGGGAGCAGAGCTGCTCTATGGGCTCTGCTCCACAGGCAGGCCCTGGCTGGGGCCTGAGCCTGGAGAAAGAAGACAGAACAAGAGTAGAGAAGAGAAGCAGCATAGCAAGAAACATCAGGAGCTCTGTGGGGAGCAGTGTTACAACGAGTCAGGGGCTGGCAGCTGCAGAGCTCGCCCTGACTGAGAAGATTTCTTACCGGACCCGGAGTCCGAGGCTGTGGGGACTAACTCCTACCCAGCAGCAGAAACCGTCCGGCAGAGGATTTCAGGTCCTCTGGCCCAGAAGCCCGAAGGCACGGTCACACGCGTGGGACCAGCACCGCCATCGTGGAGCGGAAGCCATTATAAGGCCCCGAGTCACCGGCCATACGGGTGAGCACCACACGGTACACTCAGGGACGTGGGCTACTTATACCCGCCTCTAGCAAGGTAGCCAGAAGAGTACAGTTAGTCTGGGAGGCCTACAACTCCGCCTGGCCAGGGGAGATCCCATCTGCTCAAGGACTGACCAGGCCCCAATCGCTAGCCAGTACTCCGGGAGGGTCTATCTTTGTCACCAGTAAAGACCCTGAACTACACAGTACCGTCTCCGAGTGGTTCCTGCTACCCCCATCATCCACGTCGGCTGCCCTGAGGCCATACCCCTCCCGTTGGGGGTTATACCATCCACGCTGCACAATCCTACCACCGGCCTCAGCGGTCTGCCCTGCAGCAGCAGCTCCCTGGCTGCACTCAACGGGTGGCGTAGTCATCTAACATCTACTGCTATAACATCGCCACTTAGTCTGACTCCCTGGGCACGGACCGGGTCACCGCCACGAGACTACAACCCTCAACAGATCCGGCTCCGGGTAAGCCCCCGTGTGCGAGACGCTACGCGACACAGCAGGCCCAGGGGCGCGTCACTAACTCCAAGCAAGTCCCTCATCTCAGAAGTTGAAAGGTTTGGGTTACTTTGAGGTTTAATGCATGCATTTACTTTTTTTAGAATCCCATCTTACAAAAGATATAGGATATCCAACTTCTTGGACTCCAAGAATAAGGGGGCTGCAGCCTGGAAGTAACCCCGCTGCCCTTTTTAAAGAATATGCTGGAGTGGGGCAGCTACCCGGATATTCACTGTGCAGGAAAACTGCAGCTAAGCCCATTCACTTTTCTGGATCTATGCTGTCGTTCCGCTGCACAGTGGAGGCCATGATGCCAATGTGCAGGGAATGACTGTGAAAGGGGCTGTTCCTCATTACAAGCATCAGTGCCACTTTATTATATTAGAGATTGACCCCAACAGATCATAAATTGATGGTGTACTCTTTAATATACTGCTTCCTTCCTTTTTTTATCAGTTCACCCGTGAAACCAGATTACATGATTGTGGCGGAACCTCCTGTAGGACACCCAAGTTTTCTGGTGGCTGAAATCTCTTTACCTAAAGTGGTGAGACCCTCAGATGTGGTTTAGGATTGTGATCTTTTTGCATTTCATGTGATTTCCAATAGTCTTCCCTTATTAAAAGTCTGTGCCAACCTCGTGCTACCAGTCCTCCTCTGCCAACTTTTATCATCACAGCTTTGATGTGTCCACAGTAGCCAATTGCTGGCAGTTGTGACACATTTGCTGGATGATGATGATATAATTTTTTTTTCATACCATGGTGGGTTGTTTGCAAGCTATTGGAATGGGAAAGAATGACTCTGTCACCAGAGAACGACTGTTCAAACCAAGCACAGACGCCCGGTGCTTCACAGCGGGACCAGTCATTTATATAAACCTTCCCCCCTGCTTGTTTCCCCTCCATCTCCACCATCACCTCTTCTTTGACAGTTCTGGCTTCATAGATCCAGAGAGGAGATAGAGGGAAAACAAGCTGGTGGGAAGATGTATATATTATACTAGATGGTGGCCCGATTCTAATGCATCGGGTATTCTAGAATAGGTATGCGGCCGACTGGGCGCAATGAGCAGAGCTGTGTTTAAATTTTGCGCCAAAATCGCTGATTGGTCACGGTTGCCGGCCTCGACCAATCAGCAAAGCGGTGTTAAAATTTGGCGCCTAAATCGCAGATTGGTCACGGCCGGCGGTCACGACTAATCAGCAGAGCGGGGTTTAAATTTGGCGCCAATAATGCTGATTGGTCGCGGCCAGCGAACGTGACCAATCAGCAGAGCGGTATTTAAATTTGGCACCAATAATGGTGATTGGTCGCTGCCGTGACCAATCAGTAGAGCTGTGTTTAAATTTGGCACTAATAATGCTGATTATTCACGACCGGTAACCGCGACCAATCAGCAGAGCGGTGTTTAAATTTGGCGCCAATTTCTCTGCTTGGTCGCGGCTGGCCACTGCAACCAATCAGCGAAACGGTGTTTAAATTTGGCGCCAATATGGCTGATTGGTCACGGCCGGTGGTTGCGACTAATTAGCAGAGCGAGATTTAAATTTGGCGCCAATACTGCTGATTGGTCGCGGCTGGCGACCGCGACTAATCAGCAGAGCGGTGTTTAAATTTGGCGCCAATATTGCTGATTGGTCGCGGCCGTCGACCGCTACCAATCAGCAGAGCGGGGTTTACATTTGGCGCCAAAATTGCTGATTGGCGCGTCCACCAGGTGCGAACAATTAGCAGAGCGGGGTTTAAATGTGGAACCAAGATCGGTGATTGGTCGCGGCCGATATTTAAAATTGGCGCCCAAATTGGTGATTGGTCGCGGGCAGCGCCCGCGACCAATCAGCGATTTTTAACACAAATGGACCTTTGTAACACCATGCGGATACTGTGGGGACATCAGCGGCTAGGGTGTGAAGGGAGACCGGGGAGCGGCGCTGCGGGTCAGGATACTTCTGCTCCGAGCGCCCGCTCATGTCCCGGGTTCTCCGAGCGGAAGTACCCGCACAGGCAGCGCCGCTGACATCCATGCGGCTAGGGTGTGAAGGGAGGACCGTGGAGCGGCACTGACATCCAATTGGTCGCGGCCGCTATTTAAATCTGCCGCACAAATCGGTGATTGGTCGCTGTCTTGGCCCGCGACCAATCACTGATCTTGGCGCCAAAGTTAAACACTATTGTGCTGATTGGTCGTGGACGCTGCCCGCGACCAATCACCGATTTGGGCGCCAAATTTAAATATCGGCCGCGACCAATCACCGATCTTGGCTCCAGATTTAAACACCGCTGTGCTGATTGATCGCGGCCGATATTTAAATTTGGCGCCCAAATCGGTGATTGGTCGCGGTCAGCGCCCGCGTCCAATCAGCACAGCGGTGCTTAAGTTTTGCGCTAAGATCAGTGATTGGTCGGGTCCGAAGACCGCGACCAATCAATGAATCGTCTTGGTGAGGACCGGGGAGCTGCGCTGCCTGTGCGGCTACTTACGTTGCGAGACCCCGGGACATAGCGGGCGCTCGCAGCAGAAGTATCCCGACCCCCAGCGCCGCTCCCCGGTCCTCCCTTCCGCATGGAGGTCAGCGGCGCCGGCGGTCCTTCCGCTGCTACCGGCCGGGAGATAAGCGCCTCGCGCCGCTCATCTCCCTGCTGCATCTCCGTCCCGCAGATGGGTCCAGCGGTAGGGTTCTTTCTGCTGTTGCCGGCCGGGAGATGAGCGCCTCGCGGCGCTCATCTCCCGGCTGCATCGCCGCTCCGCTCCGTCCCGCAGATGAGCCGCTAACGGCCGCCATCTTTTTTCAGAAATCCCGCGGCGCTGATTGGCCGCTGCCGGACCAATGAGCGACGCGGGATTTCCTGGACAGACAGACAGACAGACGGGATAAGACGATTATATAGTAGATTATTTAATTATATAGTGCCATTGATTCCATGGCGCTGGTGCATATAAATGATGTTATAATGATGATATAAATGATGAAAGAGGCTTGTTGCGATAGTGTAGAACACGCCGCTCTTTATTTTTTCTATATTAATGCGACATTTGGAGGAATCGCACAGAAAATGCTTTAAATGTATTTATTTTTTAATTTGATTTTTCTCATGTCCATGATTCACATTGCGTTAAATGAGGCATAATGAAGATTAAGAATGTTTCAGCTGTATCCTTCATCAGACAGGATAATGTAGCTTAAGGGGACCCACTTGGTTAAATATAGGGGTCAGTTCTGGTCTTCCCAAAAAGCAGATTAAGTAGTCACCACACGGGAATCTGGTGATTACTGGGTTTGCTTTTGGGGACCCCAGATTTCTTCATATAACCGACTGGGCCTTCTGCCTAATGAAGGCTACATTATCTGAAATTCTGGTACCATTCATTATGCCTCACTTAAAGGGGTTGTCTGGCACTTTAATATTGATGATCTATCCTAAGGATATTCCATTAGTATTAAAGTGGTGGACAACCCCTTTTAATGCCGTGTGAATCATAAAAAATATTTGAAGCATTTTCTGTGAGCAGTTACTCCAAGTGTCAGATTTAATGTATGAGACGTCTGGAGCTACACAGTAACTTCTAGTTGGCCACATATCAAGATAAAAGTTTAGATTTTTGTGCACTTGTTGGTTACAACTTTCTTTCCCGTACAGAAGCATTCAGCGACATAAGCGTTGTTACCACGCTGGTCTTCTCTTTACAGTCTTCTGCTAGATCTCGTGTTGGACTTGGGTGAAGACAGAATAGTCTTAGTCGGACGTCCCGATTTGTATCATCTAGACGTCTTCATTCCTTACAATATCATCCAAGAACAAAGTGGAGCTCAGTTCAACAAGGACAGTAAGGTGAGACTATAAAGCAAAGTTGGACATGTCTTATAGCCCATTCTGAAATCTCCTTCTTAAAGAGGTTCTCTGAGAAAATGTATAAAATAAAATTTTAAAAAATGTATACATTTATTTAGCAAAAATAAATTGTTTTAATTAGGGGATAATTCTATGTGAATACTTTTATGTCCAAGAATGGCAAAAGTATTCTCGGAGTGATACCTTTACTGGCTAACAAGAAAAAAAATATATATATGCAAGCTTTCAGAGCACAGAGGCTCCTTCTTCAGGCAATATTACAAATGAATTCATAACATTTGTAATCCTGCCTGAAGAAGGAGCCTGTGTGCTCTGTAAGGAGATTTTTGTGTACTCATCGTCAAATCTCTTTCTCTTAGCCTCTAATTGGGGGACACAGGACCTTGGGTGTTATGCTGCTGTCCACTAGGAGGCGACACTAGGCTTAATCTGAAAAAGATTAACGGTGGCTCCTCCTCTGCAGTATACACCCCCTGACGGCATCAGCCATGTTCAGTTTTGTGCAAAAGCAGTAGGAGGAACGTAACATGAATAATATAATTATGCCTATAAGAAGGCTACCGCCCAGTGGAGAATGTGTGTCACTTCTCGCATCGCCTGGGCACTGCGGGTCCCCCCTTGGTGATTTACGTATGCCACAGCCGTGGCATTGTCTGACTGTACTCTGATGTGAGTGGCTGCCAGTAAATGATGGAAGGCTCTCAACGCCAGGAGAATGGCACGAATATCCAAGATGTTGATGGGCATGGTCGCTTCTGTTGGGGACCACTTGCCCTGTGCTCTGTGGTGCAGGTGTACCGCATCCCAACCCATCAGGCTCGCATTGGTGGTCAGAACCTTCCATTGACTCGTGAGAAAGGATTTCCCCTTTGTTAGTGAGGTTGGTTTGAGCCACCAGTGCAGGGATCTCTTGGTTGATGACGTCAACTGAAACTCCCTGTCGAGGGAAAAAGGATTCCTGTCCCATGACTTGAGGATGGCTAGTTGGAGAGGCCTGAGGTGAAGCTGGGCAAATGGGACCGCTTCTATTGCCGCCACCATCCTACCAAGGACTCTCATGGCAAACCGGAGAGACTGAGGGGGTTTGCGAAGTAGGATGCGGACCCCTATTCGGAGAGGCAGTGCTTTGTCCTTGGGGAGGAGTACTAGACCCTTGAGGGTGTTGGATAACATTCCCAAAAAGGTCAGAGATTGACTCGGGGTTGGTGATGACTTTTTCAAGTTGAGCCGGTGCAATTGGTATATGGAGGCATGCGTCTTGAAAGTCTATGGAGGCGAGAAATTCTCCCGTCTCCATGGACGCAATGATGGACCGAAGGGACTCCATGCGAAAGTGACGTACCCGTACTTATTTGTTGAGCTGTTTTAGATCCAATATGGGCCGTACGCTGCCTCCTTTTTTGGGGACTACGAATAGATTTGAGCAGAACCCTTGGAAGCGCTTGGCCGTAGGGACCGTTACTAAGACACCTGCTTGGAGAAGAAATGAAACCGCGTGGTGGAAGGCACGAGCCTTGGCTGGCGGTTTTGGGGGAACAGACAGGAAGAATCTGTTTGGCGGGTTGGAAGTGAACTCTATCTTGTATCCTGAAGACACTAGTTCCCTGATCCACCTGTCTTCTGTAATAGGCAGCCAGAGCTGGTGAAAGAGCAAAAGACGGCCGCCTACAGGTGGGGTGTCTTCCAGAGTTCGTGAGTCATGATGAGGAGGAAGTGCAAGACTTTCCTCCCTTAAATTTTGACTGGCCTGCCTTTGTTTGCCAGGTTTTGTCCGACTTTTGCGTCGACCTCGAGTTGTCCCAGCGTGGAGCGCGGCTGTTATTCTTTGCTGGTCGTGAGACGGATCAGCCGGAAGAGTTCCGAAAGGATCGGTAACGTGCCTGATTGCGCTTTTTGTAAGTGTGTTTGGGCTTCAGTTGGGGGAGAGAGATACTTTTACCCCCGGTGGCGTTGGATATCATTGTGTCCAACTGTTCACCGAAAAGCCGACCACTGAGGTACGGGAGGTGAGTGAGGGACTTCTTTGAAGCTGCATCTGCTTTCCATTCCTGCAGCCAGAGGATACACCGAATTGTGATGAAGCTATCCCGGCTGCACCCATTGCAGAATCCAGAGCTGCATGGAGCTTGTAATCTACCACGACTGCTATTTGGGCCGCTTGGTCCGACAGTTCAGGGGTAGGTATTTTGTAGGCCAGTTTGTAAATTTTGGGCCCAGGCCAGGATTGCCTTGGCAGCCCAAAAAAACTGAGGCGAACGTGAGAGCCAGGGAGGCCCCTGCGGCCTCGAAAATTGAATGGGCCATGCGTTCCACCTGCCGGTCTGCTGTGTCCCTGAGGGTTGAGCTATCTGGCAGAGAAAGTGCTGCTAGTCTGGAGACTGGAGGATCCACTTCAGGTGGATCTGTCCACTTTTTGGTGACCTCCTGTGGAAAGGGGTACCGCGCCTCCAGATATTTGCGATTAGTAAACTTTTTCTCAGGTTGTGAGAACTGCTTTTTAAGGATCGCCTTAAACTCTGGGTGGTCAAAGAACACCTTAGGCGGTTTCAGGACTCCTTCAAAGGAAATTTTATGTCCTGGTGTCTCCAGGGGTGGATCGGAGATGTCCAGCACCCAATGGATAGATGAGATTAAATCATCAACTAGCACTGTATTGCCCGGGCGAATAGGGATCAGGGACCCTTCGGTTTCCTTGTCTGAGTCTGAATCACAGATGTCTTCCGAATCCTGTATCTCGCTAAGGCGACTCCTGCTGGGAGAACCGGAGCGGAGACCTTCTCTGGTCGGGGATGGCTGTGGGGATCTGCGTTGTCTGTCCCTGTCAGGGGACGGTCTAGATGAGCTGTGAGTACGGTGTCTCACACTGGAAGGGGATGACCGTGTGGTATGGGATGATGCAGATGGGGTCAGCGATGCAGAGTGGCTTTGCAGAGGGGGCCAGCAATGCAGAGAAAGTTATAGACTTCACAGCCGAGTCGAGACTGTAGCTGTAATTTTATCCCACCTTAGTGTGCTGTAGTACAGCGCCGGTAAAATCCAAGATCCTGTGCTCCCCAGAGACCAGCTGGCGACCGGTATGTGAAGCGTTAACTTCCTTCCGTTCTCCCTCTGCTGGTTAATGGCCGCCGGAGTGTGGAGAAGAAAGGGGGCGGAGCGCTGGAAAGGCGGCCGTATTGCTAGAAAGCGCGCCCTTTCAGTTCGTCTCCGCCCCCTGTATGACACTGTGTAGTGTCATATTGGTCATCCGGGGGGCGGGGCGCGGAGAGTGGGCGGCGGCTTCAGCTAGGCGGTGTAAATTTAGAATGTATGCCCAAAAGGGCTGCAGGCCGGCGCGGTAGTCCGAGGGGGTACCGGATCTGAATCGGACCCCCCCCCCGGTTTTTAATGGCAGGAAAGGCGGTGGGATACTATATTAAAAGGGAGCCCTTAAAGGGTTCCTCTGAGGCACTGTAGCGCTGGTGCCGGCAGAGAGACAGAGCTGAAGCCAGCCTGTGTCTCTGTGTGCCCTTCTGCCAGTACTGTCCCCCGGTCCATCAGGAGTCTGCAGCGGAGCTGCGATTCCTGAACATTGGTGCAGAGCGACAGCTACTGGGAGCTATATATTGCTGTCTGCACAAATCCTACCTGCGGTGTCTAAACCTAATGCCCCCATGAGGGGGATTGGGGAGTGTCAGGCAAAATGTATTTTTGTCCTAGTTTTAAAAATGAGAGATGTCTTAAATCTCCATCCCCTGCTCATTTAGAATGGTCCTACATAGAATTCACTCTTGCTTTCCCCAAACAAGGAATTTTTATTACCGCCATAAAACCTCAGCCAGAGCAAGCATACTGGTGTAAACTGGAAATTCCCTCCAAAATCCTATTGTCTAACTGTACAAACTTTTAATGTCGAGTTTAATAATGCACATGACTGTCACAAACACAGGGACCACATTTTTGGGATGTTCACCTTTTTCCAATTATGCCGGTATATCTTACATAACTGGGAAACCACCAGAAACCCAGGAAATGGGTTCTGATATTTGATATCCATCTTCATGAATATTGGTGACGGCAAACATGATGTATCCATCTTGGATGTGAGACCCCCCCGTACCAAGATATGAAATCTGAAGGCTTTTTATGTCTTAGGCAGCTGGGTGGGTTCACAAAACCGTGTGAGGTAAACAACATGGGTGTCTCCTAGTGTTTTGGCCCCTTACTAAAAACCAGAACGGACATTTTACTTCATTCTTAACCAGGGACGTCAGACGCAAGCACTCTTCGCTGCATGGAGGAATCACACCTAGTTTCCGGGGAGCCGTGCACCCCACACAATCTGAGACCATCACCTCGTGGCGCAGGTTTTGCTATTATTTACCCCTTGTATTTTAATAACTGTTTTATGCATATATGTAAATTGTCTCTTTTATAAAATCTTGTATATCTTTTGTAAACACTGCCCACTTTCGGGAGTATTTCATTATTATTTACCAGCTTCGTTCTTCTTGTCCTATGTCGAGCAAACACGTTCCTCACCCGCTAATTCACGTTACCTAACAGGTACCCGATCAACCTGTTAAGCGATCGGTGGTGGCAGTATACCGGTATTTGTGATATTGTGGTTTGAGGGTGGCTGGACGGAGGTATATATACGTTCCTGGAAGGAACTGGTGGTATATATACGTCCTGTCACATCACGTGCCACAATAGTCGACATAAATTAGAGCAGCTGCGCCCGTGCTTATCCTCGGTCAATACCGTGGTTGACCAGCAGGATAAGGGGGCGCCAGAGGGCTGCAAGGTCTGACCAAGTGTTTTTCGTGACAGGGAGGGTGCTGCCTTCACAGTCAGGAGGCTGTAATCCTCCCTCGACCTCAACCCAAGACCAAAAGGAATTGGGGAAGGAGGGGGGGTCTCAACTTCGAACCAACACCCGAGGGGCTGGGGAAGGAGCGACATGGTAAGGAGACGTCTCGACTTCAACTGTGCACCCCTAGAAGGGGGCAGAGGAGGAGCCATGCCGGGGGTCTCTCCAGAGACCCACTTATCTTCATTTGTAACTCCATGGAAAAAGAAAAAATCAGAAAAAAATGGAGTAAAAATCTTTAGGTGTGCCTTCTTGCGACACTAAGCAAAAAACTGAACATGGCTGACGCCGTCAGGGGGTGTTTACTGCCGAGGAGGAGCCACCGTTAATCTTTTTCAGATTAAGCCTAGTGTCGCCTCCTAGTGGACAGCAGCATAACACCCAAGGTCCTGTGTCCCCCAATGAGGCGACAGAGTAATATATTTTTTTCTGGTTAGCCAATAAAGGTATCACTCCGAGAATACTTTTGCCATTTTTGGGCATAAATGTATTTACATCAAATTTTCTGGCTAGCACGGTACCACAATATAAATTTGTACTGTACATCGCAATTACAGGATAATAATTGCTTATGGACATAATGGCCAACGATGTCAGCAGCCATCCATCCTAGATGGGTGAAGGTAAACTGTTTGAGACGGACATCTCTGACCTACCTGTCGGAATCAAGAATTTGCATCTATGTCATCGATTGACTGACTGATCACGTCCATGAGTCAACATGCTGTAAACCTGTCATGATGAGTGAGCAGATAGATAAGTTCCTGTCAGGGTGAGGGGCAGCATCCTATCACAACATATAGTTGCCCAGAGACATCTGAATGCATCGGCTTTCCTTTATGCCATTCATCAAACATGTCGTATATTTTGTGTATAGCGAGTCACAAGCCTCGCACTGCTCTGCGTCTTATCATTGGTTCTATGAGCTGCAGTAAAACGTGACGTATATTCCAGGTGCTGACGATCACAATGCCGGTCCAGCCAGCATAGCGGTGGGCTCAGAAGATCAGCTTTGGAAAACGTTCCTCTTATATAGATCCTGTGGATCCTACTTACATTCGCTGCTGTTTACATTGTATGCTTACAATTCTATTTAGACTTCAATATGACTCCAGAATAAATTTTTGTCTTTCTTATACTTGCCGTATATTTTTCCCAAGGAGGGAGTTTAGGTATTGTGCTTTTTTCTTTTTTTTTTTTTATTTCTACTGTAATATTTCATAATATCTGTGAATAAGTCTTGAAAATAATTTGCATTGAAAAGGTTGAGATCCTCTGAATCTACATGGATTTTTAGGAATTAAAAATCTACAGCAGTAAATCTGCAGCAGAATTTAAATTTTGCACCATGTCTGGATTTAGTAGCAGCTGCCCCTTTAAATGGAATATGTCAGCAGGTTTTTGCTACCCCATTTGAGAGCAGCATAATCCGAGGCCCTGATTCCAACGATGTATCACTTACTGGGCTGCTTGGTGTTATTTTGATAAAATTACAGTTTTTTTTTCTCATGCAGATCTCTGAATGCTGAGCTCTGTATAATAACCCCACCCACACCACTGATTGGCAGTTTATATACAGTGTACACAGAAAGCTGCCAATCAGTGGTGGGGGGCGTGGTTGGACTACGTGGCAGCAGGTTTACTAGTCCTCTAGTGATAATCTTCTGCTGATAAAAGTGTGATTTTTATCAAAACTACAACAAGCAGCCCTGTAAATGAGACGTCCCTAGAATCAGGGTCTTTGTCTCTACATCATGCTGCTCTCAACAACAACCAATATATAGTACATCCGACAAGGGGTCAATGTGTTAAAAAAGAACTTTATTATAACAATTTGGGTACATGGCGGCAAAAGAAAAGAGCACACACACATATATATAGTAATACCATATAATAGTGAGGAGGTATAATGTAAATATTTGAATTGCAGAGACATCAGGGCTGGATAGTAGTAGCTCCAATTGTGCTAATGCATACTGATAGTATATCCTAGGTCACATAGTAAAAGGATATAATCCTAAAT
This sequence comes from Phyllobates terribilis, assembly GCF_046119375.1. Classification (NCBI taxonomy): domain Eukaryota; kingdom Metazoa; phylum Chordata; class Amphibia; order Anura; family Dendrobatidae; genus Phyllobates; species Phyllobates terribilis. The sequence continues at coordinate 63,341 of NW_027362974.1, read as the reverse complement.
AATAAAAGCCAATATAGGCATTCCCAAGATAATGACCTTTTGGTATATACATATATCAAGGGTTGTATTATATCCAAGTAGGTTAATTCCCAAGTAACAATAATGTTGCATTGGATTCATTCATACCTGGTATATATTGTCTGCACGTCTTGCAATAGCTCTGGGCTCAATGGTCCTACTCCTAGTGTGGCGCTCACCCCATCATGCTGCTCTCAGAATAGCCAAGAAAAACCTGCTGACAGATTCCCTTTACAAATAGCTGAAATGGCTCCTAGATACCAGAGAAGGAAAACTTTATTAAAACGGTTTTGTTTCCTAAATAGAAAAGCAAATTAAACACCACTGGATAATGTGGTGTGTGAAACCGTCCATTGGATTGCTGTTTCGGGTGGGCTCAGGAGCAGAGCCCCCATCCTACACAGCCGACATCTTGCTGTAACAGCAGCGGCCAGAGCGGAGCGTGAATCACTGCTGTTTAACCATTTATATGCCGTCAATCACTGATGACAAGTTAAATAGCGCAATCGCCGGTACGCTATGCAATGTTACTAGAATTTTTTTTTTTACTTTTCCATCTCCTTGAATTACTTGTTGTGGTTTGCGGATCCATTGACTGGCCAAGTGGAAGGGCTGCAGCCGATCATTCATGTACGTAGCAGATACACATTTCCATGTGTAAATAGGCCCTTATAGAAATCAATCAATAGAACGTATACCTGGATATCTAGGTTTATTCTTTGCATACATTTAAAGAGGTATAAGTCATGGCATATTACTAGGATGTCATTCTTGGGGGTCTGACAGCCTAATTTAGAAAGAAGTGGATGCATTATTTTCCCCTCACCCATTACAACACACCTTGAGAGAGGGATCCGCCCCACCAAGGACAGGAAACCGTCTGAAATAAAAGGGCGGTACCTCTCCCTTGCTTCAGTTGGTTTCCTGTCCTTGATGGGAACCTGTCTGAAGAAGGGTGTCTTCTTACCTGGGCCCGTTCCGGTGTGGAAGTGCGGGCACCTGCCTGTGCACCGGGTTCCGGGTCCCAGAAGCGCCGTCCGCGGTTCCCTGGAGCCGTGTTCGAGCAGGCGCATGCGGTTATGAGGGCTCCGGCTCCCCGCAGACCGCTGCGCTGTCCTCTCCCTGCCGCAGGCTCCTGGGTGGTCGCACGCTGGGAGCAGTGTCTTCCGGATATGACGCGCCTGACGTCACGGCGCGGTGCACGCTTGGAGAGGCGTGCCCGATGACGTCGGGGGCTGCACCCGGAACCAAGATGGCGGCGCCCTGTAAACGCTTGCCGGCCATTTTTTTTCAAAGATCGGCCGGTGGGTGTCAGGAGGGGGGAGGACACATGGACCGGAGGAGGTCCGGATGTGCCCTATTTAAGGTGGGGGCCTCCTGACAAGCGCTGCTTATACTCAAGCTCGGGTGTAGCAGCTATGGCAGACCAGGACAGCTAGGTGCAGCAGCAGCTGACCCCTCCACCGCATCAACGCCAGCGGAAGAAGCAGTCGGACACCTCGCACACGGACGGCCGCTCCAGCAACCGCAGCGGCAGCAGGAGGAGTAAGGTGTCGGACGCTTCAGGGCCATCCAGAAGGGATTCATCTTATGTCCCGCCACAGCCTCAAAATCCGGTACCCTTTTGTGACTTCAGGGGTGAGTGATCTTCGTGAATGTCACTTAATAGTAATGGAAAGTTATTATGTCCTTCATTCCTTAGGAAGAAGAGTAGCGGCAAAAAGAACCCACTGGGTTTGTTCCTTATGCCAGGCCCCCCTTTCCATAGATTGGCAGAAACAGCTTTGTGCAAGCTGTATTAACCAAACGATAGCGGAGAGCACCCCGGATTTCGCTTCTAATTTGAGGTCCGTAATCCGTTCAGAGGTGCAGGATTCCCTGTAAGGCTTACTAAAGTGGAAAAAGAGATCCCATAAAGATATCTCCTCTGACTATGATTTATCCTCCCAGTCAGAGGATCTTTGCCTCGGCATCCTCCTCTTCATCAGACAGTGGTAGGCCCTGTTTCCCTATTGAGGATACTGACAAGTTGGTCAGAGCGGTCAGATCTACCATGGGGTTGAGGGAGGAGAAGGCAGCCAGGTCCCTGGAAGATATGTTCGCAGGCCTGGAGGAAAAAAAGACGCTCCTTTCCAGTGAATCCCCAAATTCAGACCCTTATAGACCTGGAATGGAGGAAGCCGGAGAAATCAGGAGTATTGTCCTCATCCTCTAAAAGGAGGTACCCCTTCGAGGATAATGTCTCTGAGTCCTGGGACAAAATTCCTAAAGTTGGCGGGTCTGTCGCCCGATTATCCTAAAGATCGTCCCTACCCCTGGAAGATTCGGGCAGTCTAAAGGATGCTCTGGATAAGAAGGCAGATTCCTTCCTGCGTCACACCTGTGAAGCAGCAGCAGGGGGCCTGAAGCCAGCGGTAGCAGGCACTTGTGTCGCTAGGTCACTTATGGTGTGGCTTCAGCAATTAGGAGACCAGCTAAAGGATAAAAAGATGTCCAGAGATAAAATCCTCTCCAATCTGCCTTTGCTACAAGCAGCATCTGCTTTTTTGGCCGACTCCTCAGTGGATTCAGTTAAACTCGCTGCCAGGTCTGCAAATTTGTCTAATGCTGCCAGACGAGCCCTGTGGCTCAAGGGTTGCCCGGGAGATCTACAATCTAAGCATAAGCTTTGTTCTCTTCCTTGTGATGGTAAACTTTTGTTTGGCCAAAAACTGGACGAGTTTTTGGAGAAGGCTGGCGACAGAAAGAGAGGTTTCCCAGGGTTCACGGGGGAAACAAAAAGGTCCTATTTTCGGAAGAAGAGATTTAACCAGGGTCGCCCTCCGGGATAAAGGAAAAGATGGGAGCCCAGATCTAAAAAGGACTCTGGTTACATGCTTGGAGGACCATCCTCCAGTTCCAAAAAATCTCCCCAATGACGCGAGGCTAGAGGTCGGGGGAAGGCTTTCCCATTTTATCCCAGCTTGGGAAGCCATCACTTCAAATCCCTGGGTGTTGGATATCATAAAGAACGGCCTAAAGATACGCTTCTGTCAGGTCCCTCACCGAACCTTCATGATCACCTCCAGGAGGAAGTCCAGGGAGGAGCAGATGGCTCTAGAATCAGAGGTATTAGACTTAGTCAACAAGCAGGTCCTTCACGAAGTTCCAGTTTCACAATGGGGAGGGGATTTTATTCCCCCCTGTTTGTGATAAAAAAAACAAATGGGTCCTTAAGGACCATTGTCAACCTCAAAAGTCTAAATCAGCTGATAATCAACCAGACTTTCAATATGGAATCAGTGAACTCTGCAGTGAAACTCTTACACCACAATTGTTTCATGGCAGTCATCTACCTAAAAGATGCCTACTATCACGTCCCAATCCATCCAGACTACCGGAAGTACCTAAGGGTAGCCCTGTTCATCCAAGGTCAATTGAGACATTTCCAATTCACTGCCCTACCTTTTGGACTCTCGATAGCACCGAGAGTATTTACAAAGGTTATAGCGGAGGTGACAGCTTTTCTCCGAATCAAGAACGTGGTGATTGTTCCCTATCTGGACGACTTTCTGATAATAGGGAAATCGGAGGACCACTGTTCCTCTCAACTTTTAGAGGTCCAGACAGCTTTATATCACCTGGGGTGGTTAATAAATATTCAAAAATCAAAGCTATCCCCCTCAAGGACTCAGATCTTTCTGGATTTGACCCTAGATTCCCAACGCCAATCCTGTTTCCTCCCGGAAGACAAGGTTTGCAAAATAATCAGCCTGGTCTCAAGGGCAATAAGGTCTCCCGTGATGTCCTTGAGAGAAGCAATGTCCCTACTAGGCTCCATGACTTCCTGTCTCCCGGCAGTCAAATGGGCCCAGAGTCATATGAGGCTTCTTCAGTGGGAGGTCCTGTCGGCTCAGAAATCCTTCAACGGACATATAGGAAAAAAAACTCTCCGTCTTTGGAGACAGTAAACTCCCTCTCCTGGTGGACAAACAGGGAGAATCTGACCGCAGGCTTACAATGGTCCAAACCAGTCGACCACACAATTACAACAGATGCAAGTGGCTCCTGCTGGGGGTGTCATCTGGCAGAGTTCTCAGTTCAGGGGCTCTTACTACGTCACGAAAAAGAAGCGTCATCAAACCTAAAAGAGCTTTTGGCCGTGGAGAAATCCTTGATAAGCTTCCTTCCCCACATACAGGGTCGCCATGTCCAGATCAGGTCCGACAATCGGACGACATTGGCATATATAAATCACCAGGGAGGAACAAGATTTCACTCCCTTATGGTAGTGGCAAACAGGATCCTGCATCTAGCAGAACAACATCTCCCATCCCTCAGTGCTCTTTTCATCCGGGGGTATAAAATTCAAGAGCAGATTTCCTCAGTCGCCACACTTTAAGACAAGGAGAGTGGCCTCTAAACCCGATAGTCTTCCAAAAGATTATCCAGATATGGGGGTCACCGGACATATATTTGTTCGCCACCAGGGCGAACAGGAAGGTGGAGAGATTCTGTTCACTAAATCCAACAGAGAATCCCTATGCTGTAGACGCTCTCCACATTCCCTGGAAGTTCAGGAAGGCCTACGCCTTTCCACCGATAGTGATGATCCCGGCAGTTGTGAGGAAAATTCGGGAGGAGGGGGCGAGGATAATCAGATCCCTGGGTCCTGCCTGACAGGCCGGACCTTCTCATCCAGGGGCCAATATTCCATGCACAAGCCAAAGGTTTCCATCTGGCGGCTTGGAATTTGAGAGGTTGTTACTGAGCAATAGGGGGTTTTCACCAGGCCTAGTTTCTACCCTGTTGGGTAGTTGAAAGCCCATAACAACTAAAATTTATTCCAGAATCTGTTGAAAATTCCTGGATTTTATAGACTCCCCATTGTCGGATAAACCTCCAGTTAGAGAAGTCCTAGAGTTTTTACAAAAGGGACGTGACCTAGGGTTGGCTACGGGAACACTTAAAGTTCAGGTGTCCGCCCTAGGGGCGATCTATAATTGTAACCTGGCAGGGAACAGATGGGTCTCTAGATTCATTAAATCCTGTTCCAGAGCTAAGCCAGTTCGGGCTCTTCCTCCCTGGGACCTGAATTTGGTTTTAAATGCACTCTCTGGCGACCCATTTGAACCCCTGCAGGTTATCTCTCCAAAGATCCTCACCCTCAAAACCATCCTCTTTGTGGCCCTAACGTCGGCCCGTAGGGTGAGTGACCTGCAGGCCCTTTCTGTTGATCCCCCATACACCCAAATTCATGATGACCGGGTCGTCCTGCGTACAGATCCATCGTACCTTCCAAAAGTTGTATCCAGATTCCACTGTAATTGTACTTCCCTCTTTCTGCAGTAACCCTAAAAACCCTGGGGAGGTTAGGTTCCAAAATCTAGATGTTAGAAGGGCATTACTACAGTACATAGACATGACTAGTCAGTGGAGGAAGGACAAGTCCTTGTTTCTGGCCTTTCAGGGGAGTAGGAAAGGTCACGGGGTATCAAAGGGAACTATTGCTAGGTGGCTTAGGGAGGCCATTTGTCTAGCTTATACATCTACAGGTGTTCCGGCACCGGACGGTATTAAAGCTCATTCCACCGGAGCTGTTGCAACCTCCTGGGCAGAGAGAGCAGATGTCTCGATTGACCAGATATGTAAAGCTGCTACTTGGTCTGCACCATCCACCTTCTATAAGCACTATCGGTTGGATCTATCCTCCTCTGACCTTACCTTTGGGAGAAGGGTACTTCAGGCGGTGGTCCCTCCCTAGGGTGCTCATATTTTCCAAAATTCTCTCAAGGTGTACTGGCATGGGTGAGGGGAAAACACCAAGGTTACTTACCGGTAGCCAATTTTTCCTGAACCCATGACAGCACCCGTAGTCACCCCCCCCCCCTGTCTTTCTCACGCCCTGGTGAAGCACTTTACATTTTGGGTGATATATATATATAGTAGGTGTTGGTTATGTGTCTAACCTTTTCTGGAGGTCCTCTCAATGCTCTGTAATCCAACTGAAGCGAGGGAAAGGTACCGCCTTTTTATTTCAGACGGTTTCCTGTCCTTGGTGGGGCGGATCCCTCTCTCAAGGTGTGTTGTCATGGGTTCAGGAAAAACCGGCTACCGGTAAGTAACCTTGGTGTTTTTTTTCACGCTCCCAATTTAACAATTTGAGTACAGTTAGATCTATTGGGTTCTCAATTCGTTCATTCTTGGGATCGGTGGCAGAACCAGAGGTCGGACCATCACCAATCAAGATATTATATCCCTTCACACTCATCATTGCTCCCAATTAACAATTTGAGTACGTGCATATTTTTTTAGGGTATTTTTGTGCAATGGGTGGGAGCACAACTGTGCAGGAAAAAAAAGCTGATAGGTTCCCCATTCCTTCATTCTCAGAATCAGTGGATGGAACATCGCCAATCACAATATTATATCCTTCTCACTAATCGTTGCTCCCAATTATCAATTTGATTACGGTTATACCTATTGTTTTTTTAGGGTTTTTTTTTTTGCACTGTGGGTGGGTGGTTGGGAGCACAGCTGTGCAGAAAAAAAAAAGCTGATAGGTTCCCCATGCCTTCATTCTCAGGATCAGTGGTGGAACCAGAGTGTGGATCATCTCCAATCAAAATATTATATCCTTCACATTAATCGTTGCTCCCAGTTAACAATTTGAGTACGGTTGAACCCATTGTGGTTTTTTAGGGTTTTTTTTTTTTTTGCACTATGGGTGGGTGGTTGGAAGCACAGCTGTGCAGGAAAAAAAAAAGCTGATAGGTTCCCCATTCCTTCATTCTAAGGATCGGTGGTCAGACCATCGCCAATCACAATATTATATCCTGGCAATATGCCATAATATTATATACGGAGTTGTCCTCCTGGCAGTTGCCGTGATCCTCTATTCCTTACCTGCTACCTCTATACTGTATATGAAATGACAATATGTGAGAAATATTAATAATGTTGCTCTCATTTTCTAAAAAAAACAGGTTGGAACACAAACTCTCAATTAGTTGTTTTTTTATTTGTTTACCAATCTAAAATGTCCACTTTGAGGCACCAGAGATAAATGCTGGCATATAATGTACAATGCTCCCGTCCCTAGCAGTTGGCGTGTATCAGGCGACATCGCAGGATCTTCAAGTAGCTGTCAATCTTGTGGGAATCTCTGCGGAAACAGTGAAGCAAGTGGTAGACGGGGAACACGTAGGAATCGCCCTGTGGTGCCGTTACATCGATTGGTCCAAACCACTGGGGGTAAACGTGTTCTAGATCAGTCAGCATCTGCAATAAACAATGGGTGAATGTGGGTGTAGAATTTGGTTGGAGTAAAGGTACAATCTAACACTACAATTATCCAAACGTTGTGCCTATTACAGCATTACCACCAGTCACAAGCAAACTCAATATCTTCCTAAAAGGAAAAATATTGTGGATGGACATGCTTTCTAAAAGGGAATCTGTCAGCAATATGATGTAGGTGCTGAGACCCTGATTCCAGCGATGTGTCACTTACTAGTCTGTTTTTAGCTGTTTCGATACAATAAGTGTTTTATCAGAAGGAGATTATCACTACAGGACTAGGGGTCTTGTGCTTCCTAGTCAACCTGCTCTAATACAATCAACAGTGATCGTATCAAAATGACAGCATGCAGACCAACAAGTGACATATCGCTGGAATCAGAATTTCTGCCCCTACGTCATGCTGCTCTTGGATTACATAAAAACCTGTTGACAGATTCCATTTAAAGAGAATTTATTGTTACACTTATTGCCGCTTCTCAGCAACTCTACTTTTTACTTAGTCAGTTCCGCTTTGGTTTATACTCGTACCATATAGCCTAAATTCATGACCTACGTGAAGGAAGAGAGGATGTGTGTGATAATAATGCTGCTTACTCTCCAGAGATCCAGTCTATTCCTCCTTGAAGAATCCTGGTGTGCTCCTCAGCTTCTGTCACTTTTTTCTCCATGTTATTTGGCGCCCCCATGGACAAGTACTGCAGGGGTTGGGTCCAAGAGCGCAATCATTTCTTTCTAAGGCTCAGCAAGTCTTCGTGCTGTGGAAGCAGTAGACATCAGTTAGGAGGGATATCAGGCTGAGAACATATAGAAAATCATATGCCGAAAAGGGAATGTACCAGAAGTTGTGGATGCAAGAAAGTGCCCATGATTCCACTCCTCCGGGTCACACGAAGTGATGCAATACCCAGTGGTTGGTTAAGAATCCATTTATTTAGAAGCTAAAATAAGAGGCGTTTCCTGGACGTCCTGTCCACTTCATCAGTGCATAGCTTGTGTCCGGTATAGCAAGGAGTGGACATATATATACAAAAAATGTGAAAACAACTGGCGCCAAAACAATGTGGCCGTGAAGGCAGAAAAATACAATCAATAAAAAGGCAGAAATTTGAGTATCCATCAATGTATATATGCATCGGGAATAAAATATTGCTAGCATGATTAAAAATTGATTAAAAACCGATATAGTTCAATGCAAAAAAAATAAATAATTAAAATATATATATATAATTCCTGAAGCAGGAATTGAACCTGGTGTATTGCAATCAAATGGATCATGTTTAGATCTTAATCATGGTACAACCCTCTAAGCCACGGGTGCTCATGTATATTGTGATTGATCTTGTTCTGATAGGAGGTAATAAACGGATATTAGACGATATATCTAACTTATACCTACATACTAAACAAAATAATTTTAATTCTTCTTATAATAGAATATGTGATCGTATCGGCAACATGAATAATTTCTTTAGGAGTGTGTCCGTATTATCGGTGTAGTACTAGAGAATAGTCGTGCGCATTAATGTCCACTAGGTGGTATGATGAGCACTGAAAGTGTCCTAGGGAATGGTGCAGACTACTGGGAACAGAACGCAATGATCATAAGAAGAAAGGAAACTGAACTCAGTGAAACCCTGGATCGGGACAGTGGATCAAGAACAAGCCAAGACACATGTTCCTGACCATGTAGAGGTCAATTATATTTGTCAGTGCTTTCAAATAAAAACCTCTGATATTTCATTGAGACCCCAAGGTTTCCAAGTATTTAGTTGATCTATCCAGTATATCTCTTTCCTATTGAGACCCTGAATTCTATTGGGAGTGGTGCATGGAATATGCTCTATGGGCAGGATTTTAAGACACCCAAAGTCTTTATTGTGATGGATTGCCATATGTCGTGATAAACCATGTTTTAAAAAACCTGTAGCGACATTATGCCTATGAGAATTTAGTCTTTTATGAAAGGGTTGCATAGTTCTACCGCCATATTGCTTGGGACATGTGCATTCAATCAGATATATGACAGAATCAGTGTCACAGGACATATTACTATTTATTGTGAAGCGTTCATTGCTTGATGTGGATGCAGAAGTGTCGGCTCCATGAGTAATATTCATGCCGCACATGCCGTTCTTTTTGCCACATCTGGTGATGGTTTTATTCTTATTATTGATCTTGCTACAATCTAGAGTAGAAAGGGTGTGTATCCTACGGGGGGCTCAAATGTTCCTTAGAGTGGGGGCTCTCCTATACACAATGGAGGGTTTTTCTGGGATAATCTTCTTGAGTATCGGATCATTTAACAGAATATGCCAATTCTTCTGCAGAATATCTCTAAATGATTTATGCTGAAAATTCTATGTAGTGATGAATTTTACACAGCGCTCATAGGACATTTTATCTGAATTAGATTTTAATAGAAGTGAATTCTGGCTACAGGTGTCCCTTACCCTTTCACATGATTCGCCAACAAGATTTTTGGGATAGCCCTGTTGTAGAACTTTCTGTTTCAGCATACCTGATTGCTCTGAAAAATCATTTTCAGAAGTGCAATTCCTTCTGATCCTCTGAAATTGATTAAAAGGAATATTACGCAGCCATTTCTGGTAGTGGCCACTGCTGTAGTGGATGGAACTATTCGCATCCACTTGTTTAAAATAAGTCTTGGAGCAAATCCTATTGTTCTCTATAAATAAGGTCAGATCCAGAAAATGAATACTGGTGTTATTTGTATCGGAATTGAAGGAAATACCCCAGCAGTTGTTATTTAGAAAACTGGCAAGGGCTGAGGGTTCTGCGATGTCCTTATTAAGAATGAAAATTAAGTCGTCAATGTATCTTTTGTAAAATATAATGCCTTCCCAAAATGGACCCCCATAGATGAACACCAGTTCAAATATGCCCATGAAAATATTAGCGAACGTAGCTGCGACCTTTGACCCCATCGCGGTCCCTTTGATCTGATGGTAAGTGTGTTGGAGGAAAGTGAAATAATTGTTATTAAGGATGAAAGATAACCCAGATAGAATAAATGATTTGTGGGAGGACGACAGGCCGGTGTCTTTGGAGATCATATGTTCAACACATAATAAACCAATTTCCCAATCAATATTGGTGTAAAGGGATGTAACATCAAGGCTTAAAAATACAAATGATTCTTCCCATTGGATGTCCTTAGTAAGGTTGATGAGGTGGCTGGAGTCACGAAGGTAACTCCTCAACCTTTTAACATGGGGCTGAAGGAGAACATCAATGTACTCTGCATGTGTTGTAGATTGGCCATGCAATACACCAATAATATCACATGATCACGTTCTGTACGTGGACCGGAAATACATGTCCCACTGAGCACAATTCCCAGTATGTTGTATAGGGGGCGCTGTGCCAGGCCAGGATTTCCCCTCCTCGATGCAGTGTCCTACAGTGTCCTACATCTTCTCCAGTACAGCTGCTCACAGATTAACCTTGGAATAAACCCGCAGCGTCCCTAATCCCTCCCCACTCACAATGTCGCTGATTACTGGACACACGGTCCCGGGATGGACGTCGTGACTTACCAGGGTCAAGAATCAATGGAGAAAAGACGACTTCATGGGAATGGGACCTGTTGTTAATTAAGTGCCAGGTTTTTATGTTTTGTTTGTTTGTTTTTTTTACGTATTATTATCTATATTAAAGTCTTGCAAATTTTCACACTGGCAATCATTGTACAGGAGGAGGAGGAGAAGGTGAGCTGTGACATCACCTATTGTGAATGGTGGATCCTGTGTTATCTACTGTATATAGAGGTGTTATCAGTCATTGTACAGGAGGAGGTGAGCTGTGACATCCTCTACTGTGAATGGTGGATCCTGTGTTACCTATGTGTGAGTGTGACGCTGACCGGCCGTGACGCTACTTCTGGTTTGCCGGCGGGAATGCCGCCGCATTCAAACCGCTGCCACGACTGAACTTGCACAACTATAAAAAGACCACATCTCCCCCTGCCACTATATTTAACCCCCTGGAATAAGCTAAATTGCAAAACGCGCGTCAGGGCCTGTACCACATCTTCAGGTAGTATCTCTTACTCTCTGCACTATGCAGCTATGTATTAATCTGTTTTAATTTCTACCCTGCCCAGTACCTTTCTGCACTATATTCAGCACGTTTTTCTTAAAGCTATTGGTCTCGCGACCTATTCTTATGAATTTACAGTATATATTGCTCAGACCTTATTTGTGTCTAGCAGGATTGTTTTCCGCTTAAGTACATTGCTATGTCCTCAATATATGTGCAGTCTGGGTACTCCACTGTGTAATTATCACACGATGTTAAGCACTTTTCTATCCTTCTACTTGTAGTTCTAAAAATGTAATTATTGTAATTTATGCTCATTATTGAATCATTGGTTGCATACCATTTCTTTGCAGGAATTTTTCCCCACTCTTACTGGACTTGTTCTCCGTGAAATACGTCTTAGGGCAGCTTATACATGCAAACTTTAATAGGAGTTGTTAATAGAAAATGAATTAATCTGTGCTGCTATAACTATACACAAATAGTGCTTTGGCTCCTCCATGTGGATCAGTTTGGTACTGCCAGTGGATGTGATTAATCCTGCTTGGTTTCCCCTTGTTTTAAGTATGTTTTATACATCTTGGTTTTGATTAATAAAATACTGTGTATGTTGATTCTGGGTGGCATTTGTTTCCATTCCTTTATAGGTTTTTGCAATTATTTGGAGGTGCCATGACAATATGGGCCGTTTCTAGGTTAAATCTATTTGGAAGAGAAGCCATTGAGGTGACCATATCAGTTGTCACCCAGCTTTCCCAGGACCTGATAAATCCAATGTCCACTGAAAGATTACATGTGCTGAAGATTATAGATGTATAATGGCAGCATCTAGTGGTCAAAGGCGGTATTGCCATTATCATATACTTAAGCCTCATTTACACTTTGCAGTTCAGGACGATCAGGTTACGTGTAGATTTGATTACATTATTCCGAAAGTGACCACTCACCCGTTGCTGGATTCTTAGTAGCGTACGTCTGCCTTCCATTCGGTTTTATCCATTTGCCACCGATAAAATGACCAAAGCTTCGTTCGTGACTGTCAAGCCAGGCCTAGAGAGGGAAAAAAACAAATAAAACCATAAGTATAAAAAGATAAAAATAAAATCATAAAATCAGGGAAAAAAAAAAAAAGACTGATAATGAGAAATCAGGCCTCGCTCGAGAGGCGGCGCGCACTCACCATTCGAGAGGCGGCGCGCACTCACCGCTCGAGAGGCACTTACGGCCAGTGGTGTTGTCACGCCACTGATTCCAGCTGTGCTCTTCCCCATACTGGAGGAAAGAGCTTGTAAGCGCTGCTCTCTTTGCCTTGGAGATCAGTCACCAACGATAGACTGCAGCGGTATCCGGTATCTTAGACAATGAGCCATTAACTATAGAATTAAAAATCCAAGGGTATTTAGCAAAGTTACCCGTTATCAAGAGGACTTTGACATTTTTTGGCCATTGATCATGATGAGAAAAAGCGTTTATTGCCCGCCTTTTGATGGAAACCACGCTTAGAAATGACCAGAGAGGGATTGTTTGGTTTAAAATCTTCTATTGTAAAAGTCGTCTCAAAAATCAGTAATCCACAAGTGAACCTCATGGCAAGTGCTCACTTTTCCTGCAGCGCCACCACAAGCAAAGTGAAGAATTGCAAGTGCTATGTGCAAATGCATATAAATCAATCACATTAGACAAGGTATAGTGCACAGGATTACACATCCAATATAGTCACAAAGAATATAAAGTGCTTATAGTGAAATAGGGAGCAGCAGGTATGACCTGAGTTTGAAAATAATGGCCCCAACGCGCGTTTCACACGATGCCTCTTCCAGGGGGATGGGTATCCTCCCATTTATTTTGAATGATGCTATTGTGGACTTGCTAGCTTTATATGTATAGACGCTAATACCATTTGGAATTACTTAGAACTACTGGCCTATGCATACGCTGCTAACATATGGAGCTTACTCTTGATTTTCACTATAAACTATAACTACTAGTGAACATCAGCTCCCTCCAGTGGTATAGTTTGATATGATCTTTTTTTTTTTTTTTTTAAATTTTGCTAGTTATTTTCCCTTTTTAAAAATATGTTAGCTTTTTTTGGTAATAAAGATTATTATTTCTATGCTACTGGCTGTTTGCTTCCATTAAATTTGTAGGTTGTTGTTGTTTATAGGGAGGTGCCGTATATACTAATTGTGCCTGTAAGTAGGCTTAATGCTCTTAAAATGAACAGGCTGAGCAAGTGACGCACCATGTACTTGACAGTATTACAGCTCCTAGATACGTGGAGCCATCATGTGGGACAGATAGATTGTGGATTACAGCCTCCAGTGATATGGGGGACACGCGCGGCTCGGTCTTATCTTTAGGTCTCTTACACTCTGCAATCACCGAAAATCCACCAGACTGTGAAGGTCAGTGATGAAATACCATGAAGTGCAAACAGATTTTCAACTCCTTCATTCTGATGTTCTTGGGGGTGATGACCCACTGGACTGCGGGGGAGTGACCCCATATAATGAGAGGACAAGGCCAAGGAGGAAGACACAGTGTGTACAGATCATGGGGACTTATCAATGATACCGGGGAGAAAAAACATGGACCAGGGAGCAAGATTGTGACCACTGTAAAAGTCAGCATATATGCAGAGTTAGAAAAAGTTTTGACCAGCACCCAATGAGCTCCTAGCACTACCCAGACTGCTCCCCCTATCTGCCCCTACACTACTGGGATGTTCCACCCCCCTCCCACTCCAGCCAGGGACAGACACGGTTGTACCTGCACATTTTCCTAGTGGGAGTACCATAGGTCTGTCCCTCGGAAATGGGATGTATGTAGTGCATGCAGCTATCTGAGCTCAGTTCCACACTCCATCCTTACCCGGGAGTGGAATATCACACCTCTGGCTGAGGTGCAATACTCCTGTAGCAGCCGAATCCTCAGGGTGCTACACTTCTTCCAGCGGGAGCGGGGTTCTCCTGACGGGCTTCGGAGCCGGAATCAGGGGCTCGCACAGGGGCCTTGCTTTTTGGAGTTCCAGTTGGTAGTACTCCTGTGGCCATATAAAAGGCTGCCCATCCGGGCACGTGTGCTGGGCAAATAGATCTTCACCCAGGTGCGGCACTCGAGATGTTGAGGGCGCGGTGATGGTAGCGGCGCCCGGGTTGACCAGGCCTTGCGACCAGGCTTGGGGCACCCTAAAGGTAAAGGGCACCGTTAGGACGGCGGCGCCCGGGGTTACTTGGCCCTGCGACCAGGCCGGTGGCACGGTGGAGGTAGAGGGCGCTGTTGGCACTGCAGCGCCCGGGGGCGCTCGGCCCTGCGACCAGGCCGGTGGTGTTTCCTGCTTGGCCGCGCTCAGAGTTGAGGCGCGTGAAGTCACAGGGGTCGCGGCCGCGGCTTCTGCTTGGGGCCTAGTCTGGAGCGGTGACGGTGCAGAGACGGGCACGGCAGGGGGAATTTCGGGCTCTGCGACGGGGAGCTGGGGCAGGCTCACGGTTTCTCCGCTTGGGGTAGTGACGTCCCCTTTACCTGCCTCCGTCTGTTCAGCTCCCTCCTCGGCGCCGTCTCCGGCCTTCACTCCTCCTGCTCCATCCTCAGAGGCGGTCTGTCTCCTCGTCTCGGGTGGCGTGCTCCGCTGACGGGTTCCGGTCTGCTGGGCCATCTCTTTGCTCCACTCCGCCAGCGTGTCTCGCTGCACCTGGGCCATCCTCCGTGCGAGGCCCTCCAGCGCGGTCTGTGCACACTCCCGGTCTCGGGGGAGCTGTGCCAGGATCTCCACCAGGCCTAGTGGGGTTGTCCCCATCATGGTTCCTATCTTGTGCTTATGTCCCCCGTCATGGTACTCATCTTGTTTTATTGTCTCCCATCATGGCCATCTTGTAGAAATATCCTCTTACCTGGTCCCCTTTTTGTAGCAATCTCACCATTCGGCTCCCTATCTCACAGTAACGTGTCCCTTCCTGGTCCCCTTTTTGTAGTAATGTCTCTTTGCAGTAATGTCAAGATCCTGATCCTCATCTTCTAGTACTGTTCCCATCCTGGTCCCCTGCAGACATTAGCTGCTGGCCTGTGATTGACCCACAGTTGGCATTGGTATAGCTGAGCAAAGAGCTTGTCTGTGCACGGCGCCTGCAATATGTTCCACTGAAAAAGTGCTGACGTGCCACAATCCTCAAGGTGTATGGTGCCTGCGGCCTGCATGAAGCAGCCTCTGTGGCCAAATGTTTGAGACCCCCACTCGAGTCTATAAAGCTACAGCTGCCAATCAAGATACAGGGTGCCATGATATACTGAGGGGCTGCGATTGGTTTGATTAGTTATTCTGTGATGACAGATTCTCTTTACACCCCGAGTGATTTCAGACCAATCACCTATTCTGTGTAGAAGTGATACAGATTTACAAGACAGTGACTTGAAGGGTCAACGTGATATTTGAAATTTTTTCTCAACATTTTATTTCAGTTATATTTTCAAGCAGATCAGGGGGTGTTCATATCCTGAGCCGACCATAAGCTGCCCCCAAAAAACTCACTGTCTTCACCGAGGGGTGCGCAGTTCAGGCAAAAGAAACGTATACACAGTCCATAATATGGATATCCATGGAAAATGGAGGGCTTGTACTGATCGATGGGTTATTGCATTGTGGGGTGGCTAGGTTCTGCTTGAAAGTATAAGGAAATTCACAAATGAAAAAGATATCATACAAGGTTTACTTAAGTCTTGCAAATGAGAAAACAGGTGTACTGGTGTGATAATTCTAAAAATACAGGTGCATCTCACTAAATTAGAATATCATCAAAAAGTTAATTTATTTCAGTTCTTCAATACAAAAAGTGAAACTCATATAGAGTCATTACAGACAGAGTCATCTATTTCAAGTGTTTATTTCTGTTAATGTTGATGATTATGGCTTACAGCCAATGAAAACACAAAAGTCATTATCTCAGTAAATTAGAATAATTAACAAAAAACACCTGCAAAGGCTTCCTAAGCATTTAACAAGGTCCCTTAGTCTGTTTCAGTAGGCTCCACAATCATGGGGAAAACTGCTGGCTTGACAGATGTCCAGAAGGCAGTCACTGACACACTCCACAAGGTATCAGAGTCTGGAGGAAGAGTGGAGAGGCCACAATCCAAGCTGCTGGAGGTCTAGTGTGAAGTTTCCACAATCAGTGATGGTTTGAGGAGCCATGACATCTGCTGGTGTAGGTCCACTCTGTTTTATCAAGACCAAAGTCAGCGCAGCCGTCTACCAGGACATTTTACAGCACTTCATGCTTCCCTCTGCCGACAAGCTTTTTGGAGATGGAAATGTCATTCTCAAGCAGGACTTGGCCCCTGTCCACACGGCCAAAAGTACCAGTACCTGGTTTACACACAACAGTATCACTGTGCTTGATTGGCAGAAAACTCACCTGACCATAACCCCATAGAGAATCTATTATAGAGAATCTATGGGGTATTGTCGAGAGGAAGACGAGAGACACCAGACCCAACAATGCAGACGAGCTGAAGGCTGCTATCAAAGCCATCTGGGCTTCCATAACACCTCAGCAGTGCCACAGGCTGATCGCCTCCATGCCACATTGCCGCATTGATGCAGTAATTGATGCAAAAGGATCCCAGACCAATTATTGAGGGCATTTACTGACCATACATTTCAGTAGGATAACATTTCAGATTTTAAAATAATTTTTCAAGCTGTTATAAAGTATTCTAATTTACTGAGATAATGACTTTTGTGTTTTCATTGGCTGTAAGCCATAATCATCAACATTAACAGAAATAAACACTTGAAATAGATCACTCTGTGTGTAATGACTCTATTAGACAACCAACAGAAGATTAGACCCCTAAAATATAACTTTTATTCGAATATGCTAAAAAGGACTCAGTAGTCACCATAACAACAAACACAAAAACAAGACAAAATGCCAGGGAACAGGGATAAGTCACACATCAGTCAGGAAGGATTACGGGCTCTATCTGTCCCTATTTTGTCCCTAAATTCTCTCCCTTCCTGACAGCGGAGGTTGGCACCCTAATTTTTGCTCCGTGGCGCCCCCGCTCAACGTTGGTGTCCCTAATATCCCTGGTAAATATCTATCTTTATATTTAAAAAACCACAATCGTGAATAAAAGATAGAGAAAAGTGAACGTACAGATTAAGAAGCCGACAATTCATCATAGATATGCATTTAAGGAGACCCAAGGGAGAGAATTTAGGGACAAAATAGGGACAGATAGAGCCCGTAATCCTTCCTGACTGATGTGTGACTTATCCCTGTTCCCTGGCATTTTGTCTTGTTTTTGTGTTTGTTGTTATGGTGACTACTGAGTCCTTTTTAGCATATTCGAATAAAAGTTATATTTTAGGGGTCTAATCTTCTGTTGCTTGTCTAGTCTTGCAATTGGGCCCCGCTTATACATCCCTTGTTCAGGTGTGTAATGACTCTATATAATATGACTTTCACTTTTTGTATTGAAGAACTGAAATAAATTAACTTTTTGATGATATTCTAATTTAGTGAGATGCACCTGTAGATAAAAGGGTTTAACTTGAATTGACGTCATAGCACAGACCTGCATCAACTCAGCTTAAACAGAACAAAACCCATAGGACCCTATTCATCATAGGTTTTACTCCAGAATTCTGTTATAAAATGCTCAATCGTATAATTTGGATGCAACTGAAGACTATGTAAAAATGTTGCAACTTTTTCCTTTCTAATGGCATTTTTATCGGTAAGTGGGCAGGGTTGTGATGACTGCTGTTTGGCAACTTCATCATGAGCAGCGGTGGTCGCTACAAATCTTCCTCCAGTAAGTGGCATAGCGCATGGAGGCGCTGTCCAGCCATCAGACGCTTCTGATGAATATGTCTCTTAATGAATCAGGAGCTGCGTCCTTCACCTCCGCCCTCTCATCAAGACATTAATCAGGTGCATAGTTCTTTAAGGTGACAATGCAGCAATTTAGCTCGAGTAGTTAATATTTTGTATGCATTTATGTACATAAATGACATAGCCGAGTGCTGGGATGGCCTATTTTTATTAGTCCTATACAGAATCCATAAATGGACGGACCGACCTGTGCTAAGCATACGTGAAAATTATTTTATCAAACATGGACATAGTCTTTCCTAAGTAACATTGGGGTCCCTGGTGGTCCTAACCTCAGCAACTTATATTTTATCCAATATGACAGTAACAGTGTGTCCCTCCCCAGCCTGTGTTCATGTACTCTATGTAATGTAACCTGCTTTAGTGTAAGGGTTGTAAGGCTATGTGCCCACGATGCAGAAATGCTCAGTTTCCGCATCTCCCTGGCAGAAAAAACGCATGCGGATTGCACATGCGGATTGCACATGCGGATGTGAAGCGTTCTTCACTTGCATTTCCGCATGCGGGTTGACAAGCGCTTTCCAAGCGATTTTAACATCACTTGGAAAGTGCTTGACAACTTGGTCACACTATATAAATCCATGCAACCGGCATGGATTTTTATAGTGTGACCGAAAGAATGGTAAAAAATAAATCTATACTTACCTTCTGATGGCCCCCGCTGTCTTGCTTCGCTCCGTCCTGGCTGCCGACAGCGCGCGGTACACTGAAGGACCTGCCGTCATATGACTGACGTCAGCGCAGGTCCTTCAGTCCACAGCACGCTGCCGGCAAGTGAAGAAAGGGACACCGCGAGCCATCAGAAGGCAAGAATAATATTTATTTTTTATTTTATTCTTTTTTTCACAGGTTCTATGGTACCCAGGTCCGGAAGAGAGTCTCCTGTCCTCCACACCCGGGTGCCATCCGCACATAGAAACGCATATTATCCATGTGTGCAAATGTGCGGACACAGATGATATGCGTTTCAATGCAAGTCAATGGCGGCAATTACGCTGCGTGTCCGCAAAATTAATGGACATGCTGCGGATTATCATTCCGGAAAAACACGCAGCATGTGCACAGCACGGATTATCATTGGGGAACATGGCAGGCCTTCTACCATGCATTTAAGCGTTTCTGCAGCGTTTTTGCCGGTGCTTAAACGCATCGTGGGCACACAGCCTAACAGCGTGTCCCTCCCCTGTGTTCATGGACTGTAATGTTATCAGGCCTAGGTCAACATCTCTTGTTGCATCTAGAGGGTGTGAACTGACGCGCCCCCTGGGCCATATTCTTAGGGAGAATACCCGGAGCCAGATCAGATGGGGGGTTGTAGTCTCCGAGCGGCTGTGACCCGGTCCGTGCCCAGGGCGTCAAGCTCAGTGTGTGTGGCAGTCCTACAGATGTTATAAAGTTCTTTATGTCGACTATGCCACCCGTTGTATTGCGGTCACTACGGCCGCCGCTGCAGCAGGGTCCGCTGAGGCTGATGGTGTTGGTGCAGCTTTGATAGTATAACCCCCAACGGGAGGGGAATAGCCTCAGGGGGTCAGGTGCAGAGGATGGGGGTTGTGGTGGTGCAGTGTAGATGATAATCAGAGACAGAGTCGGGTTGTGCAGTTCAGGGTGTTTACTTACTGCAGATGTTCCGGTCACTCCGGCCTCAAGTGACCACCCGAGCCGTGCTGCGTCCACCAGGTCCTGGATTCGGCCAACCCCCAAGCAAGTCCGGAGCGTGGCCCTGAGCCCTCCTTTCTGTCCTGTCCTCTGGCCGTCCCCACCAGGGATCCACCTAGGTCCAGCTCCCTCGGGCCTTCTGTTGGGAGACCCTTGGCCCTGGGTTCCCTGACCCTACTCGTGGTCTGCCTTCGGGGTGGATGTGGTGGGTGGCCGTGGCAGATGCTGCCCACGGCCTCCGGTCTCTGGCTGAGGTGTGCTGTAGCCCCCACCAGTTTGGGATCCGGTACCCTGTTGCCAACTCTTCACCCGATGTTTGGATTTGGGATCTCAGAGTCCTTTCTTTTTCCCCCTCTGGGTCTTTCTTTCTTTTCTCCTCTCTCTCTCTGCAGGCTCATCTGGACCTCTCCTTCTGACTCTCTGACTCTGACAGACTGACCCTGATCTAAGATGGTTCCCACCTTATATAACCCTCTATGTGTGAGCTCAGGTGACCAGCACCCAATGAGCTCCTATCTCTACCCAGACTGCTCCCCCTATCTGCCCCTACACTACAGGGATGTTCCACCCCCCTCCCACTCCAGCCAGGGACAGACACGGTCGTACTTGCACATTTCTAAGTGGGAGTACCGTCGGCCTGCCCCTCGGAAATGGGATGTGTGTAGTGCATGCAGCGCTCCGAGCTCAGTTCCACACTCCATCCTTACCCGGGAGTGGAATATCACACCTCTGGCTGAGGTGCAATACTCCTGTAGCAGCCGAATCCTCAGGGTGCTACATTCCCCCCTGGTAAACCACAGCACGTCCTCGGGCTGTAAGACAAAACACCACAAACATACAATTTTTTTCTTTGCATAAACATAATAAAAACATATAAAACATTATCATATAACAATATATATATATCAATAAAACTTCTTCAGATAGATAACATTCTCGTCGTCTTCTAGCTCCTCCGGTCACTGTGCAACTGATGACCGGGCAAAGTGCGACAGTCCTTTCTTGAAAGTGGTTTTCCGGTAAAACCAGTAGGGGGCGCTCTAGGAAGCGCAACTATATACAAAGGGATAGTGGCCGCTCCCAGTCCTCGGCCAGATGTTAGGGATTAGGGATGGCTGTTCACAGTCCTCAGCCTGGTAATGGATAGGGGACACACGGGTTAACAGTTCAATTCGCTGGTCCCAACGGGGACTATAATAGCAGCAACAGTTTTTGGTACCCCGACGGGTAACTATATACAGCTTCTTCACTACCGTACTCAACGACGGCGTCCTCCTGCTCTTTCTTTGTAGTTGGCTTTAGCTTCAGACCCGTCCGGGTCCTCTTGCTCTTCCTCCTCACACCGCAGCTCCTCCTCCGTCAGGCGATGCACATGGAGGGCGTAGGGTCCTTTGGCACACTTGTGCCGGGTGAAGGTGACCTCGTCCCCTAGATAAAGGTCACGGCCTCTGTGTCCCTCCGGTAGGTGGGACTCAACGTCTCTTCTTGTCACGAAGACGTCGCCTGGGGTGCGGTGATCCCTGATGAAACCCCACCCATGCTGCAGATTGAACTTGATCACAGTCCCGGTGGTGCGGGGACTATGCGCTGCACGGGGGTCTCTCCTGGTCCGGCTCTTCTGCTCCGCGCTCCTTATTTGGGCTTGTTGTTCCCGGACCCGCCTCTCTCTCCGCTCCCTCTCGAAGACTTCGAGCTGCTGCCGGCAGCACTCTGCACGCTCCGCTGCAGCTGCCCGGGTCTCCTGAGTGAACCCCATGAGATCTTCTCCGGTGGGGTCCCACTCAAACTGTGCCTCCTCCAGCGGGGGCGAGGTCCTTTTCACGGGTTTCGGAGCCGGGATCAGGGGCTCACACATGGGCCCTGCCCTCTTTTGGAGCTCTAATTCATAGTACTCCCGGGGCCAGATGAAGGGCTGCCCATCCGGGCACGTGTGTTGGGCGAACAGGTCTTCTCCCAGATGCGGCACTCTTGGTCTTACGGGCGTGGTGGTGGTGGCGCCCGGGTTGCCCAGGCCTTGCGGCCAGGCCTGGGGCACCTGAAAAGTGAAGGGCACCGTAAGGACGGCGGCGCCCTGGGCTACTTGGCCCTGCGACCAGGCCGGTGGCTCCGCGGAGGTAGAGGGCGCTGTTGGTAATGCCGCGCCCGGGGGTACTAGGCCTTGCGACCAGGCTGGTGGTACTTCCTGCTTGGCCACGCTCGGGGTCGAGGCGTGTGACGTCACAGGGGTCGCGGCTTCCGGTTGGGGCCTAGTCTGCGGCGGTGACGTTGCGGTTACGGGCACGGCAGGGGGTACTTCGGGCTCTGCGACGGGGAGCTGGGGCAGGTAAGCGGTGTCCCGGTTTGGGGTAGAGACGTCCCCTTTACCTGCCTCCGTCCGTTCGGCTCCCTTTTCGGCGCCGTCTCCGGCCTTCAGTCCTCCCGCGCCATCCTCAGAGGCGGTCTGTCTCCTCATCTTGGGTGGCGTGCTCCGCTGACGGGTCTCGGTCTGCTGGGCCATCTCTCGGCTCCACTCCGCCAACGTCTCTCGCTGCACCCGGGCCATCCTCCTTGCGAGGCCCTCCAGCGCGGTCTGCGCACACTCCCGGTCTCGGGGGAGCTGTGCTAGGACCTCCACTAGCCATCGAACTGGCGCGACAGATATGTGGGAGGACGTCCAGTCTTGCCTGTGGTACTGGATGGCATTCCCATGAGTGCCCTACTGGATACCGGGTCACAGGTCACCACCATCCCGTACGTGCTCTTCAAGCAGTACTGGAATGACTCGGATATTACCCGCTACCCTGACGACGACCTGAGTATCATCGCCAGCAATGGTCAGCCCGTGCCACAGATCGGATTTAAAGAGGTGACCATCAAAATTGGTAGAGTCGAACTGGCCGCACAGGGACTGATCATTGTAGATATTGATAAACATGAGAGTCACCCAAAAATAACTCTAGGAACTAATGTAATTGAAAATTGTCTTGCAGAGGTGATTTTCCTTTTACAGCAGGTTGCCAAGAATGCCAGCTCCGGCGAGCAGCGGGTGCTCCAGAAAGAGATCCGGGCACTGATGCAGCGGCAACAAGTGGAACTCTCCGGCGGTGAGATTGGTAGCGTAAGAATGTGTGACCCTTTTCCTATTGCCATGCCCCCAAAAAGTGAAATGATGATTTGGTGCCGGGCAGCTATTGGTCTGAGAGGTAGAGATTACCAGGCAATGGTAGAACCAGTTTACTCAGACAGTAGGCCCACCATTTTGACAGCACGGGGGGTGGTCAATGTACGCCATGGGAGGGTGCCCGTTCGCATAATAAATATCGGGGAGAGGGAAGTGTACCTGCCCCGGTATGCCACGCTAGCCAAATTATATACCACTAATCAAAATTCTATACAATCTGTGGAACCCTTGCCTCCATCTCACCCGGAGGAAGGTAACGGCTCTAAGAAAGACATGGAGGACTGGTGTCAGCAACTACATCTGGGTACTGACTCCACTCCCTCACACCAGAAACAAGGAGTCTATCGGGTGGTTCAAGAGTATGAGAGAGTGTTTAGTAAACACCCGTTAGACTTCGGGCGAGTCAAGGGGGTAGAACACCGCATCCCCACGGGAGATCATCCTCCCATAAAAGAGAGGTATCGACCCGTACCCCCTGCACATTACCAACACGCCAAGGGGATGCTTAGAGACATGAAGGAGGCTGGGGTAATCCGGGATAGCTGTAGCCCCTGGGCAGCCCCACTAGTTTTAGTCAAAAAGAAAGACAACACCATGAGGATGTGTGTAGATTACCGGAAAATCAACCGTATCACACACAAGGATGCGTACCCCTTGCCAAGGATAGAGGAGTCATTGGCTGCTTTAAGATCTGCTAACTTCTTCTCTACCTTGGATCTCACTAGCGGGTACTGGCAGGTTCCTGTAGCAGAGGCGGACCGGGAGAAGACCGCATTCACCACCCCGATGGGACTTAGCGAGTTCACCTGCATGCCGTTCGGACTCTGCAACGCCCCAGGAACCTTCCAACGATTAATGGAGTGCTGTCTGGGCCACAGAAACTTCGAGACGGTCCTGTTGTACCTTGACGATGTCATCGTATACTCCAAAACTTATGAGGACCACCTGAAACACCTGGCGGAGGTGTTCGAAGCTCTGGCGAGTTACGGCCTAAAGGTGAAACCCTCCAAGTGTCACCTCCTGAAACCAAAGGTGCAATACCTGGGACACGTGGTGAGCGCTGACGGAGTGGCTCCCGACCCCGATAAGATCACCGCAATTAAGGGATGGCCAAGCCCCTCCAGCGTAAAAGAAGTGCGGCAGTTCCTAGGGTTGGTAGGCTACTACCGAAGGTTTATTCCCGGTTTCACCAAAAAGGCAGCGCCTATGCAGGACCTCCTGATAGGCCAGTCCCGGAAGGCCAAGAACCAGAAGCCGCCCTTCAAATGGGAAGAGCTAGAAGAAGAGTCCTTCCGCCAGCTGAAGATGGCCCTCACGGGGGATGAAATCTTGGCGTACCCGGACTATAGCCAGCCCTTCATCCTCTACACCGACGCCAGTAACATCGGGCTAGGAGCCGTACTGTCCCAGATTCAGCAGGGGAAAGAACGAGTAATCGCCTATGCCAGCCGAAAACTGCGACCCACCGAAAGGAACCCCGAGAATTACAGCTCATTTAAGCTAGAGTTCCTGGCCGTGGTATGGGCAGTCACTGAGCGCTTTAAGCATTACCTTGCTTCTTCCCGTTTCACCGTATACACGGATAACAACCCGTTGACACACCTGGACACGGCAAGACTCGGTGCCCTGGAGCAGAGGTGGATGGCCCGTCTGTCCAACTACGAGTTCACAATCAAATACCGGGCAGGACGCTCCAATACTAACGCGGACGCCCTGTCCAGGATGCCCAACCTGCCGGACGAAGGAGAAGATCCGGAGGGACTGGAAGAAGTTGAACTCCCTGCGTTCCACCGTCATGGGACTATCCAATATTCCCACCGGGTAAGGAGTAAGCAGGCTGCTACGTTGAACCCCTTACCCCACTACAACTGGGCGGAAACGCAAGACAGCGACCCTGCCGTCCGACTGGTGAAGGAGATGCTGACTCGGCCGGAGGCTCGCCTTGAACCAGACGCTCCGGAGGAAGCCAAACAACTATGGGCGGAGAAGAGTCGACTATTCCTTTACAAGGGGAAGTTGTGCCGCAGAATGGTCAACTCCCGGACGCATGAACTACTCTGGCAAGTAGTGGTGCCACGAAGAGACGCAGCCATGGTGATGGAGGCATACCACGACGGAGCTGGACACTTCGGGTGGAAAAAGCTGGAGTTCCTGCTGCGCGAGCGGTTCCACTGGGTAGGCATGAGGGGAACCATCGAGAAGTGGTGCAGAGACTGTGGCCCGTGCAATCTGAGAAGGAAGGACCGGGCCAGCCAGAAGACTCCCCTGCAGTCCATCGTCACCCGGCAACCGTTGGAACTGGTAGCCTTGGATCATGTAAAACTGACCCCAAGCAGAAGTGGCTACGTCTACGCGTTAACCATCGTGGATCATTACTCTCGGTTCTTGGTTGTCGTCCCCGTCAAAGACTTAACGGCTCAAACAGCAGCTAGAGCCTTCCAGCAGCACTTCTGCCGGTCCACACGGGTACCCGGACCAAGTGTTGACGGACCAGGGACCTGCCTTTGAAGCGGAGGTCTTCCAGGAATTCTGCAATCTGTATGGCTGCCGGAAGATAAGGACGACACCCTACCATCCGCAAACTAATGGACTTTGTGAAAAAATGAACCAGGTGGTAATGGATCTTCTAAAAACATTGCCCCTGGAAGAACGCAGTCTGTGGCCTGAGAAGTTGCCCGATCTGGTGGACCTATACAACCACATCCCGGTAGGTTCCACCAACTGTACCCCGGCTTACCTAATGAGGGCAAGACCTGGTAAGTTACCTGTTGACCTGGAAATGGGAGTCCTGACACCCGAGGACACTTCACCAGAAACAGACTGGGACACAGAGAGGCAGCAGCAGTACCGGAGAGTACAGGAGAGCGTGGAGCGAAGTCTCTGTCAGGCTAGGGAAAGACAAGAGAAGACATACAACCAGTATGCTCCCGCTGTTCCCCTGGTACCCGGAGAGCAGGTCTTGAAGAGGAAGAGACGGCTCCACAAGTTGGACGACCAGTGGGAGAAGGACTCGTACACCGTACTGCCCTCAAGCCACGAGAACCCGAAGGTCTGTACCATCAGTAAAGACGGAGGGGAAACCACAGCCATTGTATCCCGGGACCACCTGAAGAAGTGTCCCGAACAACTGAGGAACCCTGAAGAGGAACAAGAAGACCTTCGACCCGTGGAAGAAAGGGAAGATATGGTTAGTACCGTGCTCGGGGACTTCCCTCGGTCTTGGACGCAAGTCAATGGTGCAGTTGTGGTACCCGTACTCACCTTCCTCCAACCATCATCCCAAGAACCTACGGAGCAACGGGTAGAGCTGGAAGAACAGCCGGTCCAGGAGGCAGAAGACTCCACACAAGCAGAACAGGAGAATCAACCCTCTGCTTATAGTGAGCCTGCCGTACCCCTAGTGAGACAAAGAGCCGGTAGACAGCTGCCCAGTTTACCCTTGACAGCTCCTACACCCTGTAGTTCAGGGCCAGACAGTCAGCTCCGTAGGTCCACTAGGGCCACTAGAGGCCAGTTACCCGCACGTTGGAGGATCTAAATGTTTAAGCTATTTTATATGTTTACCTGTCTATAGTTGCTTGTGTGTAATTTTGTGTTTCTAGTTGTTTTTAGGAATCCTTGGTGGATTTACCGGGAATCCTTGTACATAGTTGGAGCGTAACCCAGGATGGACTAAAGACTGTCAAGGACTCGGGGTAGAACAGACCCCTACCTGGTTACGTCTCCCTGTTTCGGTGAAATGGACACCTTTGCTTTTCTTCAAGGACTGCACCCGGTTGCGGACATGCCGTGACCATCTTATTGTGTTTTCTTATTGTATTTTATTGTTATTGTTTTTACCTTGTTATGTTTTTCTATAATGTGTTTAGTCCCGGAGTACTAAATTTTACTAGGGGGGAATGTGACACCCCAGGGGGTCTGGTTGCCACAGTAACGTAATGTTATGTCTGAGAGCAGGTGGGAGGTCCTTTGGTCAGGGATCCTGTGCATGCCACACCTCCTGCCCAGTCTTGGGAGGGGAAGAACTTCCCCTATAAAAACCTGGGGCTGAGGCAGGGTGAGTGAGTAGAAGAAGAGAAGAAGTAGAGACAGCATAGGAAGAAACAGCAGTTACAAGGAGTCAGGGGCTGGCAGCTGCAGAGTTCGCCCTGACTAAGAAGACTTTTTACCGGACCCGGAGTCCGAGGCTGTGGGGACTAATTCCTACCCAGCAGCAGAATCCGTCAGGCAGGGGATTTCAGGTCCTCTGGCCCAGAAGCCCGAAGGCACGGTCACACGCGTGGGACCAGCACCGCCATCGTGGAGCGGAAGCCATTAGAAGGCCCCGAGTCACCGGCCATACGGGTGAGCACCACACGGTACACTCAGGGACGTGGGCTACTTACATCAGCTCCTAGCAAGGTAGCCAGAAGAGTACAGTCAGTTTGGGAGGCCTACAACTACGCCTGGCCAGGGGAGATCCCATCTGCTCAAGGACTGACCAGGCCCCGTTCGCTAGCAAGTACTCCGGGAGGGTCTTTTGTTGTTACCAGTAAAGACCCTGAACTACACCGTACCGTCTCTGAGTGGTTCCTGCTACCCCCATCATCCACGTCGGCTGCCCTGAGGCCATACCCCTCCCGTTGGGGGTTATACTATCACGCTGCACAATCCCACCATCGGCCTCAGCGGTCTGCCCTGCAGCAGCAGCCCCCTGGCTGCACTCAACGGGTGGCGTAGTCATCAACCATTTACTACTAATAGACTGCCGTCTAGTTTGACTCCCTGGGCACGGACCGGGTCACCGCCACGAGACTACAACCCTCCACAGATCCGGCTCCGGGTAAGCTCCCGCGTGCGCAGCGCAGCGCGACACAGGCCCAGGGGCGCGTCACAGGCTGTCACCCCCTCTCTCTATAATGCCCCATGCAGGATGTCACCCCCCCTCTCTTTATAATGCCCCATGCAGGATGTCACCCCCCCTCTCTTTATAATGCCCCATGCAGGATGTCACCCCCCCTCTCTTTATAATGCCCCATGCAGGATGTCACCCCCCCATATTATGCCCCATGCAGGATGTCACCCCCCCCCATATTATGCCCCATGCCTCCATACATTAAAAAAAAAATCAAATACTCACCTCCCTCCTCACCTGCTGCAGCTGCTCGGGTCGGGACTCCAGCGTTGGCGGCGTCTTTCCGCTCTGTGCTCCCTGTGACAGCTCAGGGGGAGGGCGCGGTGGAAATGTAGCACCCTGAGGATTCGGCTGCTACAGGAGTATTGCACCTCAACCCAGAGGTGTGATATTCCACTCCCGGGCAAGGATGGAGAGTGGAACTGAGCTCGGTAGGCTGCATGCACTACACACATCCCATTTCCGGAGGGCAGACCAACGGTACTCCCACTTAGAAATGTGCAGGTACGACCGAGTCTGTCCTTGGCTGGAGTGGGAGAGGGGGTGGTACATCCCATGTAGTGTAGGGGCAGATAGGGGGAGCAGCCTGGGTAAAGATAGGAGCTCATTGGGTGCTGGTCACCTGAGCTCACACATAGAGGGATATATAAGGAGGGCACCAACTAAGATCAGGGACAGTGAGTTGTAGAGAACAAGTCTGTTGCAGAGCAAATCAGCAAGCAGAGAGGAAGAGCAGAGCAGACCTGAGCCTGCAGAGTGAGAGAGGAGCAGAGAAGGAGTACCCAGAGGGGAAAACAGAGAGGACCCAAGAACCCAAATTAAAGCGCAGGGTGAGGAGTCGGCACAGGGTACCGGAACCCAAACTGGTGGGGGCAGAAAACACACCCTAGCCAGAGACCGGAGGCCGTGGGCAGCATCTGCCACGGCCACCCACCACATCCACCCCGAAGGCATACCACGTGGAGGGTCAGGGAACCCAAGGCCAAGGGTGTCCCAACAGAAGGCCCGAGGGAGCTGGACCTAGGTGGATCACTGGTGGGGACGGCCAGAGGAAAGGACAGAAGGAGAGCTCAGGGCCACGCTCCGGACTTGTTTGGGGGTTGGCTGGATCCAGGACCTGGTGGACGCAGCACGGCTCGGGTGGTCACTTGGAGCTGGAGTGACCAGGAAAATCAGCAGTAAGTAAATACCCTAAACTGCACAACCCGACTCTGTCTTTAATTGCCGTCTGCACTGCACCACCACAACCCCCATCCTCTGCACCTGTCCCCCTGAGGCTATACCCCTCCCGTTGGGGGTTATCCTATCAAGCTGCACCAACACCATCGGCCTCAGCGGACCCTGCTGCAGCGGCGGCCACAGTGACCGCAACACAACGGGTGGCGTAGTCGACACAACGAACTTAATAACATCTGTAGGACTGCCACATACAACTGAGCTTGACACCCTGGGCACGGACCGGGTCACAGCCACTCGGAGACTACAACCCCCATCTGATCCGGCTCCGGGTATTCCCCTAAAGAATATGGCCCAGGGGGCGCGTCAGAAAGACTTCACCGCACCCTCTGACCTGAGACGTCACAGAGAGTGCAGAGCAGGAAGACGGCGGATCTGCAGAGGCACGGGGAGAGGTAAGTATCCGGCTGCCGGGGCCCTGAGCAAGCGGGGGAGAAGGGCGGGCGCTGACACCGCTCTCCTCCGCCCATAGCCCAACGGGGTGCGCGACCGCCAGTGGGCCCCCCTGCCTGCTCAGGGCCCCGGCACTTGCCCGGGTGCGCCGGGTGCTGACGCCGGCCCTACTTATATCCTACCTGCCTTTTCAATCATAGGGGCGTGCTTGTCATATTCAGTCAAGGGCGAGCGCAGCATTCACTCACTGCTGGCGCCGTCCATGTATTTGAATCCTGTTCCTGACCAGCGCTGATATTGTGGGACGCAGGCGCACTTGTAGATGTCCGGCCGCCTGCGCAGTGAGGCTCTGTGATTACCAGATTCACTGCGCATGCTCTGGGAACATAGCGCGTTAAAGCGCATGCGCAGTGAGGCTGTGTGATTATGACTTTTTCTTCACTTTGAAAATTGTTTAAGTTGGCTGAGGGACTGGGTGGTTTACCTAGGACAAGGAATGGCCATGTGTAAGAAAAACCGCTACTGATTGTAAATTACAGATTCTGTTAACTACAATAAATAAGTTGGTTAACAAGAAACACTTTGATATAGTGCACTACACAATACAGTTCTCTTTTACACACTGTATAGTTTGCTAAAAGGCACACGTTTTAGTGGGAGAGGCCGAAAAATGAACGAGTAATACAACCGTTTATGGATGCTGTAGTGTGGACCCCTAGAGTCAATTCTCCTGGTGGGCCCTAGGCACCCCAGTCCGACCCTGTATGAGGCCTTTACATGGTATCAACGCCTGCGATGAGAACGCCACATCATAGTAATAGCAGAATCACAAATATAAGATTATATGAACAGATTAAAGCAAGATTTCTATTGCTGGCTGCAGAATGAGTTAACTGGGATATCATCAGTGAGTTTGATCTGACTGGAGAAGTAACTACTCTTGTTTTTATTCTTTTGAGCTCCATTCAGCTAATTTATGATTTATCACCTTCCCTGAGCATACATGGAAATCATGGGGTCCCATAGCAGAAGTAATAATTAAGCCCCCACAAAAAAACATTAATATTCAGCGGGGTCACAGAAGAGCATACCTCACAAGTTTGCAACCCTTCCATAGTAATTTTGCCCCAATTGAAGCCCCCTAGTGTTCCCACGTACTAAGATACTCCTTTAATGGCCAAAAATGTGCCCCCAAACACAGTAAGATACCCCCACAGTGAATTTCTCCACTGTACCCTCCACACATACAGTATGATGACTCTACAGTACCCCCGCAAAGTATGATAAACCCCAGTGACCTCTACACAGTATGATGGCCCCCGCATAACCCTCCACACAGTATAATGGACCCCGCACAGCCCTCCACACTGTATAATGGTCCTCATACAGTGTAATGGCCCCCACTATCCACCCAAGCAGTATAATGACCCCCATCAGCCACTTATACAGTATAATGCCCCTCACCACACAGCCCTCCAAATAGTATAATGGCCCAAACACAACGCTCCAAATAGAATAATAGTCCTCACATAAGCCTCTAAACAATATAATAGTCCCCACCCAGCCCTCCAAATAATATAATGGACCCCACATAGGCCTCCAAATAGTATAATAGTCCCCATACAGCTCTTCAAATAATAGAACGGTCCCCACATAGCCCTCCAAATAGTATGATAGCCTGACACATAGCCATTCAAATAGTAGTATAATGGCCCCCACAGAGCACTACAAATAGTATGATGCTCCCCACATAATCCTCCAAATAGTAGAATGATGGCCCCCACATAGTTCTCCAAATAGTATGATGGTCCCCAAGACAGCCCTAAAATTAGTATTTTAGCACCCCAAATATGATGATGCCCCCCAAATAACCCTTCAAATAATATGATGGCCTCCAAGTAGCCCTACAAATAGTATCATGGCCTTCCAGTTTGCCCTCCAAATAATATGATGGCCCTCACAAACTACTTATTAATTAAAAAAAAAATACTCACCTCTCCCCATTCCCCTGCTGTTCTGGTCTTTGCAGCATGTGGTTTGAAACTATGCTCAGCTCGGCACAGTGGACGCGATTTTGGGACGTTATCACGTCCACTGAGCTGAGACATCAGAAGCACAGAGGAGAATGATGGAGGAGGGAGCAGACGGTTCCCTCCTCCATCATTCCTTTCAATTGTATCTGCATCCAGAATGTGGATACAGTTGAAAGTGTGATGCTGGATGCGGGGGGCCCGATGCCTGTGCTGACATCGCCACCTGTCTCACAGTTGCAAAGCAGCTGCGGGGTCTGCCATTATTAGCGGTATGCCAGTGCCATTGTTATGTGACATGAGCCCCGGGAGAGCCAGTGCCGAGACAGCTGGTACAACACCAACACCGAAGGTGAATATAAGTGTTATTTTACTGGGGAGAAACATAGGGATTTAGAAGGGGTTGTCTGATTAGTGGACATCCCCTTTAAGTAATCAAGTTCATTAAAGGGGTTGTCCACTACTGCACATCCCCAGCTTATTACATTTAGGACTTCAGCACCGCTTTTTCCGGACATTGCTATGACTTGTTATGTCCTCTGCAGCCAATTAGCAGATGTTGGTCAATAGTCTGTCAGGACGGACATCTGCTCTGAAGAAATAGAGTTTTTGAGACTTGTAGACATTATGGAATAACGTCCATAAAAATATCCCAAGCCGGTAATGGTCCTCCAAGAAGCATGAAGCCCTCGCTGCTACTAACTTACTCCCATACCTGGATCTACCTAGATGATGAAAACACTTGGACTGTAAGGTACAAATCAGGTGAAATTATGAAACCTGGAGGGAATGTCACTTCAGGTTGTGCGTAGATATCCGTAGATAGAAGTCGTTATTTATCCGCCATTAATGAAATGTTTTGTCCATTTTTGCTCCACAAATCTGAGGCCGATGAATGGGGGAATGGCACCAATGCTATGGAGAATGCCTTGAAAATTGAAAAGGGCGTAAATAAGGCTCTGCTGGACCTCCACAAGATTGCTATGGACCATGCGGACCCTCATGTAAGTGACTCCCCCATAGCGTATAGATACCGCGTGTTCATTTTATAAAATATCCTCCATGAAGGAACAGTTCATGTATCTTCTGTGACCTCCATATTGTGCTGTTCCTGGAAATGTAATACCACCTGACTACTAGATGTCACGTTCCCCTTTATAATGGGGGGTGTTCCAACACAAGCTGCATATTATGGCACTGTTATAAAGCTATGGGACAATTCATTAGTGTATTTGCACCTTTTTTTTCTAGTTTTTAGTGTTTTTCATTTGCGCCTTGTTCTTCTTTTAATTTGCGCCTTTTTGAAGTCTGCAGCGTTCCCTTTTTTTTCATTGATCATTATGGGGTTTCCGGCTAATTATCTAATTGTGACTTTTTAAAAAGTTGTCACATTTTTACTCAAATATATTTCAAGTGATTTTGTGTTCTGTAGTCCGGGAGGTTTTTTTGCACAAACTTTGCAACATTTTAGCATGCCACTTTTTTGTGATACAAAGACACAAAAAGGTTTAAAGACAAAAAAAATACAGTTTTGATTTTGGGCAAAATCCATGAACCAGGTGCGCCACTTTCAGGAATTTGGCACAAAAAAATCAAATGATACAAAAGAGAAAAGGGACTTGAAAAAATACAATGTTGTATTGGGCCCTATGACGGCACAGCACAGATTTTAGTAAAGGTAAAAGGTAAAAAACAAGCAAAATGATGACTCGGACCCTCTGATTTTCGAGGTATAAGACTACGTCCCCACAATGAGCTTCTAGTGAGTTTTAGATATAGCAGATTTTCTGCCCCATTAAGTAAAATAGGTTACTTGAATTTTTTTCGAAAATATACAGCATAAAAAACTCACCCAAAACTCATTGTGAGAACGTAGCCTAAGGGTATGTGCACATCATTTAGACGCCGGTGAGTTGTCCTTGGTGAAGCTCTGCCACCGGTGGTTTTCACTCTATACTTTAAAGGGAACCTGTCATGTCCCTAAACGCTATTAACCTGCAGATATGGGGTTAATCTGCAGGTTTATAAAGCTGCCGGGCGTCTTACTGAAAGGCCGGCTACCGGGAGGAAATGCACTTTATTCCCCACGGCAGCCTCCAGCTTTCAGTCATAGAGGCGCGGCCGGCGTGGCTTCAGTCATTGTTCAGTACATAGTGAGCGGTGGCTATAACCGCACCCTGGCACTGACTGACAGCTGGCTAAGCGGCCCCTGTAACCGCTCCCTGTAAAGACTGACAGCCGGATCTGTACTGATGTACTGCTGAGCTGTCAGTCAGTGCCGGGGCGTTGTTACAGCTGCCGATCACTGTATATTGAGCGGTATCTGAAGTTGCGCCGGAAGTGTGGCACCCCAGGGGTCTGGTTTCCACAGTAATAGCAATATTACGTCTGTGAGCAGGTGGGAGGTTTCCTGGTCAGACATCCTATGCATGCCACACCTCCTGCCCAGTCCTGGGAGGGGAAGAACTTCCCCTATATAAAGCTGGGGCTGAGGCAGGGTTAGAAGAGAGTGAGAGAACACAGACAGAGACACAGTCTGGTCTGTAGTGGAGCAGCTTTAGGAGCAAGAAAGATCAGGAGCTGTGTGGGAGCTGTGCTAAAAGAGATCAGGGGCTGGAAGCTGTAGAGCTCGCCCTGATTGAAGAGTTCTTACCGGACCCGGAGTCTGAGGCTGTGGGGACTAATCCTTACCCAGCAGCAGAAACCGCCCGGCAGGGGATTTCAGGTCCTCTGGCCAAGAAACCCGAAGGCACGGTCACACGCAAGGGACCAGCACCGCCGTCGTGGAGCGGAAGCTACCAGAAGGCCCCGAGTCACCGGCCATACGGGTGAGCACCACACGGTACACTCAGGGACGTGGGCTACTTTTACCCGCCTCTAGCAAGGTAGCCAGAAGAGTACGATTAGTTGGGGAGGCCTACAACTCCGCCTGGCCAGGGAAGATTCCATCTGCTCACGGACTGACCAGGCCCCGATCGCTAGCCAGTACTCCGGGAGGGTCTACCTTTGCCACCAGTAAAGACCCTGAACTACACCGCACCGTCTCTGAGTGTTTCATCATCCACGTCCGCTGCCCTGAGGCCATACCCCTCCCGTTGGGGGTTATACCATCCCCGCTGCACAACCGTACCACCGGCCTCAGCGGTCTGCCCTGCAGCGGCGGTCTCATGACCGCATTCAACGGGTGGCGTAGTCGAGCAATATAACATCTACTGCTAAATACTGCCGCTCAGTTTGACTCCCTGGGCACGGACCGGGTCACCGCCACGAGACTACTACCCCCATCTGATCCGGCTCCGGGTAAGCCCCCGTGCGCGCGATGCCGCACGACACAGCAGGCCCAGGGGCGCGTCAACTTTTGGCGTAGTCGGTAGGATTCCGTGCCCGCAACCACCGGGTACTGCGCGCCTGAAAAAGAGACTTTTAAACTTACCTGTGGTGAAGATTCCCGCCATCCGACGCCATCTTCCACCTCCTTCCCGCCATCCGTGGAGTTTTCCCGCCGTTGGACGCCATCTTCTGCCTTCTTCCCGCCATCCGTGGAGTTTTCCCGCCGTTGGACGCCATCTTGAAGACGCCGCGCAGGAAGAAGAGGGGCGTGGACTCCGAAAAGCCCGCGAGAACTGAAGCCCCGCCTCACGTCCGGACGTTGCGTAAGGTCCTGGAAGGAGCCCAGCAGACGCCGACGTCATAGGAGTGCGACGGAAGGTCCTCGACCCTGACGATCCACTGCGGAGCCGCGGCCTACGGAAGAGGATCATCGCAAGGTAGGCCACGGTCCACTAGGGGGGAGGAAGATGTCGGATACGGAGGAGAGCTTCACTGCCGCAGCCACCGCCAGCGCCACCGCTGCTGCGGTCATGCCTTTCACTATGCCCTATATCCCGGGGGCAGCCTGGCTACCCCAGTACTCAGGGGAGTCACATACCCTGAATGACTTTAGAGAAAAGCTGGATAGCCTCTTCCAGGTGTACCCCCTCACAGAAGAGCAAAAAGTGAGCATCCTGGTGGCCCAACTAACCGGGGCAGCCCAAAGGGAGGTAAAGTCCTGGCCGCCTGGGAGGAGGACTGTCGCAGGGATATTAACCCGGCTGAAGGACACCTTTGATACCCGCACCTCAGCTGAGATTAAGCTTAGATTCTACGGGTGCAAACAGCGAGCACATGAGAATATAAGGGACTATGCACTAAACCTACAAGAGGCCCTGAGAGCCATTAAGCAGACCGACCCTGACGGCGTGGGAAACGAGGACAGGCTGTTGACCGAACAATTTATAGAGGGACTATATTGCAATGCCCACCGAACCCAGTTGCGGGCAATGGCCTTACAGGATCCTCATCTGGACTTTGCACAGTTCAAGGACAGAGCCATTCGGGTGCTCCGAGAACCGGCACCGGGTGGCGTTGTGACCCACAGGCGCCCTACTACCGCTTACCACCAGGAGGCGGCGCCCTTGTCGGCAGGGCCTGTGGGGGCTGATGCGCAGGCTTTGAACAATGACCCGGCTCCAGACCTGCACCATCAGGTCCAAGAGCTAGCTAAAAGCGTAGCTGCGCTAACCCGAACTGTGCAGTCTTTACAGGTTGCTGCTCCAGGGAAGATCCAGCTGGCATCCGGACCGGAGGACATCCCGTGGCGTCGACCAAGGAGGACCCCACCGGCCAGAGGAAGACCCAGCGACCGATACAACGAGGACGGACAGCCCATCTGCCGCCGCTGCAATCAACCCGGACATATGGCAAGGTACTGTCCTTTAAACTGGCACAACCTCGGGTAGAGGGCCAACGCCTAGGAATAAGATCACCAGGCCAATCGAACTGGCGTGACAAATATGTGGGAGGACGTCCAGTCTTGCCTGTGGTACTGGATGGCATTCCTATGAGTGCCCTACTTGACACCGGGTCACAGGTCACCACCATCCCGTACGTGCTCTTCAAGCAGTACTGGAATGACTCGGATATAACCCGCTACCCTGACGACGACTTGAGTATCATCGCCAGCAATGGTCAACCCGTGCCACAGATCGGATTCAAAGAGATGACCATTAAAATCGGTAGAGTCGAACTGGCAGCACAGGGACTGATCATTGTAGACATTGACAAGCGCGAGAGTCACCCAAAGATAACGCTAGGAACTAATGTGATTGAAAATTGTCTTGCAGAGGTGATTTTCATTTTACAGCAGGTTGCCAAGAACGCCAGCTCCGGCCAGCAGCGAGTGCTCCAAAAAGAGATCCGGGCACTGATGCGGCGGCAACAGGTGGAACTCTCCGGTGGTGAGATTGGAAGCGTGAGAATGTGTGACCCTTTCCCTATTGCCATGCCCCCAAAAAGTGAAATGATGATTTGGTGCCGGGCAGCTATTGGTCTAAGAGGTAGAGACTACCAAGCAATGGTAGAACCCGTCTACTCAGACAGTAGGCCCACCATTTTGACAGCACGGGGGGTGGTTGATGTACGCCATGGGAGGGTGCCCGTTCGCATAATAAACATCGGGAAGAGAGAAGTACACCTGCCCCGGTATGCCACGCTAGCTAAATTGTTCACCATAAACCAGAATTCTGTACAGGCCGTGGAACCCTTGCCTCCATCTCAACCAGAGGAAGGTAACGACTCTAAGAAAACAATAGAGGACTGGTGTCAGCAACTACATTTGGGTACTGACTCCACTCCCTCACACCAGAAACAGGGAGTCTATCGGGTGGTTCAAGAGTACGAGAGAGTGTTTAGTAAACACCCGTTAGACTTCGGGCGAGTAAAGGGGGTAGAACACCATATCCCCACGGGAGACCATCCTCCCATAAAGGAGAGATACCGACCCGTACCCCCTGCACACTACCAACACGCCAAGGGGATGCTTAGAGACATGAAGGAGGCTGGGGTAATTAGGGATAGCTGTAGCCCCTGGGCAGCTCCACTGGTTTTGGTTAAAAAGAAAGACAACACCATGAGAATGTGTGTAGATTACCGGAAAATCAACCGTATCACACACAAAGATGCGTACCCCTTACCAAGGATAGAGGAGTCTTTGGCTGCTTTAAGATCTGCTAACTTCTTCTCTACTTTGGATCTCACTAGCGGGTCCTGTCAGGTTCCTGTAGCAGAGGCGGACCGGCAGAAGACCGCATTCACCACCCCGATGGGACTTAGCGAGTTTACCTGCATGCAGTTTGGACTCTGCAACGCACCAGGAACCTTCCAACGGTTGATGGAATGCTGTCTGGGACACCGAAACTTTGAGACGGTCCTGTTATACCTGGACGATGTCATCGTCTACTCCAAGACCTACGAGGACCACCTGAAACACCTGGCAGAAGTGTTCGAAGCCCTGGCAAACTACGGCCTGAAGGTGAAACCCTCCAAGTGTCACCTCCTGAAACCAAAGGTGCAGTACCTGGGACACGTGGTGAGTGCTGACGGAGTGGCTCCCGACCCTGATAAGATCACCACAATTAAGGAATGGCCAAGCCCCTCCAGCGTAAAGGAAGTGCGGCAGTTCCTCGGGTTGGTAGGCTACTACCGAAGGTCCATTCCGGGTTTCACCAAAAAGGCAGCTCCTATGCAGGACCTCCTGATAGGCCAGTCCAGGAAGGCCAAGAACCAGAAGCCGCCCTTCAGATGGGAGAAGTTGGAAGAAGAGTCCTTCCGCCAGCTGAAGATGGCCCTCAAGGGGGATGAAATCCTGGCGTACCCTGATTACAGCCAGCCCTTTATCCTCTACACCGACGCAAGTAACATCGGGCTAGGAGCCGTACTGTCCCAGATCCAGCAGGGGAAAGAACGGGTAATTGCTTACGCCAGCCGAAAACTGCGACCCACCGAAAGAAACCCTGAGAATTACAGCTCATTCAAGCTAGAATTCCTGGCAGTGGTGTGGGCAGTCACCGAACGCTTTAAGCACTACCTCGCCTCTTCCCGGTTCACCGTGTACACGGATAACAACCCGTTGACACACCTGGATACGGCAAGACTCGGTGCCCTGGAGCAGAGATGGATGGCCCGCCTGTCCAACTTTGAGTTCACAATCAAATACCGGGCAGGACGCTCCAATACCAACGCGGATGCCTTGTCCAGAATGCCAAACCTACCGGACGTGGGGGAAGATCCAGAGGAACTGGAAGAAGTTGAACTTCCCGCGTTCCGCCGGCATGGGACTATCCAGTATTCCCACCGTGTAAGGAGTAAGCAATCCGCTACGTTCAACCCCTTACCTCATTACAACTGGGCGGAAACGCAAGACAGTGACCCCGCCGTCCGACTGGTGAAGGAGATGCTGACTCAGCCAGATGCCCGCCTTGACCCAGACGCTCCGGAGGAGGCGAAGCAACTGTGGATTGAGAAGAGTCGACTGTTCCTTTACAAGGGGAAGTTGTGCCGCAGAATGGTTAACTCCCGGACGCATGAACTGATCTGGCAAGTAGTGGTGCCAAGAAGAGACGTGGCTATGGTGCTGGAGGCATACCACAACGGAGCTGGGCACTTCGGATGGAAGAAGCTGGAGTTCCTGCTGCGTGCGCGGTTCCACTGGGTAGGCATGAGAGGAATCATCGAGAGGTGGTGCAG
Organism: Phyllobates terribilis; assembly: GCF_046119375.1. Taxonomy (NCBI): domain Eukaryota; kingdom Metazoa; phylum Chordata; class Amphibia; order Anura; family Dendrobatidae; genus Phyllobates; species Phyllobates terribilis. The sequence goes on along the minus strand of NW_027362974.1, from coordinate 24,149 downwards.
AGACTGTGGCCCGTGCCACCTAAGAAGGAAGGACCGTGCCAGCCAGAAGACTCCCTTGCAGCCCATCATCACCCGACAGCCACTGGAACTGGTAGCCCTGGACCATGTGAAACTGGCTCCAAGCAGATCTGGGTATGTCTACGCCCTCACAATCGTAGATCATTACTCCCGGTTCCTGGTGGTGGTCCCGGTCAAGGACTTAACGGCTCAAACAGCAGCTAGAGCTTTCCAGCAGCACTTCTGCCGTCCACACGGATACCCAGAGCAGGTGCTGACGGACCAAGGACCAGCCTTTGAAGCGGAAGTCTTCCAGGAGTTCTGTACTCTGTATGGCTGCCGGAAGATAAGAACAACACCCTATCATCCGCAAACCAATGGGCTCTGCGAGAAAATGAACCAGGTGGTGATAGATCTTCTGAAAGCATTGCCCCTGGAAGAACGCAGTCTGTGGCCTGAGAAACTGCCTGATCTGGTGGACCTATACAACCACATCCTGGTAGGTTCTACCAACTGTACCCCGGCTTACCTAATGAGAGCAAGACCTGGTAAGCTTCCTGTTGATCTGGAGATGGGAGTCCTGACACCCGAGGACACTTCACCAGAAGCAGACTGGGACACAGAAAGGCAGCAGCAGTACCGGAAAGTACAGGAGAGCGTGGAGCGAAGTCTCTGTCAAGCTAGAGAAAGACAGGAGAAGACTTACAACCAGTATGCTCCCGCTGTTCCCCTGGTACCTGGAGAGCAGGTCTTGAAGAGGAAGAGACGCCTCCACAAGTTGGACGACCAGTGGGAGAAGGACCCGTACACCGTACTGCCCTCAAGCCATGAGAACCCGAAAGTCTGCATAATCAGTAAGGACGGAGGAGAAACCACAGCCATTGTCTCCCGAGATCACCTGAAGAAGTGTCCCGAACAGCTACGAAGCCCTGAAGAAGAACAAGAAGACCCTCGACCCGCAGAGGAAAGGGAAGATATGGTCAGTACTGTGCTCGGAGACTTCCCTCGGTCTTGGACTCAAGTCAATGGCGCTGTTGTGGTACCCGTCCTCACCTTCCTCCAACCAGCATCTCAAGTACCTACAGAGAAACAGGTAGAGCTGGAAGAGCAGCCGGTCCAGGAGGCAGAAGACCCCACACAAGCAGACCAGGAGGATCAACCCTCTGCTTATAGTGAGCCTGCCGTGCCCCTAGTGAGCCAAAGAGCCCGTAGACAGCTGCCCAGTTTACCTTTGACAGCTCCTACACCCCGTAGCTCAGGACCAGTCAGTCAGCTCCGTAGGTCCACTAGAGCCACTAGAGGCCAGTTGCCCGTACGTTGGAGGATCTAAGTGTTTAGACTGTTTATTTGTATTTACCTGTTTTCTGTTACCTGTAAATAATTGTGTATTTTTAGTTATTTTATAGGTGTCATTTAGGGATTATCCGGAATCCTTTGTACATATGTTTGGAGCGTAACCCAGGAAAGGACAAAGACTGTTAAGGACTCGGGGCAGAAATGGACACCTTTGTTTTCTTCAAAGACTGCACCCGGTTGCGGACATGCCGTGACCATCCTAATGTGTTCTTCTTTATTGTACTGTTTCTGTTTTTACTTGTTATGTTTTACAAAAATATGTTTAGTCCCGGAGTACTAAATTTTACTAGGGGGGAATGTGGCACCCCAGGGGTCTGGTTTCCACAGTAATAGCAATATTACGTCTGTGAGCAGGTGGGAGGTTTCCTGGTCAGACATCCTATGCATGCCACACCTCCTGCCCAGTCCTGGGAGGGGAAGAACTTCCCCTATATAAAGCTGGGGCTGAGGCAGGGTTAGAAGAGAGTGAGAGAACACAGACAGAGACACAGTCTGGTCTGTAGTGGAGCAGCTTTAGGAGCAAGAAAGATCAGGAGCTCTGTGGGAGCTGTGCTAAAAGAGATCAGGGGCTGGAAGCTGTAGAGCTCGCCCTGATTGAAGAGTTCTTACCGGACCCGGAGTCCGAGGCTGTGGGGACTAATCCTTACCCAGCAGCAGAAACCGCCCGGCAGGGGATTTCAGGTCCTCTGGCCAAGAAACCCGAAGGCACGGTCACACGCAAGGGACCAGCACCGCCGTCGTGGAGCAGAAGCTACCAGAAGGCCCCGGGTGGATCAGGGAAATGCTGTAGATATAGTATATCTTGACTTCAGCAAAGCATTTGACAAAGTATCTCACACCATCCTTATTGAAAAAATGACCAAGTATGCAATGGACCAGGCAACTGTTAGGTGGATTCATAACTGGCTTAGTGATCGGACTCAAAGGGTGGTTGTAAATGGCTTCACATCCAGCTGGATGAATGTCTCAAGTGGGGTACCACAGGGCTCCGTCCTGGGACCTGTATTGTTCAACATCTTTATCAATGATTTAGATGAGGGAATTGAGGGTAAACTGATTAAATTTGCTGATGACACAAAGCTAGGAGGGATAGCTAATACTAGAGAAGAGAGAGAGAGGATTCAAAAAGACCTAAATAAACTGGAGCAGTGGGCAGCAACCAATAGAATGGTTTTTAACAGGGAAAAATGCAAAGTACTACATCTGGGCAATAAAAATGAAAAAAGCATATACAGAATGGGAGGAATAGAGCTAAGCAACAGTACATGTGAAAAAGACTTAGGTATACTAATAGATCATAGACTGAACATGAGTCAACAGTGTGATGCGGCAGCAAAAAAGGCAAATACAATTCTGGGATGTATTAACAGATGCATACAGTCTAGATCACGTGAAGTCATTATCGGTCTTTACTCCTCTTTGGTCAGACCTCATCTGGAATACTGTGTACAGTTTTGGGCACCACATTTTAAAAAAGACATAGACAAACTGGAGCAAGTTCAGAGAAGAGCGACCAGAATGGTGACTGGTCTGCAAACCATGTCCTATGAGGAACGGTTGCAGGATTTGGGAATGTTTAGCTTGCAAAAAAGAAGACTGAGAGGAGACTTAATAGCTGTCTACAAATATGTCAAGGGCTGTCACATTGTAGAAGGATCATCTTTATTCTCATTTGCACAAGGAAAGACTAGAAGCAATGGGATGAAACTAAATGGGAGGAGACACAGATTAGATATTAGAAAAAACTTTTTGACAGTTAGGGTGATTAATGAGTGGAACAGGCTGCCACGAGAGGTGGTGAGTTCCCCTTCAATGGACGTCTTCAAACAGAGGCTGGACAGACATCTGTCTGAGATGATTTAGTGAATCCTGCTTTGAGCAGGGGGTTGGACCAGATGACCCAGGAGGTCCCTTCCAACTCTACCATTCTATGATTCTATGAGTCACCGGCCATACGGGTGAGCACCACACGGTACACTCAGGGACGTGGGCTACTTTTACCAGCCTCTAGCAAGGTAGCCAGAAGAGTACGATTAGTTGGGGAGGCCTACAACTCCGCCTGGCCAGGGAAGATTCCATCTGCTCACGGACTGACCAGGCCCCGATCGCTAGCCAGTACTCCGGGAGGGTCTACCTTTGCCACCAGTAAAGACCCTGAACTACACCGCACCGTCTCTGAGTGTTTCATCATCCACATCCGCTGCCCTGAGGCCATACCCCTCCCGTTGGTGGTTATACCATCCCCGCTGCACAACCGTACCACCGGCCTCAGCGGTCTGCCCTGCAGCGGCGGTCTCATGACTGCATTCAACGGGTGGCGTAGTCGAGCAATATAACATCTACTGCTAAATACTGCCGCTCAGTTTGACTCCCTGGGCACGGACCGGGTCACCGCCACGAGACTACTACCCCCATCTGATCCGGCTCCGGGTAAGCCCCCGTGCGCGCGATGCCGCACGACACAGCAGGCCCAGGGGCGCGTCAGAAGCTTTAACCCCTTTCTGACATTGTGCATAATAATACGTCCCTGTGCCCTGGGCCTTATGGACCAGGTACGTATTATTACGACACAGGCTGTGCGGGATCAATCGCCACCGGTTGTCAGCTGATTTTAACAGCTGACACCCGGCACTTTAACCCCCTAAATGCTGCGATCGCAGCATTTAGCAAGTGAGTGGAGGGACAGAAGCACCTCTGCTCTTGGATCGGAGACCCTGCGCTGTCCTCACGGGGTCCCGATCGTTGCCATGGTGACACGATGTCATCATGACGACACCTGTGTCACCAGGCACCAGCAAGTTAGTTTGACCATGCGCAGTGCATGATCAAACTAGCTTGTGTCTGCAGCACTGACAGTTTACAAGGTATAGCAGTGATCCTGCACTGCTATACCTTAGAACTGCGATCAGCCTGCTGAAAGTGAAAGTCCCATAGTGGGACAAAGTAAAAAAAGTGAAAAAAAAGTTGTAAAAATATTTTTTTAAAAATAAAAAAATAATAAAAAAATAAAATATTATTATGAAGAAAAACAATAAGAGTACACATATTTAGTATCGCCGCATCCGGAACGACCTGATCTATAAAACTGTCCCACTAGTTAACCCCTTTAGTGAACACAGTAAAAAAAAAAGAATCAAAAAACGGTGCTTTATCATCATACCAACGAACAAAAAGTGGAATAAAACGCGATCAAAGAGACGAATATAAATAAAAATTATACCACTGAAAACATCATCTTGTCCCGCAAAAAGCAAGCCACCATACAGCTCCATCAGCCAAAAAATAAAAAAGTTATAGCTCTTAGAATAAAGCGATTTTTTCTATGAAATAGTTTTTATTGTGTAAAAGCGCCAAAACATAAAAAAAGATATAAATGCAGTATGGCTGTAAATGTACTGACCCGAGGAATAAAGCTGCCTTATTAATTTTACCACACGCAGAGCTGCATAAAAAAAACTAAAAAAACAATTACTGAATTGTTGGTTTTTGTTTATTCTGCCTCCCAAAAATCAGAATAGAAAGCGATCAAAAAATGTCACATGCCCGAAAATGGTACCAATAAAAACATCAACTTGTCCCGCAAAATACAAGCTATCACATAACTCTGTCGACCGAAATATGGAAAAATTATAGCTCTGAAAATATGGCGATGCAAAAACTAGTCTTTGCAAAAAAAAAAGTTTAGTGTGTGACAGCTGCCAAATGTAAAAACCCAATATGAATCTGGTATCACTGTAATCGCACCGACCCGAAGAATAAAGTCATCTAATCACTTAAACCGCACGAGGAACGGTGTAAATAAATAAATAAAACCAATTCTTCACCTGCTGTTGGTTTGTTCATTCAGCCTCCCAGAGTTCGCAATATGGCTCTGCCCACATTTATCCTGTGCTCTACGCTCAGCGCTTACACCGGGGTTTCCATGTAAATCTCTGAAATACGTGATCCAGACGGAGCCTCCGGCGGAAGATTCCCTGTAATGAGGCAGATGGAGGCACCGTCTGGCCTGTGATCCCACGGTGTCCGTCTTTTTATTAGGCGTGAATAAAAGTGCCGTCGGCCACAGTTTTGCGAGCCTCTGATAAAAAGAACACCGCTGAACAGAGGCCACACAGAGTCCAGAGTAATTAACAAATAAAGTAGCACACTGCAAGGCTAAGTATGTAAACATGAAATAAGGAATATGAATAGCATTACTGCTGTAGAAAATAGAAATAAATGAGAAATCTTAGCACATAAATTGGCCAATTCATGTGTATCTGGCAGCCGCGGTAAGGCGTTTCTCAGTGCCAGGACCCTACCAATGTGAATACCTCTCTAAGGGACAGGTACACATGAATTGGCCAATTTATGCGCTAAGATTTCTCATTTATTTCTATTTTCTATAGCAGTAATGCTATTTATATTCCATATTTCATGCTTACATACTTAGCATTGCAGTTTGCTACTTTATTTGTTAATTGTATATGGAGGTAGCTTCTCCTAGTAAGCACCTGTTCACACCTATTTCTCGTATTAGAAGTGCCATCAGTTTTTTCTGTTTACAGAGTCCAGAGTTAGGCCGGTTTCACATGTCCTGATATTTCCAGTATCGGAAAAACCGGTACGGGAGATATACGTGTCCATGTGCACCTGTGTGGCAACCGTGTGCCGCATCAGGAGCGCACATTCCGCCACCTGGGAATCAGCAGTACAGTTACCGCTGTTCCCAATCACCGGGTGCTGAATGCTGCCCTCATCATTGTAACCTGCTGGCGCTGTGATCAGCACAACCAAGGGACAATGATGAGAGTAGTAGTCTGCTCCCGCTGTGTCCTAGTGTAAAAATAAGAATAAAATTAAAAAATCCTTATACTCACCTGCCTATCAAAGTAAAAGTGAAGTACCCATAGCTCTTTCTTACATTCAAGCATCTGATGCTGATGCTCAGTCTATGTAGATGGCATCTTAGCTGTTGCTAGGCAACTTCCTTATAAGGTGAGATGCACCTGTAAGATTCCATCACAAGATTCCATCATGACATCACTGCTACTATGACATCATAATTCACAACCACTACTTATACAAGCGTTTACACTTCAGTGTCACTTTGATACCCCGGTGTCATTGTTGTCAGTGTTTAGCTACTTATCTAGTGATATACTGATTGCGCATTTCATTGAAATGTCTGGAATTTCTCCAGACAGACTTCAGGAGTTGGCACTACTCCAGGGGATTCTTACCACCTATACCCCTAACTGTGTGCTACCACTACCCGATGGCGTCCTCAGCTTCACTTACCGGCTGGTTATGGAGCTTGTACGGGACTGCTTGACCAAATACTACCAAGGTCGTATTACCTCAGAATATCTTCAGCATTTACAGCAGAACATCAGGACATTAGTACAACAGGTAAATAGCAGACAATCTGCACAAATTATTATTATTATGTCTAGTTGGTCTCCCTTACTGTATAGTGGTATTATTGGTAGTAATAAAATTTAGACTTTCTTCAGTGTCAGGCAGGGTCATATTTGTAATAGAGATCCCCATTTTGGGAAGAGGGTGTAAAAGTGCAGCATGAGCCTGTATGATTCAAATGTCAGGGCTAGATTTCATTCCTAGTCCAGTCCTTGTCCCTTAGTAAAGACACTTCATTTAGCACCTTAATCCGGATTTCTTATAAATATGTAATTATGATTTTTATTGTGTATAACAAATATTAATAATTTATCTCAGACCATAGAACTAGCCTCACTGATTAGAAATGTAAAGTACCCACAGTTCTTTCTTACATTCAAGCATCTGGTACTGATGCACAAACTATGGTTTTGCCACCTTAACTATTGCTAGGAAACTTCCTTTCACGGTGAGATGCCCCGTTAAGATTCCATCACAAGATTCCATCACGACATCACTGCTATTATGACATCATAATTCACCACCACTAATTATACAAGTGTTTTTATGCTGTATAAAAAATAATAATAATAATAATACAAATCAAATAATAATAATGGAATACAAGTTTATTTACAGAAAATTGTTCTTTAGATCGACACCAATATAATATATAAAATGTACCAAATGTGTAGTAATTGTAGCTGCAGATAGACAGGAGTAAAATGGTGACATAAATGGCCTCCTCCATTCTGCACTTTCTCTCATGATTTTCCTTTTGTATTTATTTCCATCTTTATAGGCTGAAGAAAAAGCCCAAAGTGGAAAATTGGCCTTTTTTAAACAACTGGCCCAAAATGTCCTGAATATACTGGAGAGTCCGGCCCGCTCACTGGAGCACCTGGTAAGGAGCCATCATCTTCTATATCACATGTCCTTGTCCCCTCCAGGCAGGCACAGGATATTTCATGACCGCCTGTCCCTGCGGCTCCATCATCTGTGATGGCAGTCTGTACTCAGCGGTGGGAGTTTGTATTTCTGCCTCTGTTTTGCTCGATCATCACAATCTTCCTTCTTGTAAATGCTGCAATTCTGATAACAGAGATCAGTTGTATATACAAGTACCTTATATATTATCGTTGATTTACTGGAGGGAGTGGCTGTGTATAGTCCGTCCAATACTGAAATTACCAGTAAATCCAATGTTTAGTCCTTCCTATCTATTGTATATGATAATTTAGTATTTGTGAAATGTTATACTAATTGTACATATTATAACCATCAGGAAACATCCGAAGGTGACTCCGAAGAGGGGCAAACCGTGAACATGCCTGACCCTAATATTAGTCAGTTAGAGCTAAAAACTGATCTGATTGAAGGTAAGCCGATCATCTAATATTTTACATTCAAATATCCAGATATTATAGAGAATGGCAGAGAATATGTAGATTTACTCTTCATTCCCTGTAATGGAGAGGGATCATGTAATTCTACTTCACGCCTGTGTGGTCTTCTCGGCTCCAAAATGAGGGTCATAGATCCCCAATCATGTAATTGTTCAAAAATACCATATTTTGAAGACTATAAGATGCACCGGACCATAAGAAGCAGGTGAAATTTTGGAGCGGAAAATAGGAAAAACATTTTTTTAATAAAATGGTGGAGCAACTTATAATCCAATTTTGTGGTAACTTTTCTAGGGGAAAGGCGGCGGAAAGATGGCAGCAGCAGGAGTGGGGCGATGCTGCACTGAAGTCCCTGCACTTCCATGGTTTTCAATCTGGTGGACCTTGGGAAAATCTCCACCGGAGGTGGCGCATGCACAGATTGAGATCTCGGGAGACAAGATCTCAATCTGCATGCGCCATCTCCAGAATCCATTTTTCCGAAGTCCACCACACTGAAAATCATGGAAGTGCGGAGTCTCCGGCGACATTTTCTGAAAGCCCAGGGGCCGCTGCATCCTTGCACCGCCGAACACCCCCTCCTCCCAGCCTGGGGCCCACAGCATCGCCCCACTCCTGCCGCCGCCAGCTTCCTGCAGCAGTGACCCTGCGTCCTGGGGCCTCGCTTCACCGCAACCCCCCCCCCCTCAGTAAGCTACGTTGGGATAAGACGCACCCCCATTTTACAGAAAAAAGTGTGTCTTATAACTTGAAAAATACGGTAATCAGATCCTGAACAATCGCCCAGTGTATCTATCTCTGGATGTGCCATAAATACTGTATATTTAGTATGTGCAGAATACCAGATATCTAGTTTTTATATCATTTACAGAGATCTTGTCATGTCCTTCATTATATGGATGTGTTATATATTAAGTACTGATATAGACTGATACATGACATCTTTTCATTATTTTATCATTATTTTAGAAATAACTGTGTCGACGGCCAGTACTGATGGTGGAATATGTGAGACACCAGAGATCCACGAATCTGCCAGTGTAAGTATCAGAGGAGACGTCTGTTTATCATCAGATAACGGGGTATGAATTACACATATAATATTATACCCCAGATGACAATGGGATATCTTTGCTTTTATGTAGATCAGATCTATTGTGAGTAATGATGGCATTGTTATTCTGCCTCTTCTGTGTGATGCCCCTTATCATACCCTGCAGTACAGTGATATCTATGCATGGGGAATATCCCCTTAAAATATAATACTGTCTGTGGAGGGTCCGGCTTGCATCATGTCCTCTACATCTGCTGCAATGTAATCAGCGTGGACATAATATAGAGGAGAAGTTCCTGCATCTGGAGCTTTTATTTTCCTGCAGATTCTATGTCTTAATGTCATTTCTTATTATTTCTAGGCCTTGACCGGATCATTGAACTTGGAGACAAGTCCTAGTAAGACCGACTTTAAACCAATCAAACTGATCAGCAGTGGAGCTTATGGGTGAGCTTTATGTTTGCATAATATACATTTCCTAGTGTTCCTTATGACAATGCTTCTGTCTCTGTGCCCAGCCCGTACAACAGAGAAATGCTCTGAGTCCATACTGTCCACAAGAGATGAGCGAATCAGGCAAAATTCTAATTTGCTTGTTCACGTGGACTTGTGAAAATACGATTCAAGGAGAAATTAATGTCCCTTATTATGCTCTGGGGCCTCACCAGGCCCCAGAACATAATAAGCATAAGAAACATACTTATACTCCCCTTACTGCTCAATTCTCTAGCCCCTCCACTTCTCACCGTCACCCGTCCGGTCCTCACTGCCTCTTCAGTTTGCCACCGCTCACGCTATGCAAGGACTTCAGGCTTTGAGAAGGTCTGAGAGAGTTCTATGCAAGAGCATAAAAAGTCACAACATTGTGACACCGTGACTGTTCTTGCGCTTGTGCATAATCCTCCCAGATCTCATCAATGTTGGAAGTCCCGTCCCAGTATGAGAGGCATTTGGATTTCAGCATTAGCAGCAGAGATTTGAGGATGCGGCAAGGAACGGACGGTTGAGGCGGAGGGGCCGTAGAAGTGAGTATAAAAATTTGTTTATTTTTAAACTTTTTTATGGCCTTTCAAGATTTTGAAAATGGTGGCCAACGCTTGACATTTTGCTAAATCCATGAGTAAGCAAATTACAAAAAACAAAACAAACAAAAAAACAAAACGCCATTTTGGTGAATGCAGAATTTTGCAAAATCTGAGTAGAATTTAATTCCACTCAAATGTGTTAGCTCATGTCTACTGGCCACATCTATATGTCATTATTTAGGTCAGTTAGGACGTGACATAGATGAGGACCTCGCATAGGTCATCATTTATGTTGTGTAACTTGATGGATTTCTACATGGATTTCTAGTGACATCTAGTAGTAACCAGACAATCATGTGATGAGGTTTATAGACAAAATGTTAGTAAGAATTCATTATAAATCATGGATTTTCCTTCTCTCCAGAGCCGTCCACTTAGTGCGACACAAATACACAAGCCAGCTATTCGCTATGAAGAAGCTGGACAAGGAGAACGTGAATATTCCAAGAAGACTTGAACGTGCCTTTCTAGAGAGGGACATCCTAACATTTGCTGATTGTCCATTTGTGGCCTCCATGTTGTGCTCCTTTCCAACTCCTCATCATCTGTGTATGGTCATGGAGTATGCAGCAGGTAAGTCATATCCATTGTGCCTATATCCAGCCTCAATCTGCTTATCTCTAGCATCTTCTCCATAATCTGAATGTGACCACATGGACGGTTACATGTCCATACTGCATTTACTATAAGTTATCTGTTACCAAGATGCCAGGAAAATCATTATCTCTGTGAAAGTCTCTGGTGAATGTCCTCACTGAGAATGGCAAAAATATCCACTGAGGATAAAAGGAGGATTTGACTCAATTCTAACAGTTTGTATAGATGAGCATTTCACAGAGTAATGAATAAGAGGCTTGCAGATGAGGCACGGCTCTGTCTTTTTATATTGGGTCACTCTGCTTTATACGCTCTACATTAGGCCTCTTTCACGCTTCAGTATTTCTGGTACGTGAGGTGACAGTTTACCACACGTACTGGAGACACTGACACATGTGCGCACATGTCAGTGTTTCCACGGACCGTGTGTCCATGTGATCCACACGTAGACATGTCTGTTTTTGGCCAGCAGGACGGATCACACAGACCCATTCAAGTCAATGGTTCAGTGTAAACACATACGGCACATCCGTGTGACATGTGTCGGCGCCTGGGAATTAGCGATAAAGTTAGCGCCGGGTGCTAAACGCTGCCCTCATCATTGTCCCCTGCCGGCGCTGCGATCAGAACCAGCAGGGGTTAATGATGAGGGTTGTCTTCTCCCAGTGTATTTCTACCTGTAAAAATAAGAATAAAAAAAAAATCTATACCCTCACCTGTCCTAAATGTCCCCCACTGTAATCCATGAGACCGCTCAGCAGAGGAGCCGGGGAGAATGACTCCTGCAGCGAGCGGCCCCGAATCTGCGCTGAGCTCAGCGAGCGGTGTCCTGTCACTCACTGAGCTCAGCTGAGGTCTGGCGTCGCTCGCTGCAGGAGTCATTCTCCCCAGCTCCTCTGCTGAGTAGTCGCATGGATTACAGCAGGAGATACTTAGGACAGGTAGGTGAGTATAAGGGTTTTTTTTTATTTTATTCTTATTTTTACAGGTGGAGACACCGGGAGCAGACTACAACTCTCATTATTAACTCCTGCTGGTGCTGATCGCAGTGCCGGCAGGGGAAAATGATGAGCGCAGCGTTCAGTACCCGGCTTTTGGGAATAACGCTAACTGTACACTGATTCCCAAACGCCGGTACGTGTGCTCCTGATGCGGCACACGGACATCTCCGACACAGGTTTTTCCGGTACCAGAAATATCCGGACGTGTGAAACCGGCCTTATACAGTATATAAAGCAAAACCACAAATGAGACTGCTAACACCTTTAACTAATTATATATTTATTTATTGCAAGATACATAGTATATATAGCTCATACTTTTTTGGCCAGAATAGTGTCTCTTTTTTGTATGAGTTACCTTGTTATTTTTAAATATTTATTCCACGTGACTAATAAAGATTCATGCTTTTATATGGGATGTTGCTTCATTGCACTTATTTGTGCAGCTCTTGCACCTTTGTGGTTTTGCTTCATAGACATTTAGTGCAGTCCTAGTTACTATTCGGGTATGCTCCAATGGAGGGTTTTTTGCATTATTATACAGTATATCTCTGTGTATGACGTCCTGCCCCAATGTCTCCGCTCATTTCTCATTCACACTCCTCATGTGTCACTTACATTGTAACAAACCCTCTCCTGTCATATTTGCTTTCTGCTGTAGGAGGAGACTGTGGCAGTTTTATGAAGAACTATGGGTGTTTACCTGTCCCCTTGGCTCGTCTGTACATTGCAGAAACGGTTCTAGCTGTGGAATATCTGCACAGCTATGGTGTAATGCACAGAGACCTGAAGCCTGAAAAGTAAGTGACACTTGTAGTATAAGAAAGGGGAAAAAAGATATCGTTTATTATACAAACTATTTGCAACTTGGGGCTGACATCCTCTTTTTTTCACAGCCTCCTGATAACGTCAACTGGTCATATTCAAGTTACAGATTTTGGGCTTTCCAAACTCTGCCTCATGAGACCAACATCAGAGATCTACAAGGCTCCAATTGAGGACATCACCAGAGAGTTCCATGATAAGGAGGTAGGCAGGAACTTGTTCTTTACTCATCTCCTCCATTTCTCCTTCTCTTATACTTTCTCATCTAGAAAACGTTTCCACTGATGTTATTTGTCACAATTATGTTCTCTGATCATTATCTCATTCCTCTGTTTTTTCCAGATTGCTGGCTCCCCTCATTACATAGCCCCAGAAGTTATCTTAAAGGAAGGCTATGGAAGGCCAGCTGACTGGTGGTCAATTGGGATCATCCTATATACATTTCTTGTAGGACGTGTACCATTTTATGGGCCTTCCAAATATGACATTTACAGCCATATTGTCAGGGGTAAGTAAAATAATCTGATTGCTGTGTAATGTCATTGTTATTTGAATAGATTAGTTGTGTGATTTAGTTACTTTTGTTAATATAAAAGATTTTTGTTTTGATAAAATAAATTAAGATGTTTCATTTTCTGTAATATTTGCTTTTTACATAACAGATGACATATATTGGAAACTTACTAATTCGGCTTTTCCAGCCACAGCTCGGGATATCATCATTGAGCTGCTCAGAAAAGATCCAGCACAAAGACTTGGGACAGGTAATGTATATAATACTATTATTAATGACTTATTACACCTCTGTGAACAGAAAATGAATAATGAGGATCAGCACTGAGGTTTTGTTCTCTACCAGCTTGGCCATTCCCCATTCTTCATGCTAAGACTTTCAGTACATCTACTTCACTTCGGCTCTGTTACGTCAACCGTTCAGATTAACGCCCCCTTCACACGTCCGTATAAAATCAGTACTGAAACCAGTACCGGAAAAAAACAGTACTAGTGTCATCAGTGTTTTGAATCAGTGTGCCATCAGTGTGCCATCAGTGTTTTTCCGGTACGGCAAAGAAAAAGAAATGATAAAGTATCTCTTATACTTTGTAATGTTAAACAGATACAGCGTAAGGAAGGCACACAAATGGCACACGGATGCCATCTGTGTGATGTACGTGTTTTTCAGGGTCCCATAGACTTGTATTGGCACTTGTCATCTGTGCTGCCACAAAAAAACAGCAGCATAGATGATAATGGGTACGGGTGGCATACGTGAAAGAAAAATGGATGCCACATGTAGTGCAAACACGGATATGTGTAGGAGGCCTAAGAAACTTGTCTCTTTGACAATAACTATATCACTATTCATTGTTTTCCTTTTCAAGGAGGAGCAAATGAGATCAAATTTCATCCATTCCTGCGTAACTTAGATTTTGACAACCTTCTAAGTCAGAAGTCGCTGTTCATTCCTGATCTTGAGTCAGAAGAGGATACCATCTACTTTGACAGTAAGTAGAATGAGACATCATCTGCAGAAAGCTGCTGTGTGTCTTGTATTTCATTTTAAGTGAGAATCAGTCCCCACCTTGATTCATGATCAAATGGTGACTGTTCAGGACAAAGTATTATGCTAATAATCTCGATTAACTCTTGTACTTTTCAGCTCGATGTAGCAGACATCAACATATTGATTCAGATGAGGGGGACACAAGTGAAGATAATGACTGGCCGGAAAGCCAAAACTTTCTATCATCTTCGCATAGGCTTTCTAAAGTAAGTATGTGACCAATAAGATCCATACAACCTGTAATTAAAATAAAATTGTAAAATATTAAAATATTTTTTTTTCCTCTTTGTATTAGCTCTGTTCCATCCATACCAAGATGATGAACAATGAAGAACCCAAGTCACCTCCAGGGTATTCACCAGAAAGTGCAAAACAGTCAGACATGTGAGCAAATTATTTTTATGGGGTCCATTCTGATATGTGTTCACAACACCAAATTCAAGACGAGTGTAAGTCGATACTAAATCCAGTATCGATGACCACATGATTGCTGATCACCATGTTTCTGACTTGTGATAACGCTGGTGATGAAAGTTGATAACTATGACCAGCTTTAATTTCCAGTTCATTACAGGAAAATAAATATTGCTAGTGATTCTCCATTCTTGCTGGTAGAAGAGGGTCTTGAGCACAGCATCCCCTTCATGTTATTCAGATGTCCTAATGGGCTTTGCAGACAGGTGTTGTATCCGTATCTATTGTTTTCACTTGTAATTTATATGTTTTTCTTCTACCAAACAGACAGAAAGATTCTCCCCCCTCTAAGTCTGAAGACAACCAGACGCAGAAAGATTCTCCCCCTTCTAAATCTGATGACAACCAGACACAGAGAGATTCTCCCCCCTCTAAGTCTGATGACAACCAGACGCAGAAAGATTCTCCCCCTTCTAAATCTGAGGATGACAACCAGACACAGAGAGATTCTCCCCCCTCTAAGTCTGATGACAACCAGACGCAGAAAGATTCTCCCCCCTCTAAATCTGATGACAACCAGACGCAGAAAGATTCTCCCCCCTCTAAGTCTGATGACAACCAGACGCAGAAAGATTCTCCCCCCTCTAAATCTGATGACAACCAGACGCAGAAAGATTCTCCCCCCTCTAAATCTGATGACAACCAGACGCAGAAAGATTCTCCCCCCTCTAAATCTGATGATGATAAGCAGAGGCAGAAAGATTCTCCCCCCTCTAAATCTGATGACAACCAGATGCAGAAAGATTCTCCCCCCTCTAAATCTGATGATGATAAGCAGAGGCAGAAAGATTCTTCCCCCTCTAAATCTGATGACAACCAGACGCAGAAAGATTCTTCCCCCTCTAAGTCTGATGATGACAAGCAGTGTTTCACTGCTGAAGGCAGACAGTCATCCATATTGTCAGGTATGTATAGCTCTATAGGTCATTCTATTGCAGCCTGTGTCAAAAAGTGTAATGTGAAAACAGCCCAACATTTCATTTTATAAAAATCCTCACTCTTAGGCTGTGTGCCCACGATGCGTTTTTCAAGCGTTTACGCTGCGGAATTTCGACAGCGTAAACACTTGGGAAACGCTTGGTAAACCTTCCCCCATGGTCTCCAATGCAATTCTGCACTTTCAATGCCCATGCTGCGTATTTTTCCGCAGCGTTTATGCTGCGCTCAAAAATACGCAGCATGTCCATTAATTTTGCGGACGCGCAGCGTAATCGCCGCCATTGACTTGCATTAGAACGCGCTAATTCCGCAAGACTGCATCTGTACTTGCGTAATTGGCGCTTTCTAATGTGCGGATGGTACCCAAGTCTGGAGGAGAGGAGACTCTCATCCAGACCTGGGTACCATAGAATCTGTAAAGAAAAGAATTTAAAATAAAAAATAAAGCTTATAATCACCTTCCGATGTCCTCCCAGTGTTTTGTCCACGCCGTCCGGTCTCTTGCAATGCTCGCGCTGTTGTGAAGGACCTGTCATGACGTCACTGAGTCATGTGACCCATCACATGACTCAATGACGTCACCGCAGGTCCTTCACAGCACCGCGAGCATTGCAAGAGACCGGACGCAGCAGAGATGACACCGGGAAGACACCGGAAGGTGAGTATAATCTTTTATTTTTCATTTTTTACCATTCTTATTCTTTTTTTTAACTATTACTCGGTCACACTATATAAATCCATGCCGGTTGCATGGATTTAAATAGTGTGACCAACTTGTCAAGCACTTTTCCAAGTGATGCTCAAAATCGTTTGGAAAACTTCTTGAAAAAACGCATGCGAAAGCGCATGTAAAAATGCTAAAAAACGCTTCTCTCTGGCAGAAAAAACGCATGTAAATCTGCATGTAAATCTGCATACGTTTTTTTCTGCCAGAGAGAGGCAAAAACGCTCTGCATCAAATCTGCTACGTGGGCACATAGCCTCATAGGTTATAATTTTTAATGCATAAGAAGCCATTCAGTCTTCTGCCAAACTGATTCTGAATACTGCACCCATGGCTCCATCTAGGCCTATACTGATCCTTATCACCTTAAGAATGCACTGAGGTTTTAGCTAACTTATTTTAAGATATTACTTGCAGGATGCCGCAGTGTTATCATGTTAATAAGGGGACATAGTTCCCTGGCTAGACACCACATATCGGAAAACCTACAGGTTTCATATTAATCAGTTCACAAGGCAATCTAATTCTCAGACCCTCAGGTGGTTTTATGTATATATGACATATTCTCTCTATTATGGTGCAATAATCAATTACCGGGACTACAGGGTACAAGAATAACAGAATTCTATATAAAGATACAAAGCTAATCTTTTAGGAGTTTATAATATACATCTTTTTCTTGTTTTTTTTATCAGAATCACCAGTTCAGGGGAAAAGAAAATCTGCATCGAAAGATCGACAAAAAACAGAGAAGGTAGAAGAGAGAAGAAGTAGAAGAGGTAAGTGTAACAATAAGCTCCATGTTGCATGATGTCAGTCAGTGAGAAGGAGTCATGTGGAGCAGATATTATCTGTAGGATTACTGACAATGACCCCGTACATCTGTATGGATACGACTCCTCTATCATCCTGTCACAGTGACACTACAGTAGTATCCTCTAATACATACATGTCAAACTCTGGCCCGTGGACCAAACCTGGCCCGCAGGGTGGTTATATTTGACCCACGACAACAGAACCACCACCACTATTTGGGGCCATTATTCTGTATGGAGGACAATGTGGGGCCCATTATACTGTACGGAGGACTATGTGGGGCCATTATTCTGTATGTAGGATTATGTGGGGTCCAAGTTTTTCATTTTGGCCCTCTGTGTGTTTGAGTGTGACATCCCTGCTCTAATATGTAGTCCCATTACTTACATTAGTTATGTCTCTTTGTCTCCTCTCACAGGTTCCACCTTCCGCCGGCTGATATCATCTTGCCGGCGTGGATTATCCAGGGTTGCTCGCTCCATCAGACAAAGCTGCATATTTGCTCCCTGTCATCGGAGCAACACAAACATCTCAATGTGAAAAACCCTTCATGTCTAGTGCCTAGTACAGCATGTCCACCATTAAAGATGCACCTGTGTGGAAGGACTTGTACCATCTACCTGTGGCCTTCTGACCAGCAAGTAACATCTGCAGAAGAAGGCCCTCCAAGAACATCTCTTCATTCTTCCATGTAATTCTTAATAAAAAAAAAAACTAAAAAGAATCATTTCAAATTGATTAATGTCCCTTTGCATTTAATGTAATACTACTGACATTTATGGCATATCAGTACTAAACATCATATATGTCTGATGAGAGAATATCGTTTCCATGTTTCATGTTAATCCTCTAATCCTCAGCCCAAAGTGGAAGAGAAGACCAGTGATTCTGTTACATCTACGAATGACAGTCAATCCAGGGAAAAACACCTTCTGATCCATACATTTTTCAGGCACTCTGATCCTTTTACCTTCATGTGGCTCTACTTAAGGTTTATGTATAAGAACCAGTTGGATTCAGTACTGGGCATCCTGGGGGTCCCAGCAGCCACATCCCAATTGTTCAACTAAAAAAGACATACTGTATTATAGTGTGATATATATATATATATATATATATACACACTGTGTGCAGAATTATTAGGCAAATGAGTATTTTGATCACATGATACTTTTTATACATGTTGTCCTACTCCAAGCTGCATAGGCTTGAGAGCCAACTACCAATTAAGTAAATCTGGTGATGTGCATCTCTGTAATGAGGAGGGGTGTTGGCTAATGACATCAACACCCTATATAAGGTGTGCTTAATTATTAGGCAACTTCCTTTCCTTTGGCAAAATGGGTCAGAAGAGAGATTTGACGGGCTCTGAAAAGTCCAAAATTGTGAGATGTCTTGCAGAGGGATGCAGCAGTCTTGAAATTTCCAAACTTTTGAAGCGTGATCACCGAACAATCAAGCGTTTCATGGCAAATAGTCAACAGGGTCGCAAGAAGCGTGTTGGCCAAAAAAGGCGCAAAATAACTGCCCATGAATTGAGGAAAATCAAGCGTGAAGCTGCCAAGATGCCATTCACCACCAGTTTTGCCATATTTCAGAGCTGCAATGCTACTGGAGTATCAAAAAGCACAAGGTGTGCGATACTCAGGGACATGGCCAAGGTAAGGAAGGCTGAAAAACGACCACCTTTGAACAAGAAGCATAAGATAAAACGTCAAGAATGGGCCAAGAAATATCTTAAGACTGATTTTTCAAAGGTTTTATGGACTGATGAAATGAGAGTGACTCTTGATGGGCCAGATGGATGGGCCAGAGGCTGGATCAGTAAACGGCAGAGAGCTCCACTCCGACTCAGATGCCAGCAAGGTGGAAGTGGGGTACTGGTATGGGCTGGTATCATCAAAGATGAACTTGTGGGACCTTTTCGGGTTGAGGATGAAGTGAAGCTCAACTCCCAGACCTACTGCCAGTTTCTGGAAGACAACTTCTTCAAGAAGTGGTACAGGAAGAAGTTGGTATCGTTCAAGAAAAACATGATTTTCATGCAGGACAACTCTCCATCACATGCATCCAACTACTCCACAGCGTGGCTGGCCAGTAAAGGTCTAAAAGAAGAAAAAATAATGACATGGGCCCCTTGATCACCTGATCTGAACCCCATAGAGAACCTGTGGTCCATCATAAAATGTGAGATCTACAGGGAGGGAAAACAGTACACCTCTCGGAACAGGGTCTGGGAGGCTGTGGTGGCTGCTGCACGCAATGTTGATCGAAAACAGATCAAGCAACTGACAGAATCTATGGATGGAAGGCTGTTGAGTGTCATCATAAAGAAAGGTGGCTATACTGATCACTAATTTTTTGGGTTTTTGTCTTTGCATGTCAGAAATGTTTATTTCTATATTTTGTGCACTGATATTGGTTTACCTGGTGAAAATAAACAAGTGAGATGGGATTATATTTGGTTTTTATTAAATTGTCTAATAATTCTGCACAGTAATAGTTACCTGCACAAACAAATATCCTCCTAAGATAGCCAAATCTTAAAAAAACCACTCCAACTTCCAAAAATATTAAGCTTGGATATTTATGAGTCTTGTGGGTTGATTGAGAACATAGTTGTTGATCAACAATAAAAATAATCCTCTAAAATACAATTTGCCTAATAATTCTGCACACCGCGTATATCTATATATATAATCGTCTTATCCCGTCTGTCTGTCTGTCTGTCTGTCGGGGAAATCCCGCGTCACTGATTGGTCCAGCAGCGGCCAATCAGCGACGCGGGATTTCAGAAAAAAGATGGCGGCCGTTAGAGGCTCATCTGCGGGACGGAGCTCAGCGGCGATGCAGCCGGGAGATGACTGGCGCGAGGCTCTCATCTCCCGGCCGCTAGCAGCAGAAGAACCCCGACCGGCGAGCAGCCGCTCATCTCCCGGCTTCTCGCAGCGGAAGTAGCCGCACAGGCAGTGGCGTTGACCTCCATGCGGCTAGGGTGTCAAGGGAGGACCGGGGAGCGGCGCTGCGGGTCGGGATACTTCTGCTGCGAGAAGCCGCTCATCTCCCGGCTTCTCGCAGCGGAAGTAGCCACACAGGCAGCGGCGCTCCCCGGTCCTCACCAATACGATTCTGCTCCCCGGTCCTCACCTATACGATTCGCTGATTGGTCGCGGTCTCTGGCCGCGACCAATCAGTGATCTTGGCGCAAAAGTTAAACACCGCTGTGCTGATTGGTCGCGGCCGCTGCCCGCGACCAATCACCGATTTGGACGCCACATTTAAATAGCGGCCACGACCAATCACCGATCTTGGCGCAACATTTAAACACTGCTGTGCTGATTGGTCACAGACGCTGCCCGCGACCAATCAGCGATTTTGGCGCCAAATTTAAACACTGCTGTGCTGATTGGTCGCGGACGCTGCCCGCGACCAATCAGCGATTTTGGCGCCAAATTTAAACAATGCTCTGCTGACTGGTCGCGGATGCCAGCCACGACCAATCAGTGAGATTGGCGCCAAATTTATACAACGCTCTGCTAATTGGTCGCGGACACCAGCCACGACCAATCAGCGAGATTGGCGCCAAATTTAAACAACGCTCTGCTGATTGGTCGCGGCCGCCAGCCGACCGCGACCAATCAGCGAGATTGGCGCCAAATTTAAACACCACTCTGCTGATTGCGCCCAGTCGGCCGCATACATATTCTAGAATACCCGATGCGTTAGAATTGGGACACCATCTAGTATATATATAAATATATTCACTTGTGGAAAACCCTTTTAACTAGGGCTGTGGTGTCAGTAAGTCAAATTTCCAACTATAATAATTACTAATACCAAATATACTGCAACAAATAATAGTAAATATTCAGCAATTTATGCATGAAAATAATTTATAATATACAATATTAACACTATATAAGTATTTACATTTTTTTCTACCTGCAGTTGGAGTTGGTACGTTCTTCTGATACTAACTCCACAGCTCGGCTTTTCCTTCTTTCCTGCTCCTCTAACATAAAAGTACAGCAATTAATTACGACAAGTTAATCATTTAAATGCTGCTGTCAATCTCTGACAGCAGCACGTAAATGTAACCAGTGCCACTGCTTCCATTTACCAGCTCCCATCTGTGCCCTGTGACATGATCTCGGGGGCTGATGGGTCACTAGGACAGTGAGGGCCCTGTGCCCGCTGTCTTGGTGCTCCTCTGGAGCTCATCTATATGCTGAGCTTCAAAGGAGACCGAGATTTAGGCTACCGTCCCACTATCAGTATTTGGTCCAATTTCACCACAAATGGATTTTTTTCCCCATTTTTAGTACATTGAATAGTAAAATGAATCATTCAAAACTACAAGTAACCCCAAAGTCATGCCAGTTTCCATGGCCCAGAAGATTCTCTGAAGGAAGAGTGTCATTGGGTGACTGCTTCTTTGGTAAATACCATAAACATTAGCACTTAAAAGGTCCATATGTCTGGAACCGTATAGATGATTTCGAAAGAAACAAAAAAAAGCTCAGTGATAAGAAACAGATGATGGTTATTAATGGAACACACTAACTGGGTCACATTTAAAAGTGGTGTACCCCAGGAGTCAGTATTGGGACTTCTATTTAATACAATTATTAATGACCTTTTGGGGGGTATACAGAGTAAAATTTCAATATTTTCAGATGATCGTAAACTCTGCAAGGTTATCAGTACATAGGAGGATAATGTAATATTACAGAGGGATTTATGTAAGCTTGAGGTTTGGGCTGAAAAATGGCAATTGAAGTTTAATGTAGATAAATGTTCTTGCTTGGGACAAATTACAATGTACAATTATGTACTAAACACTGGGAAAACCATCACTGGAAAAGACTTGGGTGTATGGGTGGACAGCAAACTCAACTTTAATAACCAGTGCTAGGCCGCTGCTGCCAAGGCAAATAGAACCATGGAAGCATTAAAAGAGGCATAGATGCTTATGATAAGAACATAGTTTTGTCTGTATACAAGTCACTAATTCAGCCACATTTAGAATACTGTGTATAATTTTGGTCTTTGGTGTATAAGACGGACATAGTTGAACTAGGACGTATGCAGACAAATGCAACCAAGGTTATTAAGGGAATTGGTGCACTGCAATTCCAAGACAGGTTATCAAAGTTAGGGTTATTCAGTTTGGAATAATGAAGGTTTAAGGGCGATCTTATTACAATGTACAAATATAAGAAGAAACAGTATAGAGATCTTATTAAGGAACTTTTTACATATAGACCTTCAACGATGACAAGGAGGCACCCTCTCCTACTAGAAGAAAGATGGTTTCTCAGTCATCATAGATGGCGATTCTTTACTCTAAGAATAGTGAAATTACGGGACTTTCGGGAACATAAACATCACAGTAAAAGATAATGCCTTACCAACACCAGGTCAGATTACCAGTGCACCGCAGGATGCAGCAAGCCTCCATGATAAAGGCGGGGGCAGCACATGTGCAAAATACTAATGCCGACAGCCACTCACTAACCTACCAATTCTTGGAGGGGGTGGCTGTGTAGTATTATGCATGCACACCGATGGAGTTGTGAGCTTGCGTATTTTGGCCAAAATATCGTCCAATACCTCATGTGGTGTACTTATCTTATATACTATTTTTCATCTTTTTTGCACATCTTTTTGCAGGATGCAGCCAGGCCTCTTTAGTGTTGGCTGGGTGAATTGGGGCATCTGTCCTGTGGGGGTGCATGTATATAGTTCTGGGCAACCCGCCTGATCTAATACTATGGGCGTCATCAATACGCTGCAAGCAAAACATCAATAGGCTGCAAGCCAGACACTGTGTATCACACATATCTGTGTGACTGGCGCCCTATGCAGACTCCATCGGTGTGCATGTATAATACTACACAGCCACCCCCTCCATGAATTGGTAGGTTAGTGAGTGGCTGTCTGCATCAGTATTTTGCACATGTGCTGCCCCCGCCTTTATCATGGAGGCTTGCTGCATCCTGCAGTGCATTGGTAATCTGACCTGGTGTTGGTAAGGCATTATCTTTTACTGTGATGTTTTTTGAAATTATGTCCAATGTTCACCATTTTTAATATTCAGACTTTCGGGAACATCATATTGTAATTGTTGATTTACTAAACAAGTTCAAGTATGGCCCGGATGCTTTTGTTGAAAAATATATTACAGGTTATGGGAACTAGATTCTGTGATAGGACGTTCATCCAGGGAACTAGTCTAATTGCCATTAGTGGAGTTGGGAAGGATTTTTTCGTTAATAGGGGGCAATTAGCATCTGCCTCATGGGTCTTTTGCCTTCCTTTGTATCAACATGTTAGGTTATAGGTAGAACACAATGGATGTCTTCTTTCAATGTACTGTGTGGGGAAATGTATTGTCAGGGGGAATCATACTGTACATCATGCTGTGTGTAATAGGACCGTGGGGGCATCATATTGAGTGTGATAGCCACTGTGGGGCCATGAAAGTGGTATCATACTGTGTGTAGGCATATATGAGGAATTGGACTAGATTAGAATACTGGCATTCGAGAAAGAATGTCACACCGATTGTACTCCCGGGATTATGGTGTGCTGTGTAATAATATATGGTAGCAGGACCCCTCTAGTCTTCATTCCAGGTATACTAACTGCTCAGTGTTACATTGATTTGGTCGTGGAACCAGTGATATGGACATTTCTTAAACGTGCCTCAGTAACTATTTTTCAACATGGAAATGTTAAGCTACATGTTGCAGGTGCTACTGTGAGCAGCATGCTTGACTTAAACATGATACCATGGCCAGAAGCATCTCCGGATTTGACTCCCATCAAGCACTTCATTGGTCGAGCATTGCAAAAGGAGTTGCCGTCAGCAGATCTTGATGATTTGTGTGCCCAAGTGCATTCATTATTCCTCTCTGCTCTGCCTTGCT